>NC_052158.1:91148127-91448127 GCF_902713615.1 Scyliorhinus canicula
GGGGGAGCTACCGGGGGGCCAGTCTTGGTCGGGATGGGCCGCCATCGTTGAGGGGGTGGGTTTGTGGAGCGGGAGGGGTGGCCGCCCATGGACTGGGTTAGGCTTGGTGGGGATGTGAGGGTGTAGGGAGGGAGATGAGTATCTGTGGGTACACCATGTCAACCCCTGGACCGTGTGGTCCCGTTCCGGTTCCCCAGCCCACCTGCCCCACCGGCCACTCATAACTCCCACTGACCACTGGCCATGCAGTTGAAAACTATAGGTAATTATGAATTGGCAATTGTAGTTAAGTGAAAACTTTACACATAATAATAGTCTTTATTAGTGTCGCAAGTAGGCTTACCTTAGCACTGCAATTAAGTTACTGTAAAAATCCCGAAGTCGCCACACTCTGGCGCCTGTTTGGGTACACTGAGGGAGAATTCAGAATGACCAATTCACGAACAAGCACGCCTTTCGGGACTTGTGGGAGGGAACCGGAGCACCCGGAGTGAGCCCACACAGACACAGGGAGAACGTGCAGATTCTGCACAGATAGTGGCCCAAGCCGGGAATTGAACCTGGGACCCTGGCGCTGTGAAGCAACAGTGCTAACCACAATGCAACCGTGCCGCGGATTCCCGTGGGTAGGCAAGCCATGTAGCAATTGCCTAGCATCCCAATCAGACTGTGATGCCTGGACACTGTGCCTGAGCACTGCGGGAGGCAATACCATGGAGGCAGTGGCCAACATGCGAAGACCCATGACCAGAGGGTGGGAGTGTGCACCGGGGATAGGGACCAGCGCTCCCATGAGGCCACATGGGACGTGGCCTCAACCTTCAGGGGAGCTGGTGGCTGCCTTCGCCAGTCCATCGGATGTCTCCGGTTGACATCCAGTGCCCCCTCCTTCCGGTCAGTGCCCTGGAGTTCACCTCCAGACGGAGGGACAGCTGGATTGAGCCTCGGCTGCCCAGCGTCCTCTGGCTCTGCCTGCCCTGGCGGGACCCCAATATTTGCAGCATGGTGGCAACACCCTCTCCGATGCTCCTCAGTGACTGGGACATTCTCTTGAGTGCCCCAGCAATGCCCACCTGTGACTGGGACATTTCCCCCAGTGACCGGGACATGTTCGGCAATGCCTCAGCTATGCCCACCTGGGACAGGGACATGCTCTGTCATACCTCATCAAGGTCCACTTGGTACTGGGTGATGTCCCCCAGCTACTGGGACATGCTATAGAGATGCTCATCCATGGGCGTCACCAACTGAGCCACATCTTGGACACTTCCTCTCATGCTGCTGACGTTGTTCACCAGGCTCTCCAATGCGCTCGTCACGTTACCACTTTTGGTCTCGGTGCCACTCATTGCCAGCACCATATCCTGCGCCCATAGCCACTGGGACTCTGTACAAACCAACTATTTTCTAATACACCTGATAGGTAATAGTGTAAATATTAAACCCCACTTTTTACCCATTTTAAGTTAAGGATTTCAGCACTCTCATAACCTCAGCTCATTTTAAAACATAGCTTCAATAGAACGCAGAAACAGCATAGTTTATTATAGACTAAAACGGCATTCTTATTCAGCTAACAAATACATTTGCAAGTTAATGTGACACTAAGCAGTCCAAGGACAAGGCAGGCTCCATGCCAACACCATAGCAACGGCACAGTTACCTAAAGGCGCTATTGTCCTAACAGTCAAGTCAGCAAGAAACCAGTTCAAGCTGCTTGCGATAACGGCACAGAATCGCATTCCGTAACACATACAAGAATTAATTTATGAAACATTTAATGTTGCACATCAAAGACAGACAGCTAACCGTCAAATCAAACTTATTTGATTCTAACCCAAACCAATTAGGATTACATGGGGTGTAGATAGATGGCTAAAGACTGATATGATTTAGTATAACCATGATAGATCGTACGCCCATTTTCCATTCCAGAATCAATCTATACTTTGACCTAACTATTCGCTGTCTCTATCTTTCATACTTTCACTTTCCAACTCTGACTCTTGAAGTAAATGCAAGCTGTTTTGCCGTAAGCAAGAAAATAATTTCTGTATTATTTGAAAGTTATATTGTCTACAAATTCCTTCCCTTTGAGTCCTTTTGCTAGCTGGACTTATTAGTGATTCTCAATTGTAATCAACTAGAGTCAATAAAATAATTCTTATTTGCACCCGAGAAGTGTTAACTCAAATTTATATTGCGTTTTAATGTTTGCAAGTGCCACTAGATCCGCATGGTAGATCTCTGCAGACTCCTTCAAGCGGCTATTGACCTGCTGAAGTGTCACTGATGGAGGGTGCGGATGACAATTGTGCCGCGATAACAGGCGCATCCTCAGAGCTCTGCACCGGGGTATTCTCTTGGGAGGCAGGGGTGGTGGCCACACCGGATGGGCTGGTGCTGTGGCTGCAGCTCCTGTGGGGAGAATGGACATGTGGTCAGCGGGAGGGATGGGTCAGTCTGTATAGCATTAACAACTCACGTTTTAGGCAGCACAGCAGCGCAGTGGTTAGCTCTGCTGCCCACACCACCGAGGACCCGGGTTCTTTCCTGGCCCCAGGTCACTGTCCATGTGGTGTTTGCATATTCTCCCTGTGTCAGCATGGGTCTCACCCCAACGACCCAAATATGTGCAGTGTAGGCAGATTGGCCAAGCTAAATTGCCCCTTAATTGGGAAAAAAGAATTGGGGATTTAAATTTTAAAAAATCTTACGTTTGACAGGTCATCTGGGTGAGGGCCGGTGGATCCTCACCTCTGCACCATGCGCCGACCTCTATGATGGTCACTACTCTGTCCACGGCCAGCCCGGTGACCTCACGGCCCGTTCCTCATTAGGGGTGAGGTCTTGATATCCAGTACCCCGCAGCCCGCCTGGGCCCATTCTCATCAGTTGTGGGCCAACATCTCCTGCAGGGACAGAGAGGGGATATCGTTAGTCACACGCATGGTGGGGGAGGGGGTTTGTAGGAGGTTGAGGGAGGGGGCTTGGCCCGATGGTCCATATTGGGCGAAGCAATGGGGCGATGTGGGTGGCACTGCTGCATATGGGTGGACCGGGACCTGGAATGATGCTGGATAAGGGTGGTGCAGGGTCGTGGATCCGGTGCAAACTCACCCGAGTGGCCCGGTGGATGCCGATCCTCCTGGTTACGGTCTCCGAGTTGACTGCCGCTGCCACTTCCTCCCAGGTGGCACTGGCTGCCCTGTGGCTGACCCTCCGAGAACCTCGGGGGAACAGAGCATCCGGTCTGGCCTCGACCCCTTCCAGTAGTCTGTCCAGTTTGGCATTCCCGAATCGTGGGGCTGGTTGTCTCGGCGGCATGGCTGCGAGCTGAGTGGTGTTGGCTGTGCAGGATCGATTTAACTGCTGCTCTCCCTGGTTAATGGGGGACTGACGAGTGCGGTAAGAAGCCCATGGGGCTTCATTAAATGCACCAATTAATGTTTTATCACCGTGACAGCCGGGCCGTGTGTCAGGAAGCTTGCGGCAGTTCCCGCTCGCTGTGAGACGTAGAAACATCTCAATTAAATCACGCCCCACATTGCAGAATACCTCTGCTCAATCCAAAGTCATGTGTTTGCCATTTCAATTCACTATCTCTCTCCAGTGAAGCCTAACACAAACTGGAGGAGCAGCATCTCATCTCCCAATTAGGCACTTTACAGTCTTCAGGATGAAACATTGAGTTCAACAACTTCAGCCCATGAACTCTATCATCCATTTTGAAGTTATCTCCCCAGTTCCAGTTTGCATCTTGTTTTCATGTTTTTTGCTTTCCGACAGAGCTGACCGATATTCTGATATTAATACCTACTCTGAAGCAAGGCTTTGTTTCTGTACGACTGCCACCACAACTCTCTTCACCTTTAGTTCCAGGATATCTTTGATATTTCATCTTCCCCACCCCTGACCCTTTTTGTTCCACCTGACTCTCCCTCCTGATTGAACAGCATAAAATCCATCATATTTCTTTTTGGTTCCAAAGATGAGTCATATTGGACTCAGAATGTTAATTCTTTCACTCCCCTCAGACACTGCCAGGCCTGTTATATGCTTTTTCAGAATTTTCTGTTCCTATTTCAGATTTCCAACATCCACAGCATTTTGCTTTTTTTGTTCTATGGACTTTCAGTTTAATAGGCAGATTAACTCCTCTTCATTCAAATTGATGTTTGAAGTTTGCCACTTGCTTTGGAAATTCTTGCTTACGTCTTCTTGTCAAGACTGACAACTCAAGGGAGTGCGCTGCTGAGACAAGTGAACCTATCCACTGCTGACTGCTGACTGGTTCTGGTCATGGAATGAAACCTTGGACTCAAAGTAGGGCTTTCCTGGAGAGACTGGTATATTACTTCACTTTTCTTCTTGCTGATCATAAAGCCAAAGTTGTCACATGTATTGGAGAACAAATGCATGCATGCGACATGGCAGTCCAGCTCTGAACGAGCAGCTAGTGCACAGTCATTGGCAAACAGGAAATTGTCAAGTACTAACCTTGGGGCGGAATTCTCCGCAAGGCCCGACGCCGTCGTGAAACCTGGAGAGGTTCACGACAGCGTCGGAAGCCTCTCCCGGCCCCCTATTCTATAGAAAGACATGGCGGCTTGACCTTGCGGGGCGGCAGAGGGGAAAGAGGGCGTCCCCTTGAGACGCCGGCCCGACGATCGGTGGGCACCAGTCTCCTCCCGAGCACGGTCGTGGTGCTCGATCCCCGATCCGCACCAGATGTGGTTGCTGCCGTCGTGAACAGGTCGGGAACGGCAGGCCGCCCGGCCCATCCGGGTCGGAGAATCGCGAGCCGCCGTGAAAAACGGTTGAGCAGTTTCACTTCTGTGTTCCCTCTGATCCTGCCTGCATGTTACTGGAATGATATTGGAACTGAGAGTTAGCACCTATGAGGAAAGATTGCCATCCCAAGAAAGGAGAAAATCAAGGGGTTGCCTGGGATTTAAGTGTTTCCTTACCCAAACCTTTTGACATAATAAAAGCAAATTACTGCGGATGCTGGAATCTGAAACCAAAAAGAAAATGCTGGAAAATCTCAGCAGGTCTGGTTGCATCTGCAGAGAGAGAAAGAGCTAACATTTCGAGTCCAATGACTCTTCGTCAAACCTAACAGACAAGGAAAGTTAGGGATAGTGTTAGCTCTTTTCTTTCCCTACAGATGCTGCCAGACCTGCTGAGATTTTCCAGCATTTTCTTTTTGACATAATATTTGCCTTCATGAGTACTCAATGCTCTTAATTACAATTTGGCATCAATAGTTCTAATTTGGAATGAATTTGATATCAAATTTGATAGTGTGCTCAAAGCTATCACAGAGCAAAGGGGGCTACAGCTAACAAGCACACGGCTTCCAGACATCAAACAGCAAAGAACGACAATACAAAACCCCTCTCCCCTCCCCACAGCCAGAGAGCAGGGAGGGAGAGTGAGAGCAGCCCCTCCCAAGCACTGGCAGCAGGTTGTCTTATGCCTTCCCTTTCTTTGCTTCAGGCCTCAGAAGCAATAGGGGCTGCAGCAAACAAGCCCCCAGGCATTAAACAAGAAACAGCAACAATACAGAAGCAAGCATACGACTTCTGAACATTAAACAACAACATGCAACACAACAGAAAGGCATCAGCAATATGCATGGCCTCCAAACATGAAACAGAAAATAGCATCACACTGAAGCTGCCAACATCATTCAAAGACACATTTTCAAGACCTCCAAGGTGTCCAGTTGAAGTTAGCTGCCAATCTTCTCCTCCTGCAGTCCCGGCATCTGGTCACCTGCCCCGCCCAGTGCTTGGTTCAGGACGAAGAAGCAGAATAGGCAGGAACAACACATGTTTTCCAGACATAAAACATTGAACAGTCAGCAGTTCAAATAAAAGCTCAGCAAATGGCAAAGCTGTCCTTCAGCCTCCAGCCAGTTGCGTAGTTGAATCGGGCCACTACCTTTCCTTCCAAAGCATCAGCAGCAGGACACCAGGCTTCCTCCTTTTCCTTGCTTCAGACCACAGAGAAAGAGCAGTAACAGCAACACGTGGCTTCCAGACATGAAACATTGAATAGGCAGCAGTACGGATAAAAGCACAAAATGCAAAGCAGACTGCATACCTTCTGCAAGACATTCAGGTGAAACATTACACTTTCGCCTTCCTTCGTAACTCCAGGTAACACAAGTGCAGTAGTCACCACTGTTGTATATATCACATACGAGACATAATACGGTAAGGCTCCTGTACTACAGGAATGGGGGTAGACCCCTGCCTGCTGGCTCCACCCAGTAGGCAGAGTATAAATTTGTGTGCTCACCGAGCTGCAGCCATTTCAGCAGCAGCTGCCGGAGGCTACACATCTCTGTTAATAAAGCCTCGATTACACTCTACTCCCGTTGCGTCGTAATTGATAGCGCATCAATTTATTAAGCAGATTTTACAACAATGGACCTCCGCATCAAGCCAGATCGCCTGCAGCTGCACCCTCAAGCAGACAACGGCAAGTCGGCCTTCGCACATTGGCTAGCTTGCTTTGAAGCCTACATCGGATCTGCGACAGAACCACCCACAAAGGCACAGAAACTCCAGATCTTGTATTCACGGCTGAGCTCCGATATCTTTCCCCTCATCCGGGACGTGCCTACCTATGCTGAGGCCATGGCGCTGCTGAAAGAGAACTACACCCAGCAGACCAACAAATTCTATGCCAGGCACCTCCTGTCCACACAGCATCAACTCCCCGGTGAGTCTGTGGAAGATTTCTGGTGTGCCCTGCACGGCCTGGCGAGGTACTGCGATTGCCAGGCCGTTTCGGCCGTTGAACATTCCGAACTCCTAATCAGGGACGCGTTCGTTACGGGCATAAGGTTGGCGTCCATCGGCCAGCGCCTCTTAGAAGGGGCTACCTTCGGTCTCGCAGCGACCAAGAAACTCGCGATCTCACTAACAGTTGCCTCCCGTAATGTACAAGTGTACGCCCCCGACTGCACGGCGCCCCGCTCCTGGACATCGTGGACCCCACCAGCGAACACCCCATCGTGGACACCACCAGCAACCGCACCATCGTTCACCCACCAGCGACCGCCCCCAGCCAACCCCAAGCCTGCGCCGCGTGGCAGCCAACCAAGCCCGGGGGACCCAAGTGCTACTTCTGCGGACAGACAAAGCAGCTCGGCAGCGCTGCCTGGCACGGAGCGCACTCTGCAAGGCCTGCGGGAGGAAAGGACATTTCGCTGCTGTGTGCCAGGTCCGCTCGATCGCCGCTGTAACCAGGCCCATGGTTCCTGCCCACCCCACGTGCAACCCGTTGGTGCCGCCATTTTTGCCCCCGCAACCCACATGCAGCCCGTGGGCGCCACCATCTTCCTTGCCTCAAAACACGTGCGGCCCGTGGGCGCCATCATCTTGCTTGCCTCCGGACACCTGCGGCCCGTTGGTGCTGCCATCTTTAACGCCGCCCGCTTCATGGGCGCCGTCATCTTCCCCACCTCAAGAACCGTGCTCGTAGGGCACCTCATCAGGTCGCTCATCGCCTGCAACCGCCGCCGACCAGCCCGGGACCTTCCAACACCAGCTACAGCTCCCCTCCATCACGATTGACCAGTCCCGGCCGCACAAACTTGCAAACGCGTCAACGACGGTCAAGGTCGATGGGCACAAGACATCATGCCTTCTTGACTCCGTGAGCACAGAGAGTTTCATCCACCCGATACGGTAAGGCGCTGCTCCCTCGCGGTACGCCCCATTACCCAACGAATCTCCCTGGCCTCCGGATCCCACTCCATGGAGATCCGGGGGTACTGCACCTCCATCCTCACCATCCAGGGCCTAGAGTTCAGCGACTTCCGGCTCTACGTGCTCCCCAACCTCTGCGCTGCCTTGCTACTCGGCCTGGACTTCCAGTGCAAATGCCAAAGTCTCACTCTGAAATTCGGCGGGCCCCTACCACCCCTTACTGTAAGCGGTCTCACGACCCTTAAGGTCGACCCGCCTTCTCTGTTTGCAAACCTCACCCCGGTTTGCAATCCCGTCGCCACCAGGAGCAGATGGTACAGTGCCCAGGACAGGACCTTCATCAGGTCTGAGGTCCAGCGGCTGCTGCGGGTAGGCATCATCGAGCCAAGCAACAGCCCCTGGAGAGCCCAAGTGGTAGTTGTGTAAACTGGGGAGAAAAACAGGATGGTCATTGACTACAGTCAGATCATCAATCGGTACACGCAGATCGACGCGTACGCCCTCCCACGCATATCTGATATGGTCAATCAGATTCCACAGAACCAGGTCTTCTCGACAGTGGACCTGAAATCTGCCTACCACCAGCTCCCCATTCGCAAGGCGGACCGTCCGTACACTGCGTTTGAAGTGGATGACCGCCTTTACCACTTCCTTAGGGTTCCCTTTGGCATCACTAATGGGGTCTCGGTCTTCCAACGGGAGATGGACCGAATTGTTGACCGGTACGGGCTGCGGGCCACCTTCCCATACTTGGATAACGTCACCATCTGCGGCCACGACCAGCAGGACCACGATGCTATCCTTTCCAATTCCTCCACATCACCAAAATCCTCAACCTAACGTACAACAAGGAGAAGTGCATGTTCAGCACCAACCACTTAGCCATCCTCGGCTATGTGGGATAAAGTGGAGTTCTAGGGCCCAACCCTGATGCATGCGCCCCCTCAGGGAACTCCCCCTCCCCCACTGCCCTAAGGCCCTCAAACGCTGCCTGGGGTTCTTCTCAGACTACGCCCAGTGGGTCCCTAACTATGCAGACAAGACCCGCCCACTCATTCACTCCACCGTTTTCCCCCTGATGGCCGAGGCTCACCAGGCCTTCAACCGTATCAAGGCCGACATCGGTAAGGCCGCGATGCACTCAGTCGACGAGACGCTCCCTTTCCAAGTCGAGAACAATGCATCAGACGTGCAATGCTCTGGCCGCCACCCTCAACCAGGCAGGCAGACCCATGGCATTCTTTACACGCACCCTCCATGCCTCCGAAGTTCAGCACACCTCCGTCAAGAAGGAGGCCCAAGC
The DNA here is from genome assembly GCF_902713615.1 of Scyliorhinus canicula. NCBI lineage: Eukaryota > Metazoa > Chordata > Chondrichthyes > Carcharhiniformes > Scyliorhinidae > Scyliorhinus > Scyliorhinus canicula. The sequence goes on from NC_052158.1 coordinate 91,157,158, forward strand.
CATTGCAGAAGCTGTGCGGAATTGGAGGCATTACCTGGCCGGCAGGAGATTCACTCTCCTCACTGAGAAACGGTTGGTTGCCTTCATGTGCAATAACACACAACGGGCAAGATCAAAAATGATAAAATCTTGAGGTGGAGGATCGAGCTTCCCACCTACAATTACGAGATTTTGTTTCACCCCGGTAAGCTCAACGAGCCCCCCGATGCCCTATCCCGAGGTACATGTGCCACCGAACAAGTGGACCGACTCCGGACCCTACACGATGCTCTCTGTCACCCAGGGTTCACCCAGTTCTTTCATTTCATCAAGGCCCGCAATCTGTCCTACTCCATTGAGGAGGTCAGGGTTATCACCAGAGACTGTCAGGTCTGCGCAGAGTGCAAACCGCACTTCTACCGGCCAGACCGCACGCATCTAGTGAAGGCCTCCCGCCCCTTTGAACGCCTCAGCGTAGATTTCAAAGGGCCCCTCTCCTCCACTTACCGAAACACGTACTTCCTTAACGTGGTCGTCAAATACTCCAGATTCGCCTTCGCCGTCCCATGCCCCGATATGACGTCTGCCACCGTCATCAAAGCACTCAACACCACCTTCGCACTGTTCGGTTTCCCCGCCTACATCCACAAGGACCGGGGATCCTCCTTTATGAGTGATGAGCTGCGTCAGTACCTGCTGAGCAAGGGCATCGCCTCGAGCAGGACGACCAGCTACAACCCCGGGGAAACGGGCAGGTGGAGCGGGAGAATGGGACAGTCTGTAAGGCCATCCAGCTGGCCCTACAGTCCAAACAGTTCCCAGCCTCCCGCTGGCAGAGGTCTTCCCCGACGACCTTCACTCCATCCGATCGCTACTTTGCACTGCGGCTAATGCAACCCCCCATGAACATCTCCTTGCATTACCCAGGAAGTCCACCTCCGGGGTTTCGCTCCCAATGTGGCTGGCAGCTTCAGGACCTGTCCTACTCCGCAAGCACGTGCGGCTCCACAAGGAGGACCCGTTGGTCGAGAGGGTACAGGTACTCCATGCAAACCCGCAGTACGGGGCGTACCCCGACGGCCTCCAAGACACAGTCTCCCTCAAGGACCTGACACCATCTGGGTCCCCACCTCCCCTTCCTCTGCCTCGGCGCCACCCTTTCTCCCCCCCCCCAGCGCACCTCACCACAACCCCTGCTCCAGAATGATCCGTCCTCCCCTTGGTCCCACCAGGGGATGAAGATGAGGTCTACACGCTCCCGGAGTCACCGGCGACCGAGCCGACTCCTGCATCGCCACTGGGACTACGGCGCTCACAACGGAGGATCAAGGCACCCGATTGGCTGAATTTTGAACTTTCCCCAAAATGTTAACCTTAAAATGCATCTAAATAGTTTTCCACCACCCCCGCTGGACTCTTTTTTAACAGGGGGTGAATGTGGTAGTCACCACTGTTGTATATATCACATACAAGATGTAATACGGTAAGGCTCCTGTTCTACAGGTACAGGGGTAGAGCACTGCCTGCTGGCTCCGCCCAGTAGGCGGAGTATAAATGTGTGTGCTCACTGAGCTGCAGCCATTTCGGCAGCAGCTGCAGGAGGCTTCACATCTCTGCGTAATAAAGACTCGATTACACTCTACTCTTGTCTTGTCGTAATTGATAGTGCATCAACAAGTAAAGAGCTGGCAGCAAGCAGAATCAGTGTCCAAGTGGCAGCAACGTAGTGAGCCATCCCCCTCTCTTCCCCCTCCTCCAAACAAGCAGGAGGCAGACAGTCTTTAAATCCAGACCCAGGCTGAAGCCTAGGCCAGGGCCTCACCTGCAAAATGTATTTTCCCACTCTCTCTCTTTCCTGCAGCTCCCTGTTGTAACCTCTCAGCAATGAAATTGAGAGCAAGAAGAGAGAAAGAGCTCCCCCTCCCCTTCTCCTTGTTCAAAACAAACAGCAGTAAATCTCTCCTTTCTTCCCTGTCTATTTTTCAGGCTGCAGAAAACAGCAGCAAGCAGGTCTGGCCTACAGCCTAAGCAGTGACTTGGGAATATTTTGTTTATTAAATGGTAAACATTACAATTTGACAAAACCAAACGATGTAAACACAAAACCAAAACAGTGCAATTCACAGAATCACAGAATACTACAGTGCAGAAGAGGCCCTACAGCTCATCGAGTCTGCACAGACGCATGAAAGGCCCTGACCTGCTCACCTAATCCCACTTGCCAACAATTGGCCAAAAGCCTTGAATGTTATGATGTGCCAAATACTCATCCAGGTACTTTTTAAGGGATGTGAGGCATCCCGTCTCTAACACCCTCCCAGGCCGTGCATTCCAGACCATCACCACTCTCTGGGTAAAAAACAATTATCTCAAATCCCCCCAGTTACACAATGAAAACCGAACACATGTTGAGCAATGAACAGGAGGACATCGGACAGAGAACAATAAGGACAGCAACAAAAAAAACACTCCTCCAACGCCCCGCCGCGTTTGGAAGTCGGGTCAGTCCACCCCACTGCCGTCGTCAGGTCAGCCCACCCCGACCTGATCCTCACTCCAGCCATGGCGACAGGACAGGTGACAGCAAACACACACATGGCCTGCAGGTGTCAGTGGCCACCAATGAGGGCGAGCAGCAATCACCACTTGCAGCAATCTACAAATGTATGGGAAGGTCACCGAGCCATCGAAAGAAAGGAAATTGGGGGCAAAAAAAAGGGTGGGGGTAGGCATTAAAAAAAAACTTAAATCAAAATGTTGTAGATTCCCGGAGTCCCCCAGATGGAACGAGTGACCCGATGTCGAGCAGGAGTGAATCCTCCGCCTCGCTGCAGAGAGCCTCAAATGTACCCCCTGCGTCAGCCACCAAGCAGTTGATGTCCTCTGGACAGTCTGGGCCCGCGTCCTCTGCCACATTGGGTGTGGCTGACGGCACAGGCCCACTAGCTAGCCCTGCGCCTGCCTCAATCCCACCATCAGGAACATCAACAGACAGGTTCCTCTTGGGATCCACCCAGGGTCCCAGGGCCCTGGGCGCAGACCCCTACACCAGCCCTGGCTCCGGATCACCGGAAGGTCCGGGAACAAGTCGGGAAACAGCTCCAAGATGATGGTTGAGACACCTGACTCCGCCGGTTGGCACGGAGGTGGAAGGGCGCCTTCCATGCAACTACTTCCCCAGAACCCCAGAAACAGGGAGCCACGACTGCCCCCCCCCCCCCCCCCCCCCCCCCCCCCCAGCGCTGAAAAAAATGAACGAGACTGGAGACTGGGGTGGTAAATTGGGGCCAGGGCAAAGCGCCCTCCAGTTCAGGGTAGCACGCCTCACCGCTGCGATCCTCAGGGGTCCGCGCAGAAATGTCACCAGGCCCAACACCTGACAACGGAATGTTGACGGACTGGGGATGTTGCTGGGTGACGGCGGGGCGAGGCGAGGCGTAACGACAGCACATGAGCTAGTATTCACAGGCACTGGGTCCTTCTGGCTGATGGGGTCAGGGGTATCTGGACCTGACCACTGCCTAACAGTCCTATGGTCTTCTTCTGGCCACTTGTGTGCTCGCTCACCTTCACACTGGTAGGCGCCGGTGTGCCCCACCCCTTCCAACAGTTGCTTGATTAGTGGAGGAAGAAGGGGCAGTGGCACCGGCTGCAACAGATTTGGTGGTTGTGGTGGACATGGAGGGCGGGCAGTTTTTACGGATGTGCCCCAACCCCTTGCAAGCATGGCACCACACACCATCAACAGACCAGAAGATGCAAAATGTCTCCACTTGGTAGGGGATCGCAAAGCCCACCTCTAAAACCTCCTCCAGGGCCAGGCGGATGAAGACTAGGCACCAGAAGGAGGAGGTATGCAGTAGAGGGATGTGCTTGAGGCCAATCGGTATTGCAGTATTGTTAGCAATTGCAATACCAATTGCAGTATAGTTAATGAACATTCAACAAATCATGCAGCATAAATACCACAAAGAAACTTTAATTACATCATTTAGACTGAAAATAAGTTCAGTTTCCAAAGGCAAAAGGCCACTGCCTAAGCCTTTTAGCCTGATTTTCATCATGGAGGCTGGAACCAAGAGTTGGGGAATTCCCAATATCACAATCCCACCTCCTAACTGGCAGTCCCCACCCTCACTATCTTCATGGTGGGGAGTCAGGGATGGATCTGTCACCTCCTGCAGCAAGCCCAGGGTGGAGATGAGGTAGGCTAATACTAAATACCCTCCTCGCCCCAATACCCCACAAATCCCATGGGCGGTATTCGCCCCCCCCCCCCCCCCCCATATGGTGGGAGAATCGCCGAATCGCGCCACGCCACCCCGACACCCGCATGCGATTCTCCCACCCCCCGAAACCAGCGGCACGCAAATCGCGCCGGGCTGCTCGGAGAATCGCCTTTGCGGCGATTCTCCAGCCCGGATGGGCCGAGCGGCCACGCGTAAATGGCCGAGTCCTGCCGGCGCCATCCACACATGGTCGCGGCTGGCGGGCACTCATCGCGAATGTTTGGGGGGTGGCCTGTGGGGAGGGGAGGGGGCCTCCGTTCCCTGGGGGGGTCTCCGATGGGGTCTGACCCGCGATTGGGGCTCACCGATCGGCGGGCTGGCCTCTTCTTCCCCCCTCCCCAGGCCTCAGCCGGCCCCAGAACCCCGGCGTCATGTTGGTGAGGGGCCGGAGCGCTCTGCGAGGTAACCGCAGTTGGTGACGGCACGCCGAGGCCCCGCCCCCGTAAACCGCGCAACATCCCTACTAGCCCCACGGAGGGGGGAGAATAAGGGTCTGGGAATGGGCGCTGATTCCGGAGTAAAACCCTCCAGTTTTTACTCCGGCATCAGCACTTAGACTCCCGTTGGGAGAATCCCGCCCCATATCTCCACTCACTCACCCTCATCGACCCTTACCCACTTACGCACTCACCCAATATCCACTATAAATAAAACTCACAAGACCTATGATGACATTGAAAGTCTTTGAGATGCTCATAAATCTGCCAAAATTAACAAACAATACTTGAAAATTCACTAAATAAAATCATAATCCTGTGAACATCCTGTGAACAACTGTCAAAATAACAGTCCCTTTGAGAGCTGTTTCAACATCCCCAGCGGTGCTGAATCCATTAGTGGACTTATAATTCAACCCCACATTCACGATGACATTCCATCAAATAACTGAGTCAACCTTTTCAGAACCAAATATATTAAAGTCTTTGAAGGCAACCAGAAGCTCAGCCACCTGTTGGGGGCCAAGTGGCCTACTCCTTCTAATTCGTATGTTTGAAGCAGAACAGATGGTTGAGTTAAACTTCAAAGATAGGGAAAGCTCAGCCATCTGTCAGAGCTTTGAAACAACCAAATAGGTGGCTGAACTAAACCTAAAGGAAAACATGAAAGCAAAGGGGACAATTCACACAAATGTGAATGTTACTATTGCGCAATGCAAGGTATCCAGTGGGTAATGCACTTGATTACATCTGATAAATCTTTACACTTTCACAATGCTGTTCAATTCAATGGCCATTTACCTTTTCAAAACAAAGCCCGATCATCAGCCTCTGCATTAAAAATATAACTTATGATATAACATTTCATAATGATATGTGAAGTTGGAAACACCTTTTGAATTTACCTTTCAAATGGTTCCTGACGTTAAACTACCTTCTGACACCTCTGAACTAGTATTGAACATGACGCCTTCCAAAGCTGGCCCAACTCTATTAAATTACAGAAGATCTAACATGCCCACTTGCACAATAGAGCCCGCAGCATCTGAATAACTGTATGTGGGTTCGTGACTGTGCCAATCAAAAATGCTGACATAGGGAATGGGGACAAGAATTGGGAACTTGACCCTTTCCGCCATTTTGCAAGCACACCCAATGCAATTCATCCCTGTATTGGGATTGGACAATTTGGCCCTTTTTTGCAACACGGTTGCAAGGACTGTCATGCTGTATGTATACATTTACATGGCATGTACAGTGCAGAAGGAGGCCATTCAGCCCATCGAGTCTGCACCGGCTCTTGGAAAGAGCACCCTACCCAAGGTCAACACCTCCACCTTATCCCCATAACCCAGTAACCCCACCCAACACTAAGGGCAATTTTGGATACTAAGGGCAATTTATCATGGCCAATCCACCTAACCTGCACATCTTTGGACTGTGGGAGGAAACCGGAGCACCCGGAGGAAACCCACACACACACGGGGAGGATGTGCAGACTCCGCACAGACAGTGATCCAAGCCGGAATCGAACCTGGGACCCTGGAGCTGTGAAGCGATTGTGCTATCCACAATGCTATCGTGCTACATGTTGGTAGATGGCAAGTTGCACTGAATCTTCTCCACACACTGTAACGTCAAGCAAAACACCTTTTCTCAGAGGAACAAGTTTTGTTGGAAGGAACTTCTTTTCATTTTAAATATCTGACACACATGATAACTATTAACATTCTAATGTTCTATAACTGTATGGAGCACTCTGTAGCTGCCAACTGTGAAGAAACAAGTAGTGGTAAAAATGACAGGAAGGAGCTTAACCATACATTTTTCTTAGACAATCTGGGGGGAGGTGTCATCGAATTACAAACCATTTGTGCATTGCCAACAAGAAGAAAAATTATAGACCGCAGTTTAATGAAGAATCATTGCTATTTAAACATTTATCATGTTAACCCCTATAACTCTAGAGGAACGTTACAATCAATTGGCAATTGATTTATCTTACTGTTATCATATTTTATAAATGGAACTTTAAATAATAATGAAATTGAAATAAATAGAAAATAAAGATGATGCTCATTTCTCTCCTTTCCAAAAGCAGAGTGAAAGTTCACCAGTGAGATAGGGATTACATTCCAATAAGTCGCGAGAATTACACCTGTTAATGCAGTCAAAGCTAGAAGTAATGGTAATTTCTGATAACAGATTTACAGTGGCATAGATTCTGCAAATTCTTGCACTGGGCCCAAATATCACACCTCCTTCCAACCCCCTCACATCCACCTCTGCAAAACCTTGAAATTGGCTGCATTGTTAAAGCAAGGTTAATTTCAGCTCTTCCCTGAAGCTGTTCCTCCATTGCAATTGATCTGATCACAAACTGTTGTTATGCTACCGAATATATATGAAAGAAAATGAAACAAAAAGCTTTAAAAGCTGAAGCTGTACATTGGTCCATCATTATTTGTACAGAAAAAAACAGGAAAGCAATTCCAGTGCAGACTCTCAGTCAAAATTGAAAACTAAAAGATAAGTAGATACAGCAAATGAAAGAATGAAAACATTACATGGTGAATAATGCTGTAAACAATGTCAAAGAGTTTTGTTTTTTTGCCTGACAATTTATAATCAGTTTGATTCCGGGGATGAAGAGGTTGATGTATGAGGAGAGATTAAACAGTTTGGGCTTATACTCGCTGGAGTTTAACACAATAAGAAGGGATCTGATCGAGGTACATAAAATACTAAAAGGGATTGATAAAGTAAATATCGACCAAATGTTGCCCCTTGTGGGGAAATCTAGAACAAGAGGTTACGGAAATAGCATGAGAGGCAGTAGATTTAAAACTGAGATGAGGAGGCATTACATCTTACAGAGGGTGGTGAATTTGTGGAACTCGCTGCCCCATAGTGTGGTGGAGTCTGAATCATGAAATGGTTTGAAGAGGGAGATAGATATATTTCTGATTTTAAAAAATGAGTTAAAGGGATATGGGGAACATGCAGAAAAATGTATGGTTAAGCTCCTTCCTGTCATTTTTACCTGCTTTGAGACCTGGAAGAGTTCAGCCATGATCTGATTGAATGGCGGAGCAGGCTCAAAGGGTTGAATTGCCTAATTCTGCTCCAAATTCCTATGTTCCTATGTTGCTGACATATTTAATTTAATCTTTTATACAATGATATATGTGACACAACGCCACAACAGACCCACACTGAGCATATGGTTGTATTATTCTGTAATGGCACAAACTGTAATTGTATTTTTATAAAATTAATAACATATATTATATATTTTTTTATTAAAAATTATTATATACATATATATATCTTGTACAGGCCTCCCTGAACAGGCGGCGGAATGTGGCGACTAGGGGCTTTTCACAGTAACTTCATTGAAGCCTACTTGTGACAATAAGCGATTATTATTATATGAAAATGAAATGAAATGAAATGAAAATTGCTTATTGTCACGAGTAGGCTTCAATGAAGTTACTGTGAAAAACCCCTAGTCGCCATATTCCGGCGCCTGTTGTGTACGGGAATTGAACCGTGCTGCTGGCCTGCCTTGGTCTGCTTTAAAAGCCAGAGATTTAGACAACTGTGCTAAACTAGCCCCCAGTTTATATCTCAAATCACCAATTAATTGGAAGGAGGTATTTGAATTATGTTCATCAGCTACCTGATGAGAAAGTATCAATAACTGTGCTCTCCAATCTGGTGCCTGAATCAGTCAATTCTAGATTTTAATTTGGTCTTTGCTTGTATTCAAGACAAGTACTCATGAATATTTAGCAGCAAGTAGCAGAGCAAAAATTATACTGGGGTAAGGAAAAAGGTGGCTAATCGGTCAAGGTGGGTGATTTTAAACCACACGAATGTCCTTTTGTGTGACACTTCAAAGGAACAAAACATTAAAATAAATGCATATTGATTTGTGGCAAATATTTCACAAAAAATTCTTAACCTCACTTATTTGCATAGAATGATTCAATTCCACATTATATACAAATTGTAAAGGTCTATATAAATGTTGCTGAATAAGTGTATGCGCTAATGTGGAATTATAAACTGTACTTTGATCAGGTTAATTAATTAAGCACAAAACGTTTTCCTTTTTTATCACTAATGTCCTTCATTGTTTTTTTTAATGGATATATGTAATAAACAGTTACATAAGCACTCTTAGGTTTCTGTCATTCCAGTGTGTATTTTCACATTCTTATTATTCTGTAGAGTTTTGAAAATTTAAGTGGGCTTTTGGGTCTCATCATTGAATTTATGTCAGGAAGCCATATATGCAAAGACAAACTGCTGGCAAGAAGGATCCAAACAGTTGTGCAAATAAAAATAAAAATCTGTGCTGAACGGTGTAACATGGCTGCTTGTTGGCACATGAGAAGAGGAAATGATAAGACATGAGTTCACATCCAAGTTTCTTCACACAGCGGTTGTTTGATGTTCGAAAGGCGATTCAGGAAAGAAAGTAAGCAGAGGTGACGTGCTCCCTCAAATGGAGGGAGGGAAAATTGAGGGTGAATTTCAATTTTGGCAAATCACATGGATCCAACGCATTGGGGATCAGAGAATTAGAGATGCAGCTGAAGGGGGGTAACTAACAATTTAAAAAAAAAAATCAAATAAATAAGCAGGAACATTAAGATTCAATTGCAAGTGCAAAAATATCCACTTACCTGTCATAACAACCTGCCATGCTGCTGAATTGGGCCATAATCAGATTTTCACAATTTTATTCTCCTCTGCGATTCCACCTGAAATTGTTTAGGATAGTTTGAGGAATGAAAGAAAACTGCAGCCTGACCATCTCTCTCTTGATCCCTACTGGGGCAACCTCTGGCCATTGTTTTCTCGCCCGCAATACAAACTACGATGGCTGGTCTGAGCTTCATGGGGGCTGGGCCCAAGTCCCTTGTGGATTTTACTGACATTGGGTGGCCCCGGGTTGTGGGCTTGAAGGTGGGAGGGGGGGTACTTGAGCAGGAAAATATGGGAGGAGCTGCATCTGAATGGCTCCCCAATGCATTCCCGTTGCAGTGGAACATTCCCAAGGGTAGGCTGGCTGTAGGATCAACTGGCCAGTCCACAAAGGCGGGCAGCCAATTAAGATGGGTAAAGCCCTATTAGGAGCTATTTTCAAGGCTCACCAATGTTTTGCTGCAGGGGGCGCAGCCTCCCACCGCAAGTGGAGGCAACCTGCTCAATGGAGGCAGCCTCCTGAAGGCTGGCTGGCGAGTTATTGAAGCCAATGGCTCCAAGTCTCAAATAGGAACTCATGAGCAGCCCAAATTGTTCACCTGCAGGGGTCCCCTCTTCACTTTGAGGGGCTTTATGGCCTCATCCCTCTTCATTTTTGTTTTCGATCCATATCTTCGAGGGCACTATCACGTTGAGGCATTGTCACAGTTTTGGACCTACCTCAAGAGGCCAAATGTTCCCCCTTTAGGGGAAATCTAGGATGAGAGTGATGGATATAAGTTGAGAGACAATAGATTTAGAACTGAGTTGAGGGGGAACTACCTCTCGCAGAGGGTGGTGAATTTGTGGAACTCGCTGCCCCATAATGTGATGGAATCTGAGTCATTAAATGGCTCCAAGAAAGAGATAGGTATATTTTTGATTAAAAAATGGGTTATAGGGATATGTGTGTGGTAGTCACCACTGATGTATATACTGTATATATATGTGCTTTACGGTAAGGCCCCTGTACTACAGGTATGGGGGTAGATCCCTGCCTGCTGGCTCCGCCCAGTAGGCGGAGTATAAATATGTGTGCTCCCCATTTCATCAGCTGCTGTAGGAGGCCACACATCTCTGTGTAATAAAGCCTTGATTACATTCTGCTCTCATCTCGTCGTAATTGATAGTGCATCAATTTATTATATAGAAGAATTTCAGAGATGGACCTCCGCATCAAGCCGGATCACCTGCAGGTGCATTCTCAAGCAGACAACCCCAGAATGGACTTCGAACATTAACTAGCCTGTTTTGAAGCGTACATCGGGTCTGCGCCAGACGCAATCCCAGAAGCGCAGAAGCTCCAGATTCTATACACGCGGCTGAGCCCCAACGTCTTTCCCCTCATCCAGGACGCGCCGACCTACGCAGAGGCCATGGCGATACTGAAGGAAAACTACGCTCAGCGGACTAACAAAACCTACGCCAGGCATCTCCTCTCCACGCGGCGGCAACTTTCCGGTGAGTCTGTGGAAGATTTCTGGCGTGCCCTGCTCGCCCTAGTTAGAGACTGTGACTGCCAGGCCGTTTCGGCCACTGAACACTCGAACCTCCTGATGAGAGACGCGTTCGTTACAGGCATAGGGTCTGACTACATCCACCAGCGCCTCTTAGAAGGGGCGACACTCGACCTCACGGCGACCAAAAAACCAGCGCTCTCACTTACGGTTGCCTCACCCAACGTTCAGGCCTACGCCGCCGCCCCGTGCATTGTGGACCATGCCGACGGCCACCCCATCATGGACCCCATCAGCGACAGTTCCCAGCCAACCCCACGCCTGCGCCGCGCGGCAGCCAACCAACCCCGGGGGACCCAAATGCTACTTCTGCAGACAGACAAAACACCCCCGGCAGTGCTGCCTGGCGCTCTGCAAGGCCTATGGCAAAAAGGGACATTTTGTTGCAGTGTGCCAGGCCCGCTCAATCACTACTATTGTCCCTGCACCCCCCACGTGCGGCCAGTGGGCGCCGCCATCTTCCCCTCCTCGGATCATGGGCGGCCCGTGGGCGCCGCCATCTTGCTCTACTCACAACATGTGCAGCCCATGGGCACTGCCATCTTGCCTCCCTCAGAACTAATGGGCGCCGCCATCTTGCCTGCCCCAGGACACATGCGGCCCGAGGGCGCCGCCATCTTGCTTCCCCCAAGATACGTGTGGCCCGTGGGCGCCGCCATCTTGCCTCACCCAGGACACATGCGGCCCATGGGCACCGCTATCTTACCCGCCTCAGGACCCCTGCCCATCGGGCACCTCATCAGGCCGCTCATCGCCTGCAACCGCCGACGACCAGCGGTGTCTCGCCTCGGTCACGATTGACCAGTCTCGACCACACAACCTCGCGACTGCTTCAACAAAGGTGAAGGTCGATGGGCATGAGATCTCCTGCCTGCTGGACTCTGGGAGCACTGAGAACTTCATTCACACCGATACGGTAAGGCGCTGCTCCCTTGCGGTACACCCCGCGAACCAGAGAATCTCCCTGGCCTCCGGATCCCACTCCGTGGCGATCTGGGGGTACTACATCGCCACCCTCACTGTCCAGGGCGTGGAGTTCAGCGGCTTCCGCCTCTACATCTTCCCCAACCTCTGCACTGCCTTGTTACTTGGCCTGGACTTCCAGTGCAACCTCCAGAGCTTAACCCTGAAATTCGGCGGGCCCCTACCCCACTTACTGTTTGCGGTCTCGCGACCCTTAAGGTCAACCTGCCTTCCTCGGATTGCAAACCCATCGCTACCAGAAGCAGACGGTACAGAGCCCAGGACAGGACCTTCATCAGGTCTGAAGTCCAGTGGCTGCTTCGGGAAGGTATCATCGAAGCCAGCAACAGCCCCAGGAGAGCCCAAGTGGTAGTGGTGAAAACCGGGGAGAAAAACAGGATGGTCGTTGACTACAGTCAGACTATCAATCGGTACATGCAGCTCGACGCGTACACCCTCCCACGCATATCTGATATGGTCAACCAGATTGCACAATACCACAGAAATCTGCCTAACACCAGCTGCCCATCCGTAAGGTGGACCGCCCATACATGGCGTTCGAAGCAGACGGCCACCTTTACCACATTCTTAGGGTTCCCTTTGGCGTCACCAACGGGGTCTCCGTCTTCCAACGGGAGATGGACCGAATGGTTGACCGGTACGGACTGCAGACCACTTTCCCGTACCTGGACAATGTCACCACCTGCGGCCACGATCAGCAGGACCATGACGCCAATCTTTCCAAATTTCTCCACACCGCCACTCTCCTCAACCTCATGTATAATAAGGAGAAGTGTCTGTTCAGCACGAACCGATTAGCCATCCTCGGCTATGTGGTTCAGAACGGAGTTCTGGGGCCCGACCCCGATTGCATGCGCCCCCTCATGGAATTGAACTCCCCCTCCCCCACTGCCCCAAGGCCCTCAAACGATGCCTGGGGTTATTTTCGTATTACGCCCAGTGGGTCCAAAACTATGCGGACAAGGCCCGCGCACTCATTCAATCCACCGTTTTCCCCCTGACGGCTGAGGCTCACCAGGCCTTCAACCATATCAAGGCCGACATCGGCAAGGCCGCGATGCACTCAGTCAACGAGACGCTCCCCTTCCAGGTCGAGAGCGATGCATCGGACATCGCTCTGGCTGCCACCCTCAACCAGGCAGGCCCGTGGCATTCTTTTCCCACACTTTCCATGCCTCCGAAATTCGGCACTCCTCCGTCGAAAAGGAGTCCCAAGCCATCATTGAAGCTGTGCAGCATTGGAGGCATTACCTGGCTGCCTGGAGATTCACTCTCCTCACTGACCAATGGTCGGTTGCCTTCATGTTTAATAACACACAGCGGGGCAAGATCAAAAACGATAAAATCTTGAGGTGGAGGATCGAGCTTTCCGCCTACAACTACGAGATTTTGTATCGCCCCGGTAAGCTCAACGAGCCCCCCGATGCCCTATCCTGAGGTACATGTGCCAGCGCACAGGTGGACCGACTTCAGACTCTGCACGACAATCTTTGTCACCCAGGGGTCACCCGTTTTTACCACTTCACCAAGGCCCGCAACCTGCCCTACTCCATCAAGGAAGCCAGGGCGATCACCAGAGACTGCCAGGTCTGCGCGGAGTGTAAACCGCACTTCTACCAGCCAGAACTTGCGCCTGGTGAAGGCCTCCCGCCCCTTTGAACGCCTCAGCGTGGACTTCAAAGGGCCCCTCCCATCCACCGACCGAAACACGTACTTCCTCAGTGTGGTCGATGAATATTCCCAATTCCCCTTTGCCATCCCATGCTCCGACATGACGTCTGCCACCATCATCAAAGCCCTCAACACCATCTTCGATTTGTTCGGCTTCCCCGCCTACGTCCACAGCGACCGGGGATCCTCATTCATGAGCGATGAGCTGCGCCAGTTCCTGCTCAACAGGGGCATTGCCTCGAGCAGGACGACCAGCTACAACCCCAGGGGAAACGCGCAAATGGGACGGGAGAATGGGACGGTCGTAATTGATAGTGCATCAATGGGCAACAGGTGGAATGGTGGATTTAAGACCAAGAAGTGATTAGCCATGATCTGATTGAATGCTGGAGCAGGCTCAAAGGGCTGAATTGCCTACTTCTGCTCTGAATTCTTATGTTCGTATGTTCAGTCACGTCGACATCTTCCAGTGGGGTTGCTGAGGCTCCAGAGCTGATAGCCCTCTGATTGAGCTGACAGCAGCGAGGGCCCACTCACCACCCTTAGGAGGATGTGGAGAGAGGATGCAGCCAATTAGAGGAAGATTGGGCAGCCTGTCTCTCTCTCTCTCTCTCTACTTGCAAGTCTGACCTCCCATTGGACCTGATTTCAGAGTGATACATTGATTCTACTTGCTGCTAATTTTCAGGGGCATCATGTGGAAGGCTGTCAGTGATAGGCCTCAGAAAACTAAAGGCCCTGAGGTCTCCCAATGGATTATTTCTATAGGAACCACCTTTCCCTTCATCCTTCTCCTGAACAATTAACAGTTAATAACTATTCAATTTTTTGGGGAGATTCTAAATGACTTTGAAGACATTAGTTAAAACAGAACCTTTACAGGAACAAGTATGGTCGCAGAGACATTTGGCAAATAAAATAATTAAGCAAATTAATTTTATGCGCTCAATTTTCATAACTGAAAATTCCAAAGCAGTAAAGAAAACATCTGTTCCCAAATAATTTACATGAGTTGGTTCATTAATAAATCAATTTTTTATTGAATTGGTATTTATTTATTAATCAGCATTGGACTAGGAAAACACTAAGGGGTAAACTTTACAGTTTAATGCTCCCAGTGTAAAGATTCACTTAATGGAAGAAAATTGGACAGTTCTTCATGCCCAAACCATTATCATATGACATTTTGTCAGAAACACACAAATGACTCCTGTTTATTTTCAAGGTACTAGTCACGAAATGTTACATCTTCTGCAGGGCACCATGGGAAACCACAGAGAGGTGCTCAGGAGAATCCACAACAGGACGAGACAGTGCTGGTGTCAGCTCAAGGCCTCTGGTGAACAGTCCATGAAGAGGAAGCTGAAAACAGGAACAACGCAATTTTGTACCAATCATCCAGTGAGTGATCTTCTTGAAAGAACTGCATTCTCTTTACCTTAACACTTGGTTATTTTTCGTAAGATTCTATTACATTTATCAAATGTGAGAAGCCCTTAACAAACCCATGCTGACTGCCTCATATACGTCTAAGTTAGGATTCCTTGGGTGAAATTTTTACCTCTCTCAAAGTCCATTACACTCGGTTACTCTGAGTAAAACTCCTGGTCTAAGTATTAGTTGACAAATTAAATTAGACCAACTGGTCCATTGTTACTCAATTTAACCTTCACCCCTTCTTGAACTGGGTTGATACATTGTATTTACAATACCATGTCTATTGTCATATCCAGGACGATTTGAAAGATTGACACCTCCTTCAGTCTCCCTTCAAACACCTTTCAACAATTAGGACGTGCACCATCACACAGTGACCAATATTCATTCTATCTTTCCATCACTGTGCACAGCTCGTTGCTTGCACTGAACGATCTCTTGAAGATTTATTTTACATCGAGAATGGCATCCGCTTCTGCCTTTTAAATGGAAATAAATCAGGCTGTGTGACGTCTTCTAGCCAGAAGTGGCAGCAGAGAGTAGGACATGTGCCCTGCACACACGCTTGACATCAAGCGCCCGCCAGGTACGTGCTTGTGGCACCAAATCATCATAGAGAACTGTTGCTTTCATTTTCCAGCTGCTGGCAAACAAGATAAGTGAACTGTGAAGATGAGTAAGAAACAACTAGAGACTCAAATAGGCAGTTCACCTTTTGGACAGGATCTCACAACAGAATCCGCTGGAGAGAGCTGGACTGGAGAGTCCAGGGCAAGGCAGAGCAGCGGTAGTGTTGCTCTGTACAGAGCTCCAGGGCCTCTGGTGAACAGCCTACAAAGAAGAAACTGAACTTGGGAACAAAGAAGGGTAAATTAATTCTTGAGATTTGTTTTTGTCAGTTGTGCCAATGCAAATAAGGATGCAAAGCCCATGTGTGTCATATGCAGGGAAGTACTGGCAAATGAGAGGAGAAATTTCAGATTTTAAATGAGAAATGGGGGGCAAAAAATTCCTTTTGAGGTTGAGACCTCAGAGTCAGTTATTAACTTAGAGCTGGCTCCAAATTTAAAAACTACACTGTGGTAGGTGACCTTAAAACCACATTTACAAAAAACATGCCAAAAGCCCATGAAGGTGTCAGGATTCTGGAGTAGCATCTCCCAGTGTATCCAGTGCTGAGTAAAACACGCATTTTGTTGCTATTGTCCCTCACAACAAGCCACATGTGTGAGGTTAAATTTTCTGTTTTAATAAAGATGAAGACAGCATAAAGAAACCGGCTGAGGTCTGCACCCAATATGTGCATTTCCCTCTCCTCCTGTGAAGCTGATTCAAGTGGGATCATGAAGACAAAGCAGATTCCCCTTTTGCACTGAAGGCAAGCGAATGTGGCGTGTGCCGTGAAAGTCGTCCGATTATCAAAAGTGGGTCCCAGGAAAAGAAGTTTGAAAAACACTGGATTAAAGGGATCCCTGCTTCTGTGCAGCAACGTTGTCCCTTGTGCAGTATATTCCTGATGGTTTGTGTAGCCACCCACCCCTGCAGCTCAGAGTGTTACTGATGACTTATCCATCTTGCGTTTTCTACTTCTTTTCATTAATAATTCCTGTTCCCAACGATCTCAATCAAACCAAATCCAACAATTATTTCAAGCAATGTTAAGTAATGTAAGAATAAGCATAAGCCCGGAGGAAAAGTAATGGTGGTAGAGTGGTAATGTTTTTGGAATAATAGTCCAACTGGCCAGGTGAATGTCCTGAGGAGATGGGTTCAAATCCCACCTAAGGGCAGCCTGTGGCGTTAACAACAAAATACCGCAGGTGCTAAAATCTGAAATAGAAGACTGGAAAAAGTCTGAAGAAGTGTCACACTTGCAATATTTTCTCTCTCCACAGATGCTGCGAGATCGCCTAGATTTTTCCAGCATTTTCTGTCCTTGTGCCGCGAATGTAAAATAATTCTGGAATTAAGAGCAGTCTCAATAATGGTGACGATCATCAATTGTCATGAAAGCCCAGCTGGCTTAGTAATATGCTTTAGGAAAAGGAATCTGCCATCCTTACCTAGTCTGGCCTATATGTGACAATAGGCATAGGAACATGGGTGACTCTTAACTACCATCTGAAATGGCCTAGTGAGTCACTCAAATCCAGTGAAGCCCACATCACAAAATGGTTTCTGAGATTGGAAAATGTCCATAACTGGATGTAAGTAGAAGCTGGCTCTATGAGCCAGATGAAGAACTGTCAGGCAATAGGGCGCTTTAAATATTTTATGATGTTGGTGGTAAGACAAATTTATCTCTTCTTTTAGGCGTGCAAAATTTAGAATTTTGATCTATTAATTTGATCTTACTGTCTGTCACCCTGTTATTTTTCGAGCTTCTAGAATACATCATGAATCTCTGCAGGACATCTTTGCATTAGCAGCAACATGGAGTTAAAATTGACAAAACACTTGCTCTGTCCTTCTAAACCAAATTTATGAAGCGGCTGAGAATATATTCTGCAACAGATGCATTCTTATGCCCGCTTTTAATAATATTGCTTCTCCTCAGCCCCCATCACAAACAAAATCTTGAGCTAACATGAACACGGATTTAAAATGCTAATATACAATTTCCCTCAGCTAAAAATAATTTTCACATGCACATTCTGGGTTATTCTGAGCCTCTTGACTTTTAATACTGCTGCGAGTAACCTCTGCTATGGATCAATTGCATTTGTGAAGACGTCAAAGTTAGTACTACTATTTGTAGTTAGTACTACAATTAACAATTGACAGTGTAGCATAGATTTCCTGAAAGTATTATTTTCATAATCCAAGCCAACCTTTGTGAACTGGTTTGAAAGGAGCCAAAAGAAGTAATCAAAGAGAAAATGCTGGAAAATCTCAGCAGATCTGGCAGCATCTGTCAGGAGAGAAAAGAGTTAACGTTTCGAGTCCAACATAGAACATAGAACATACAGTGCAGAAGGAGGCCATGTGGCCCATCGAGTCTGCACCGACCCACTTAAGTCCTCACTTGCACCCTATCCCCGTAACCCAATAACCCTTCCTAACCTTTTTGGTCACGAAGGGCAATTTATCATGGCCAATCCACCTAACCTGCACATCTTTGGACTGTGGGAGGAAACCAGAGCACCCGGAGGATACCCACGTAGACAGGGGGAGAATGTGCAGACTCCGCACAGACAGTGACCCAGCTGGGAATCAAACCTGGGAACCTGGCGCTGCGAAGACACAGTGCTATCCACTGTGCTACCGTGCTGCCCTGTGCTCCCGTGCTAGCCAGATGAAACTTTGTCAAAGGAAATAATGTCAAACTACAGGAATTTAACAAAATTTAACTTTTCTGTTTGGAAATTTACCACCATAGATTGGGATGAAAACAGTAATAGAATTTCTGAGGTCTATGCGACTGCCAAAGTTAAAATATTCACTTTGCTAGTCGATTCATCAAAATAAATTATTTATACCTGAGCAACTATTTAGCCTCAAATGTGATCTCAACAAATTTCTCACATTCCTTTTGTCAAAGGTGCAATGCACTATACTCCTGTTCCTTGTGGAGTTCCTGATGGAATGAGTATATTTGAATTAGCAGAAAGGGATTTCATTCAACAAATGTGCAGATGGTGTGCTGAGTGGAGGAGTAAAATCTGAATATTATTGCTTGTTGGCTAATGACTGCATATGGTTCTTTTATATGGCACAACTGCATATGGAAGCTGCAGCCTGAATTGCAAGAGGGCGCACAACCAGAAAATCTTATTGACCCTTCTTCTCATCACAGATCAGTCAGAGATTCAAATGATTCTAATACAGCTGTTTGATCCATAATTCAATGCAATTTTGACATGCTGCCAATGGAATTTAGAAATTCGCATCAGTTAGACGTTCTTTCCAGTTCATTCTATAGTGAGCCAACAATATTATGTTAAACTGTTTTGTTCATCCAAATGTTAGCAAAATTGCCAATCCGCATTTATCAAAGAACAATACAGTGACGGAATGCTGGACAATGCTGACAAATACATAGGCATCCTAATTAATCCTCATATGCCAATTATCCAACAGAAACAAAATACATTCAGCATTAGCACTCCTGCCTCATGTGGCCAGTGACCCATGTTCAATCTTGCCCTTGGGTGACTGTGCAGAGTTTGCACGTTCTCCCCGTCCCTGTATAGGTTTCCTCTGAGTGCTCACGTTTCCTCCCACAGTCCAAAGATGTGCAAGCAAATTGGGTGGATTGGCCATGTGAAGATTAACTGGGGTTATGGGTATAAGGCGGAGGAGTGGCCTGGGTGGGATGATCTTTCAGAGGGTCGGTGCAGACTCGATGGACCAAATGGCCTTCTTCTGAACTATAGAAGTTCTATAGTTTTTTTCTTAGCTAAATATTTTTGCTGTGATGGTATTCAAAATCTAACATTGTTTAAAAGTTTTGTAGTTTGATAGATTTACTCTGTGAACTCAGACACCAACATTCACAACGTTTAACCAATAACCAGGATTCTCCGTTTGGGAGTCTATGTGCGGGATTCTCCATTGCCTGATGCCGATATCGTAATCGGCGGTGGGCAGAGAATCCCTTCCGACGCAGAAATTGGGGGCGGCTCCAGATTGACACTGGTTTACTATTCTCCGCCCATTGGAACGGCGTTGGCGCATTACCTGAAGGCCCTCCCCCGATACTCTGCCACCGATGGGCCGAGTTCACGACCGCGCGGGTGACGTATGGTCTCAGCAGTCGGGAACCCGGCGTGGCGGCTGCAGACTGTGCCCAGCGCCTCCACAGTTGGCTCGAGAGCCATGCTGCTAGTTGAGGGGCAGGGGGCTGGGGGGACTGGTGGGGGTTGGTCAGGGGGTGGCCAGGTGCGCAGTATTTGACTGGTCGGGTCCGTTCATAGCTGGCAGCGTGTTGACCACTGCGGGTCATCGTCGTGTGCATGCGCGGCCAGGACCCGCCCATTCTCCGACTGTTTATGGCGTGGCAGTCGGGAATTCTGCTCAGCATGGCTGCTAACCCCTCACCAGTCCCAGGAGTGGCGAGGGTTCGACTCTGACTTTTGCGTCGTAAAACGCCGCAGTTCCCATGGCGTCGGCACATAGCCGCAAAATCGGAGAATCCAGCCCTATGTTCTCCTGCAAGAGGAGAATCGCAACTGATTTGCGCTCCCAAATCATGAAGCAATTCAGTATCCCTCATCATGCAAATTTATGCATGGCAAGGAATAAGAGGGATACCTGAGGGAGTCCTGTTCTCGGGCCGCCTGCTCAAAATGGTAATTTTGAATGCATTCCAATCATGCCCCTTCACGCTTGAATGATTTTGAAGAGCTGAACGGAAGGTGACAGTCTGGCCTGTCTGGCCCCTCTCCCACCTGTTGTGGGCAACTTCTCCTGCGGGGACACAGAGGGGGCATCGTTAGCTGCACGCATCGTTCATCGCGGGGGTCGATGGGGGAGTGCTCAGGGTGGGGCACTTGGGACTCGGATGTGGGGGTGAGTTGGGCTCCGGAAGGGCTTGGGGCTCGAGGGGAGGCGAGGAGATGGCTTGTATGGGGGGGGGCATAACTGGGGACTATTAGAGGGGGAGGGGAATCGGGTGTCCAGTGCCAACTCACCCGGGCAGCCCGGTAGACATCGTTGATATTCTTGCAACTGTGTGGCAGTTGTCCTGCTATTTACCCTGGGGTAACACGGACTGCAACTGAATGCAGTTAGACTGCAATTAGAATGGAAAGCAGACACCAAACTTATACGTTTGTTCAAATCGATTTATTGAACTGCTGTAACAATGCGCACAGCTTGCTGTGGGTTGACACTCTACTACTCTAAGTGTGCTAACTCTAACTAACTAGACCAGACTAACTCTGAGCCACATGTATAAGGTGCTAACTGATATATATATCTGACTGTCACTACAGTTGTCACCAGTGGAAAAAGGCAGGGTGCTGATGCCTTGTGTGTTTTATAGTGGGAAGTCCCCCTCCAGTGTTCTGTCCAGCGATTGATTGTGTTCTGTCCTGTGTGTTTATTGGCTAACCTGGGTGTCTGTCACTGCCTGTCTTTACCTCATGATGTGCATGAGTGCATATTATGACATCCCCCTTTAAAAAAAAAATGTGTTGGTTGCTGAGAGCATATACGACATATATACAGATATAACTACAGCGAATGGCGAGTGAATGCACATGTACATGTAAGGTGTCTAGCGTGCAGACTCAACAATATGTACCAAAAAAATGTCTATAAGTCCAATATCTAGGGCTGGTGTTGTATCCTTGTCGATCGCTTGAGATGTGGAGGTGGGGACGACGGCGCCTTGACAGGCGGGATTGCAGCCAGATTGGTGGCCTCATAGAGCGAGGTGTCCGGAGAAGGCATAACGACAGCTGGAAAAGTGAGATTTGGTGTTGGGCAGGCAAGTTTGCATAGTGCCCTTCTGTTGCGCCTAACAATGGAGCAATCAGCCATGCGAACCACGAACAACCTGGGAGCAGCCTGTCAAACAACAACAGCTGGAGCTGACCAGCCTCCATCAGGTAACTTGATGCGAACAGCATCTTCCAGAGAGAGCACAGGCAAATTAGTAGCATGAGCATTGTATGTCAGTTTTTGCCAGTTCCTGAGTTGCTGTACCTTTTGCAGCACTGGGAGGTGATCAATCCTGGTAAATGAATGGCCAGAACAGTCGTCCTCAGGTCATGATTCATAAGGAGTTGCGCTGGAGGCATACCGGTGGACAGAGGGGTTGCCCTGTACTCCAGCAGCGCAAGGTTAAAGTCAGAAGCCGAGTCCGCAGCCTTGCAGAGCAGTTGCTTCACGATATGGGCCCCTTTTTCGACCTTCCTATTAGATTGCAGGTAATGCGGGCTTGAGGTAATGTGCTTGAATTGGTACAGCCTTGCGAAGTTGGACCACTCTTGGCTGTGGAAGCAGGGACCGTTGTCGCTCAAGACAGTGAGCAGAATGCCATGCCTGGAAAATGCCTCCTTGCCGGCCTTGATGACTGTCCTTGATGTGAGGTCGGACAGTTTCACAACTTCCGTTTAACTCGAGAAGTAATCGATGATGAGCACATAGTCACGCCCATTCGTGTGAAAAAGGTTGATTCACACCTTAGACCACGGAGAGGTCACCATCTCGTGTTGCTGGAGTGTTTCTTTGGACTGAGCAGGCTGGAAACGCTGGCAGGTTGCACATTTGAGGACCATGTTGGATATGTCCTGGTTGATTCCAGGCCGATAGACAGCCTGCCAGGCCCTGCGCCTGCATTTCTCGACACCGAGGTGTCCCTCATGGATCTGTTTGAGCACTAAGCCCTGGAGGCTGCGAGGAATAACGATATAATTTAGCTTGAGGAGGATCCCCTCAATGACTGTTACGTCGTCCTTGACATTAAAGAACTGGGGGCATTGCCCTTTCTGACAACCATTTGCAAGGTGATGCATGACACGCTGCAGAAGAGGGTCCTTGACAGTCTCTTCTCAAATGTTGACCACTCTTTCATCTGAAGCCGGGAGGTTGCTGGCACACAGTTGCACTTGTGCCTCAATTTGTCAGCTGAAGCTGACCTGTTCACAGCGCGAGGTGATGGTGCGCGTCAGGGTATCCGCAATGATTAGCTCCTTGCCCGGTGTGTAAACCAACTTGAAATCATACCTGCGGAGTCGGAGGAGAATACACTGAAGCCTGGGCGTCATGTCATTCAAGTCATTATGAATGATATGGACTAAGGGTCTGTGGTCAGTCTCTACTGTGAAGGTTGGTAGACTGTAGACGTAGTCATGGAACTTTACAATGCCGGTTAGGAGGCCCAGGCACTCTTTTTCTATTTGAGCATACCTCTGCTCAGTGGGAGTCATGGCCCTTGACGCATAGGCTACTGGAGCCCAGGACGAGGAATCATCCTTCTGGAGGAGCAGCGCACCAATGCCGTCCTGGCTGGCGTCCATGGAGCTTTGTGTCTTCCTCTCTGGGTCAAAGAACGCTAGTACCCGAGCAGTGGTGAGCTTTGCCTTTAACTCCGTGGTACGACCAGGATCAGAATCCAGCAGCCCGTGCTGCACACATCGAACGCGTTTGCGTTGGAACTGGGATCTCTGGCCCAAGACTGGTAGTGCAGACCTGCACAAGGCTGCATAATGTCCAGGCTTCCCACAATTTAAACATTGCCTGCCTCTTGCAGGGTATTGCCGCTTTAAGTGGGTGGTGCCGCAGTTCGGGCACGTCATGACGTTGACGTCATTATGCTCCATGCGTCGTCGCAAATGCGCAGTGTGGTCAGCTGTAGTTCGCACCTGCGCAGTGTGGTCTTCGGCTGCTTCGTTCTCCCATCCGTGGTGCGCACGCGTGGGACCCCGGGAAAAGCGCGTGAAATGGCCGTCTTCATCGATACTGAGGCACCGCATCCGGGCGATGGCCTGTATACTCTCTCCCTTGTGGCAAACAAGTTGGTCCTGTTCTGCCGATTTAAGGCGGGAAAAGCGACTTTTCGCCTGTTCATGCACTTTACACGTCTCGATTGCGACCGGCAGGGTCATATTTTTTATTTTTAGGAGCTGTTCCCGCAGGGTGTCGGAGTGGACGGCAAACACGATCTGATCTCTGATGAGTGAATCAGCGGTGTCACCATAGTTGCAGGACTGCGCTAATATACGGAGATGAGTTAGAAATATGAGCTCTCGTTCATTTTGGGTCTGGTGGCCTGAAGTGCATATCTTTTAATGCAAGAAGTATTACGGGTAAGGCAGATGAACTTAGAGCTTGGATTAGTACTTGGAACTATGATTTTAATTACAGAGACCTGGTTGAGGGAAGGACAGGATTGGCAGCTAAACGTTCTAGGATTTAGATGTTTCAGGCGGGATAGAGAGGGATGTAAAAAGGGTGGTGGAGTTGCGTTACTGGTTAGGGAGAATATCACAGCTGCACTACGGGAGGACACCTCAGAGGATAGTGAGGCTATATGGGTAGAGATTAGGAATAAGAAGGGTGCAGTCACAATGTTGGGGGTTTACTACAGGCCTCCTAACAGCCAGCGGGAGATAGAGGAGCAGATAGGTGGACAGAATTTGGAAAAGAGTAAAAACAACAGGGTTGTTGTGATGGGAGACTTCAACTTCCCCAATATTGACTGGGAATCACTTAGTACTAGGGGCTTAGACAAGGCAGAGTTTGTAAGGAGCATCCAGGAGGGCTTCTTAAAACAATATGTAGACAGTCCAACTGGGGAAGGGGCTGTACTGGACCTGGTATTGGGGAATGAGCTTGGTCAGGTGCTAGAAGTTTCAGTAGGGGAGCATTTCGGGAACAGTGACCACAATTCAGTAAGTTTTAAAGTGCTGGTGGACAAGGATAAGAGTGGTCCTCGGGTGAATGTGCTAAATTGGGGGAAGGCTAATTATAACAATATTAGGTGGGAACTGAAGAACCTAGATTGGGGGCGGATGTTTGAGGGTAAATCAACATCTGACATGTGGGAGGCTTTCAAATGTCAGTTGAAAGGAATTCAGGACCGGCATGTTCCTGTGAGGAAGAAGGATAAATACGGCAAATTTCAGGAACCTTGGATAACGAGAGATATTGTAGGCCTCGTCAAAAAGATAAAGGAGACATTTGTCAGGGCTAGAAGGCTGGGAACAGATGAAGCCTGTGTGGAATATAAGGAAAATAGGAAGGAACTTAAGCAAGGAGTCAGGAGGGCTAGAAGGGGTCATGAAAAGTCATTGGCAAATAGGGTTAAGGAAGATCCCAAGGCTTTTTACACGAATATAAAAAGCAAGAGGGTAGCCAGAGAAAGGGTTGGCCCACTGAAGGATAGTCAAGGGAATCTATGTGTGGAGCCAAAAAAAATGGGCGAGGTACTAAATGAATACTTTGCATCAGTATTCACCAAAGAGAAGGAATTGGTGGATGTTGTGTCTGGAGAAGGGTGTGTAGGTAGCCTGGGTCACATTGAGATCCAAAAAGACGAGGTGTTGGGCGTCTTGAAAACTATTAAGGTAGATAAGTCCCCAGGGCCTGATGGGATCTACCCCAGAATACTGAAGGAGGCTAGAGAGGAAATTGCGGAGGCCTTGACAAAAATCTTTGGATCCTCACTGTCTTCGGGTGATGTCCCGAAGGACTTGAGAATAGCCAATGTTGTTCCTTTGTTTAAGAAGGGTAGCAAGGATAAACCAGGGAACCACTGGCCGGTGAGCCTTACGTCAGTGGTAGGGAAATTGCTGGAGAGAATTCTTCGAGACAAGATCTACTCCCATTTGGAAGCAAATGGATTAGATTGGATTTGTTTATTGTCACGTGTACCGAGGTACAGTGAAAAGTATTTTTCTACAAGCAGCCCAACAGATCATTCAGTACATGGAAGAAAAGGGAATTAAACAAAATTCAAGAAAATACAAGAAAATACATGAGAATACATAATAGGGCAACACCAGGGCCGGCTCAAGGCACCGGCAACTCGGGCAGTCGCCCGGGGCGCCATGTGCTAGGGGGCGCCAGAGACTCGGGTCCCGCGCATGCGCAGTTGGGCCGGTGCCAACTAGCGCATGCGCGGTGGCCGCCCTCCCACAGGGCGGCCCCGCTCGGTCCGCTCCCCCCCGCCCACCCCCCTCGGGTCCGCCCCCCCCGCTGGTCCGCCCCCCCCGTGGGTCCGCCCCCCCCGCCCCCCCCTCGGGTCCGCCCCCCCTCGGGTCCGCCCCCCCCTGCCCCGCTCGGGTCCGCCCCCCCGCCCCCCCCCCCCGGTCCGCCCCCCCCGCTCGGTCCACTCCCCCCACCCACCCCCCTCGGGTCCGCCCCCCCTCGGGTCCGCCCCCCCACCGCCCCCCTCGGGTCCGCCCCCCCCCCCCGGTCCGCCCCCCCCGCTCGGTCCGCTCCCCCCGCCCACCCCCCTCGGTCCCCCCCGCCCCCCCTCGGGTCCGCCCCCCCCTCGGGCCCGCCCCCCCCTTGGGTCCGCCCCCCCCGAGGGTCCGCCCCCCCGCGGGTCCGCCCCCCTCGGCCCCCCCCCCAAGGGCGCCGAAGTTCATCTTGCCCGGGGCGCCAGCAACCCTAGGGCCGGCGCTGGGCAACACAAGGTATACAATGTAACTACATAAGCATTGGCATCGGTTGAAGCATACAGGGTGTAGTGTTAATGAGATCCGTCATAAAGAGGGTCATTTAGGAGTCTGGTGACAGTGGGGAAGAAGCTGTTTTTGAGTCTGTTCATGCGTGTTCTCAGACTTCTGTATCTCCTGCCCGATGGAAGAAGTTGGAAAAGTGAGTAAGCCGGGTGTGAGGGATCCTTGATTATGCTGCCCGCTTTCCCCAGGCAGCAGGAGGTGTAGATGGAGTCCATGGATGGGAGGCAGGTTTGTGTGATGGACTGGGCGGTATTCACGACTCTCTGAAGTTCCTTGCGGTCCTGGCCTGAGCAGTTGCCATACCAGGCTGTGATGCAGCCCGATAGGATGCTTTCTTTTGTGCATCTGTAAAAGTTGGTAAGGGTTAATGTGGACATGCCGAATTTCCTTAGTTTCCTGAGGAAGTATAGGCGCTGTTGTGCTTTCTTGGTGATAGCATCGACGTGAGTGGACCAGGAAGTATTAGTGAGAGGCAGCATGGTTTTGTGAAGGGGAGGTCGTGTCTCACTAACTTGATAGAGTTTTTCTAAGAGGTCACAAAGATGATTTGATGCAGGTAGGGCAGTGGATGTTGTCTATATGGACTTCAGTAAGGCCTTTGACAAGGTCCCTCATGGTAGACTGGTACAAAAGGTGAAGTCACACGGGATCAGGGGTGAGCTGGCAAGGTGGATACAGAACTGACTAGGTCATAGAAGGTAGAGAGTAGCAATGGAAGGGGGCTTTTCTAATTGGAGGGCTGTGACTAATGGTGTTCCGCAGGGATCAGTGCTGGGACCTTTGCTGTTTGTAGTATATATAAATGATTTGGAGGAAAATGTAACTGGTCTGATTAGTAAGTTTGCAGACCACACAAAGGTTGGTGGGATTGCGGCTAGCGATGAGGACTGTCAGAGGATACAGCAGAATTTAGATTGTTTGGAGACTTGGGCGGAGAGGTAGCAGATGGAGTTTAATCTGGACAAATGTGAGGTAATGCATTTTGGAAGGTTTAATGCAGGTAGGGAATATACAGTGAATGGTAGAACCCTCAAGAGTATTGAAAGTCAGAGAGATTGAGGTGTACAGGTCCACAGGTCACTGAAAGGGGCAACACAGGTGGAGAAGGTAGTCAAGAAGGCATACGGCATGCTTGCTTTCATTGGCTGGGGCATCGAGTATGAGAATTGGCAAGTCATGTTGCAGCTGTATAGAACCTTAGTTAGGCCACACTTGGAGTGTAGTGTTCAATTCTGGTCGTCAGAAGGATGTGGAGGCTTTAGAGAGGGTGCAGAAGAGATTTACCAAGATGTTGCCTAGAATGGAGGGCATTAGCTATGAGGAGCGTTTGAATAAACTCGGTTTGTTCTCACTGGAACAACAGAGGTTGAGGGGCGACCTGATAGAGGTCTACAAAATTATGAGGCGCATAGACAAAGTGGATAGTCAGTCTTTTCCCCAGGGTAGAGGGGTCAATTACTAGAAGGCATAGGTTTAAGTTGCGAGGGACAAGGTTTAGAGTAGACGTACGAGGCAAGTGTTTTTACACAGCGGGTAACTCGCTGCCAGAGGAGGTGGTGGAAGCAGGGACGATAGTGACATTTAAGGGGCATCTTGACAAATACATGAATAGGATGGGAATAGAGGGATACGGACCCAGGAAGTGTCGAAGATTGTAGTTTAGTCGGGCAGCATGGTCGGCACGGGCTTAGAGGGCCGAAGGGCTTGTTCCTGTGCTGTACTTTTCTTTGTTCTTTGTTCTTTGTACTTGTTCTTTGACTTCACAGTGACTGTCAAATTTGGCTAAAATGGTCTTGAATTTGGTCTTGTCCTCGCCGTCGGCAAACGTGAGCAAGTTGAAGATTTGTATGGCTTGGTCCTCCGCAGTTAATAGGAGTAACGCGACTTTTCTGGCATCGGACGCATCCTCGAGGCCCGAGGCCTCAATGTATAGACTGAACATCTGCTTGACGACCCGCCAGTTGGCGCCGAGATTGCCGATCTGTAGCTGTGGAGGGGCCTGGATCTTCTCCATGCCGCTGGAAGGCACTTGCTGGTCGTCACTGAATTATTCAAGGTAAATTACTTAGATGAAGTACACTCCTGGTATCATGTCATGTTCGTCACCCTGGGGTAACACGGACTGCAACTGGATGCAGTTAGACTGGAAAGCAGACACCAAACTTAGACGTCGTTGGTTCAGTACGATTTATTGAACTGTTGTAACAATGCACACAACTTGCTTTGGGTTGACACTCTACTACTCTAAGTGTGCTAACTCTAACTAACTAGACCAGACCAACTCTGAGCCACGTGTATAAGGTGCTAACTGATATATACACCCTGACTGTCACTACAGTTGTCACCAGTGGAAAGAGGCGGAGTGCTGATGCCTTGTGTGTTTAATACTAGGAAGCCCCCCTCTAGTGTTCTGTCTAGTGATTGGTTGTGTTCTGTCCTGTGTGCTGATTGGCTAACCTGGGTGTCTGTCACTGCCTGTCATGATGTGCATGAGTGCATATATAACAGCAGTCCTTCTGGTCAAACTGCTGACGTCTGCTGCCACTTCCTCCAGGCAGCACTGGTTACACTGGCTGCCCTGTGGCTTACCCTGAGACCCTTGGGGAACAGGGTATCCCGTCTGGCCTCTACCACATCTTGTAATCTGCCCAGGTCAGCATCCCTGGGGCTAGTTTTCTCGCAGCATGGCTGCGAGCACGGTGGGGTTGACTGTGCAGGATCTGATTCAAGTGTGGGGAGAACCTGCCTTTGAATTTGTGACTTAAACATGGAATGTCCTTCAATTCACTAATTTAACTACTGCAGGGTGTTGGGTACTGTTCAGTGGGCCTTAATTAATCCCTCATTGCCTTAAATAGGTTAACTGTCTGTGTTTGTTAACTATGTACATACATACAGTAAATGATTCAAAATAGGGGCTGTCTTCATGCTTGCTTGTGAACACAGCTCTGTCCAACGCTAGACTGCCTCCTAGGTGCAGGTCATATGTTCTCTTACATCACTGTGTGAGTGGTACTGCACTCAGTCCATGACAACCCTCTGTATCAGAACCTATACTGCATTAACATCTCATTAATTAATTCTGCTCAGCAATTTTCACATTCCACTTGGTAAAATGTTGAAGAAAGTTTGTGAGACTAAATAATCAAATATGATTTTTCAGGAAACTTTGGATGCATTGTAGTTAATTTAATTCCACTGTGTGAAACTAGCCAGGCCACTGATGACTGGCCATGGTTCATGTGTAGGACTTCTAGGAGTTAAAAATTTGAAGTGTTCTCCTTTCCCTTTTCAGGTGGACATGCAGCCTCAAATTCTGGTAGGATTATTTAATAGACATATGCCTACTCATACTTGATTGTAGCATACCCACGCTTGACATTTCGTACAGGTAAAGCTAAAAACATTGACAAGTTGAGGACCATGACCATGCTGCCATGACCAGCAGGACCATGACGAAAACCTCCAGCTCTTCCTCCACACTGCTAAATTCCTGAATCTCATCTATAATAAAGAAAAATGCATTTTCCGCACAACCCGCCTAGCCATCCTCGGCTACATCGTGGAACACGGAGTCCTAGGGCCCGACCCCGACCGCATGCGCCCCCTCCTGGAACTCCCCCTCCCCCACTGCCGCAAGGCCCTGAAGAGATGCCTGGCGTACTTCTCGTTCAATGCCCAGTGGGTCCCCAATTATGCGGACAAGGCCCGTCCACTTATCAAATCAACCGTTTTTCCCCTGACAGCCGAGGCCTGACTGGCCTTCATTCGCTTCAAGGCAGATATTGCCAAAACTGTGATGCACGCTGTGGACGAGTCCATCCCATTCCAAGTAGAGAGCGATGCGTCGGACTTTGCTCTGGCCGCCACCCTCAACCAGGCAGGCAGGCCCGTGGCATTCTTTTCCCGCGCCCTCCATGCCTCCGAAATCCGGCACTCCTCCGTCGAAAAGGAAGCCCAAGCCATCGTAGAAACTGTGCGACATTGGAGGCATTACTTGGCCGGCAGGCGATACACTCTCCTCACTGACCAAGGGCCGGTTGCCTTCATGTTCAATAACACACAGCGGGGCAAGATCAAGAATGACAAGATACTGAAGTGGAGGATCGAGCTCTCCATCTACAACTACGATATCTTGTATCAACCTGGGAAGCTCAATGAGTCCCCAGCTGCCCTATCCCGCGGTACATGTGCTAGCGCACAAGTAGACCGATTCAGGGCCCTCCACAATGAACTCTGTCACCCGGGGGTCACCCGTTTCTTTCACTTCATCAAGGCTCGCAACCTGCCTTACTCCATCGAGGAGGTCAGGTCCGTGATCAGGGACTGCCAGACTTCTATCGGCCGGACAGGGTGCATCTGGTGAAGGCCTCCCAACCCTTTGAGAGCCTCAGCATGGACTTCAAAGGGCTCCTCCCCTCCACTGACCGTACCGTGTACTTCCTCAACGTTGTTGATGAGTACTCAAGATACCCCTTCGCCATCCCATGCCCTGACATGACCTCTGCCACCGTCATCAAGGCCCTGCATGGTCTTTTCACCCTGTTCAGGTTCCCTGCCTACATCCATAATGATCGGGGAGCCTCCGTCTTGAGCGATGAGTTGCATCATTCCTGCTCAGCAAGGGGCATCACCTCCAGTAGGACGGCCAGCAATAACCCCCCGGGGAAACGGACAGGTAGAGAGGGAGAACACAACGGTCTGGAAGGCCGTCCTCCTGGCCCTATGGTCTAGGAGCCTCCCAGTCTCCCGCTGGCAGGAGGTCCTCTCTGATGCGCTCCACTCCATCCGGTCGCTCCTGTGTACAACCACCAACGAGACCCCTCACGAGCATATGTTTGCTTTCCCCAGGAAATCCACCTCCGGGGTCTAGCTCCCATCCTGGCTGGCAGTCCCAGTGACCGTCCTCCTCAGGAAGCATGCGAGAAGGTCCTGCTCCTCCATGCCAATGCATAATATGCCTACGTGGCACACCAGGATGGATGACAGGACACAGTCTCCCTTCGGGATTTGGCACCAGCAGGCTCCCCAGCGACCATCACCACCACCACCTCCGCCCATACACCAGCCCCCTTCACCGACTCAACAACTGGGTGAAGAGGACAACACGCTCCCGGACGCACAGGTCTCGACACCGGTGCCCACACCACAGCCAGGAGTGAGGCGATCATGGCGGAAGGTCAAGGCCCCCGACAGATTTGACCTTTAACACCACTTCACCCCCTCCGGACTCTTTTTTTAAACAGGGGGTGAATGCGGTAAACCACTGTGTTGCATTGTGTTGTGGTGTACATGCGCGGGCTTGTCCCGGCTGGCTCTGCCTGTGGCTCCTCCCCTTGGGCTCATGTATAAAGATGGCTAGATTCCACCTTCGCCCCAGTTCGGGACCAGAGGCCAGGAGGCTAGCTGTTTAGTGTATTAAAGTCTCAGTTACATTCTTCACTCATCCTGTGCTTATTGAAGGCATATCACCACCGATAACACACAATATGTAATGCACTTATGAGTGAATCTTATGCTTCTTTTCGTGGGAGGAGTTGTGGGACGGGGACGGGGACCGGGGGGGGGGGGGGGGGGGGGGGGGGGGGTGTGGAGAGGGGAGGGGCGTATGGGAGTCCAATCCGAAGTGTGTGGATCACTGGTTCCCTCCCTGCCTTTTAAAAATGCTGGATAAGGTAACTTTTGGACAATTAATGGCCACCCGGTGGGAAGCCAGCCAACTGCCCAGTACAATGGTTGGCAACCTGTCCAATAAGGGCTGAAAGGTGGAATGATTGGGGACAGAGGGGACAGAGGCAGAGGGAAGTTGGTCATGGCCACCCACTTCAAAGCACGCTGGCAGCTGCAACAGAATTAGTGCTATGGGGTTGAAGGATGTGGATAGAAAGCTTTGAAATCCCTTGACTTATTGGAGTAAATAAAAGCTTACTTTTACATGTTGGCGGTCATTGTACTTGGAGTGTACTATTCAGGACCCTTGCCAGGGAGTAAAGAATATTTGAACACACCTGTCTCATTCTCCTTATGAATAACAAATGTTTAGGAAAAGACACAAATTCTACCTGTCAGCAGGTTCCTGTCAGGAAAGCAGGTCGGGCCAAATGAACCTTTCTTCAGCAGATGAGCATTCGCTGCCACCATTGGGGTCACCTTTCATGATGCTTGTGATGGGGACAGCCTCTCCTCCACCCCTCTGTCAAATGCCTCAGAGTGGTGCAGCAACAGATGAGTCTCCCGCCACGGTGTTGGAAACTCCCACCATGCTGGGGCCCTCATGGCATCAGGCACTGCCCACAATCCTCTCTGGTAAAGTGGCCTAAGGGTTATCAGCCTATCACCAGTACAATGAGGGGGGAGAACTACACCATAGCACCCGGAAACAATTTAAGAAAACACCACATTAGTCACATATGGGTTCATGAGGGTAATTGTTCAGTTATTTTATGTGTGAAATGTCTTGATTTATTTTGCCAATAAATAACTGTTCTTTACCCTACGGCTATATCTGTGTTTAATGTTTGTGCTGGTTTTGATTTAGATTGACTGCACACTCATAGAGGCGTTTGTACTCATGTGGGCCCATCTGATCGGTCTTTTCTGGTACCTTTACACCAGCACATGCACAGGCGACCCTGCTGTTGATGAATGGGTGATACCAAAAGAAGGTGAAGGCAGCCAAGATGGTCTCACAGATCAAGTAACAGAGTTTAGTTAAATCTTCACATTATTGGTGTATCTTACATCTCCCTAGTTTTTGAAACATCGCACGCACCAACTTGCACAGCTAGCTTGGGTGGATGATCATCAGATTCATCCTCAGAACCCTGGTCAGAGGAGAGGGCTTGCACCATTTCATCCTCCTCTGGCATTCCCCTCTATGGAGCACTATGTTTTCCCAGGCACAACGTACCACGACCATAAGTGAGATTCTGGCACGAGGGTATCGAAGAGCATTATCTAACCAGTCAAAACTTCAAAATCTAATTTTGAGCAAAGATCTGCTCAGTGATGGCCCTGGTGGAAGTGTGGATCTTGTTGTACCTCCTCTCTGGCTCTGTGCATGGATTTCAGACCGGAATCATTAGCAATATCTTCAAAGGATAACCTTTGTCATCCAGAAGCCAGCCATCCAAGGAATCCGATCTGCAAAATATCCCGAGCATCTGTGAATGTAGGCGTCATGACTGCGGCCATGATAACGTGTGCACACTTACTGTCTCTCCTTTTTCTCTGGTCACATCCGGCTGCACATTGATGGAGTGGTAGTCATTTCTGTTAATGAATTCCCCTGACTGTCCAGAACGTTCTTTAATTGCCACAAGAGACCCCTACTTCTTCTCCTCTATACTGGAGGAGGAGTCACCTTCCGGCTTAGCGACCTGCTACCATCAAGCTAGACGGGACGGCAGCTGACTCAATTTCTCAATGCATAGTTCACCTCTTGGTGTTCTGCTTAACCTCAAACTACGCAGAAGAACTCATCAGCGACAGTACTTAAGGCATTCATTCACTTGTGATGTAGCCCTGAGCTGTGCGACTTGTTTATGTTTGGAAAAGAGCACTACCTGGCCCACTAGCAGTGCTGTAAAGGATGGAGTCAGCCCTTCTTGTTTCCAAGGCCTGGGAAACCTCGTCAACTTTGCTTAAAAATAGCATCACTTAAAATGAATACCCACAGTCTAAAATATTTAAATTACAACCTGTCTACTATGGGTGGATTGGTCACGTGCCCCTCATCCTGCTTTAGTTAAAATCAGAACGAGGCACATCAAGCTTATAAATCCTCTTCACAATTTTAAAACCGCTGTCTTCTCAAAAACAAATCCCGGTCTGTACAGTCTTACCTGATAATTATAAATGTCTGGCTCTGGTATTACCCTTCCATCCAGGTTTGATTCCCCGCTGGGTCACTGTCTGTGCGGAGTTTGCACGTTCTCCCCGTGTCTGCGTGGGTTTCCTCCGGGTGCTCCGGTTTCCTCCCACAGTCCAATGATGTGCAGGTTAGGTGGATTGGCCATGCTAAATTGACATTAGTGACCAAAAAGGGTTAGGAGGGGTTGTTGGGTTGTGGGGAAGTGAGGGCTTAAATGGGTCGGTGCAGACTCGATGGGCCGGGTGGCCTCTTTCTGCACTGTATGTTCTATGTTCTATCTAATTTCTCCCCATGATAATTCATCCATCCATAAAAATCCCCTTTGCAGCATTGAATGGTTCCAATGTTTTTACCACTACTGCCCAGTCTGGAGGTCCACTGCAAGCATTTATCATTCTTTATGCAAAGATGGATTTCCTCAAGTTTTGAATTTACTTTACCAGCACTCCTCCAGCTGTCAAAGTTTAATTTGAAAAATGCTCTAGATGATATTTTCTTTTTAAACATTTCTAATTTTACCAACCTCAATGAGACTTCGTTTTATGGCTGAACAACCCAGCTTTCACCATTTCTCAAGTAGTTCTATGGTGCTGTTTACAAGTACTCAGTCAATGTAAGCGCCATTCTCAGACCTTCCTTAAATTGTACTGAGACCGTTTTCTGAGAAAATTACTTTATTCTGTGTGACAGCATCTTAGAGACTTCCTTAAGTATTTTTTTTCAAGGCGCAGCACGGTGGCGCAGTGGTTAGCACTTCTGCCTCACAGCACCAAGGACGCGGGTTCAATCCCGGCCCAGGTCACTGTCCATGTGGACTTTGAACATTCTCCCCGTGTCTGCATGGGTCTCACCCCCACAACCCAAAGTGGTCGTTTTCAGGATGGCAGCCGGTGACTAGTGGCGTGCCTCAGGGGTCGATGGTGGGACCACAACTTTTCACAATATGCATTAATGATCTGGAAGAAGGAACTGAAGGCACTGTTGCTAAGTTTGCATTTGATACAAAGACCTGTAGAGGGGTAGGTAGTATTGAGGAAGCAGGCGGGCTGCAGAAGGACTTGGCCAGACTAGGAGAGTGGGCAAAGAAGATGGAATACAATGTGGAAAAGTGTGAGGTTATGCATTTTGGAAGGAGAAATGGAGGCAGAGGCTATTTTCTAAATGGAGAGATGCTTAGGAAACCCGAAGCACAAAGGGACTTGGGAGTCCTTGTTCACGATTCTCTTAAGGTTAACGTGCAGGTTCAGTCGGCAGTTAGGAAGGCAAATGCATTATTAGCATTCATGTACTTCCGAGGCTATATAAGGCTCTGGTCAGACCCTATTTGGAGTATTGTGAGCAGTTTTGGGCCCCGTATCTAAGGATGGATGTGCTGGCATTGGAAACGGTCCAGAGGAGGTTCACAAGAATGACCCCTGGAATGAAGAGCTTGTCGTATGAGGAACGGTTGAGGACTCTGCATCTGTACTCGTTGGAGTTTAGAAGGATGAGGGGGGATCTTATTGCGATAACTGGATAGAGTGGACGTGGAGAGGATGTTTCCAGTTGT
The DNA here is from genome assembly GCF_902713615.1 of Scyliorhinus canicula. Taxonomy (NCBI): domain Eukaryota; kingdom Metazoa; phylum Chordata; class Chondrichthyes; order Carcharhiniformes; family Scyliorhinidae; genus Scyliorhinus; species Scyliorhinus canicula. Next base: position 91,192,787 of record NC_052158.1, read on the forward strand.
AGGAAAAACTAGAAGTGGAGGACACAATCTCAGACTAAAGGGACAATCCTTTAAAACAAAGATGAGGAAGAATTTCTTCAGCCAGAAGGTGGTGAATCTGTGGAACTCTTTGCCGCAAAAGGCTGTGGAGGCCAAATCACTGAGCATCTTTAAGACAGAGATGGATAGGTTCTTGATCAGTAAGGATCAGGGGTTATGGGGAGAAAGCAGGAGAATGGGATGAGAAAAATATCAGCCATGATTGAATGGCGGAGCAGACACGATGGGCCGAGTGGCCTAATTTTGCTCCTATGTCTTGTGGTCTTGTGCACAGGTTAGGTGACTGGCCACTCGCTAAATTGCCCCTTGATTAGAAAAAAAAGAATTGGGTGCTTTAAATTAAAAAAAAGTATTTTCTTTCAGTATAGATCCTATTTAATTTGCAAATAATGGTTTTCCATGCATTGGTGCATTTCATACTTTTCACCTAAAATCTGGAGGTGACAACTTCAGAAAGCAGAGTCAAAACCAATATCCCAATAAACAAACAAACAATTACAATTCTGCTAAGAAAGTATCATTCTGAGACGTTTGCTGCTTCAGTGTAATGTGCTCCTGCAATAAATGGCACTATATGTATGAATCATCAGAAGCAATCTCCTTTCCTGTCATCTTTATTGGTAGAATTCTTTCCTCTTGGTACCAGCAGGTGGAGACAAAGCACTTCAATAAGGATCAATTGCTTAACTTTCGCTTCTGAAATATATGTTAAAATGCACTGATCTCGCCAAAATAACCATCCACAGAAAAAGATTAATCTGGGAACATTACAGTGAGGTTTTTCTTTGAAAGGAACATAATTTCAGATACTGATCGCACACTATTGCTGAAGATCAAGATGGCATGGCCTCATCTATCACATTTTGATTTACATTCGGAGCTATCAACATTTGGCAGGAATGGCTGCAACTTTTCAAACGCATTGTGCGGCTTCGCAACCACAGTTAACAATAAAGAAAACAACTTCTCCAATATGCAGGTGAGGCACCAGAAGATATCTTACAGACACTTTTGTCTGCACAAGGCAGTGGTCCAGCGAAAACTGCACAAACAATCTATTCATGTCCAAGAAAAATACAACACGTGGAACAGTTGTCTTCTGACATAATAAGCAAGAAGCAAACAAGAAAACTGATCAGCATTGTAAGCGATTCAGACAACGAGAAGTGACTGTGTGCATGCCAAACGTGTCAAATGAGAAATCAAAACACATATAATTTAAGGTTGTCTATCCAATCAACTACACTGAAAAGAAAGACAGAAAGTTGTCAGAGGTAGCAGTATCGCCATTTCTTTCAGAGTCCAGAACAACTGAGGATGAGGCAGCCAACAACTACACTCCAAGTTTAATACCTGTGAACAATGTTCATCACTCCCATGCCAAAGAACTACCTGCAAAGCAACAGTAGCCTCACAGAGTTGCAACTTGTCCAAATAGTGTTTCCACTGTGGCGGTGCTTACCCACACAGGACAGAATGTTCTGCCAACAGCGTAAAGCGTGTGCAAAGCTCAGTCATTTTGCTTGTGTTTGTCACTCATTAGCAAAATCAATGAATAAGACCAAAAACATCAGAAGGGTGCCATAAATGCATACCACAGAAAAAAGTTTAGAAACCGTAGGCAGGACAGAGGCAGATGACCCTGAATGTACTTTCATGCTCTTTCACACACACAATCCAGCTATGTGTACTGCTTGGAAAAAGATGCTATCACAGATACAGGAGCATTTGTCAATGTCAATATCATTGGAGGCAAAGCCTTCAGGTAATAGTCTTCAGGGTTGCCCACTCTCTGCAAACCATAGAATATGCAAATCTTCCCTTACCAAAGTGACAAACCATTGACAATTCCTGGGACGTCAGAAATACCAGACTCATTAAAAGGCACTGGAATTAATGCTGTATTCGCTCATATCTGGCAAATATGATACAAGCATACCAACATAAGAAATAGGAGCAGGAGGAAGACATCCAGTCCCTCGAGCCTTCCCCCCATTCAATAAGATCATGGTTAATCTGAATGTGGCCTCAACCCCACGTTCCACCTGCCCCTGATAACTTTTGACACCCCTGTCAGGATTAAGTCTGGATTTGTAATGAAATATCCACAGTACAGTGCATGCCAGATCGAATTAACTATTGGAGAGAAGATAAAATATGTAACGCTTATCAGTTTCCACACAGCAGCTGTACTTGATTACAGTCACATACGCAATGCTTCCAAACACCAACAGCATTCTCGAATATTATGGTGATTGCATCAGTGGCAAATACCCTTTCATGTCAGAAAGCAGACAGAGCAGGAACTTCAGCATCTATTTGACTTTAACATTATTGAGAAAGTTGGGGATGAGCATGGATCTTCAGGTCTCACCCATGCAAGGCACTAGGAAACTACACGCCAGTTAGTTTAACATCTGTCGTTGGGAAATTGTTAGAATCCATTATTAAGATAGTAATAACAGGGCATTTAGAAAGTCAAAAATGCAACCCATCAGGGTCAGCATGGTTTTAATGTAGGGTAAATCGTGTTTGACTAATTTTCTAGAGTTCTTCAAAGGTGTAACAAATCAAATAGATAATGGACATCCTGTAGATGTAGTATATCTGGACTTCTGGAAGGCATTTGATAAGATGCCACCCAAAAGGTTGATACACAATGTAATATCACATGGGATTAGGGGTTATTTATTCACTTGGATAGAAGACTGGCTGACGAACAGAAGGCAGAGAGTCGAGATAAATGGGTCTTTTTCTGGTTGGCAAGATGCAACGAGTGGGGGACCACCGGGTTTGGTCCTCAGGACCCAACAACTTACAACATATATTAATGACTTAGATGTAAGGATAAAAAGTACGATAGACAAATTTGCAGATGACACTAAAATAAGTTTGATTGCAAGTTGTAATGAGGAAATAAGAAATTTACAAATGGATATAAATAGGTTTGGTGAATGGGCCAAAACCTGGCTGATGGAGTTTAACGTGGAGTGAGATTATCCGTTTAGGTCAGAAAAATTATCTAAATGAAGAGAAACTTCAGAATGATTCAGTGCAGAGGGATCTGGGTGTCCTTGTGCATGAATCGCAGAAAACTAGTGTGCAGGTCCAGCAGGTAATAAGGCAAATGGAATTTCAGCCTTTACAGCAAAAGAGTATAAAAATAGGGAAGTGTTACTGTAACTGTGCAAGTCATGAGTGAGACCACACCTGGCGTACTGTGTATTTGAGGAGGGATGTGGTTGCATTAGAGTTCGGAGGAGGTTCACTGGATTTATTCCAGAGCTGAGGGGTTCATCTTATGAAGAGATATTGAGCAGTTTAGGCCTATAATCTCTCGAGTTTAGAAGACTGAGAGGAGATCTAATTGAGGTATATAAGATTTTTTGTCCTCTTAAATTTAGAGTACCCAATTAACTTTTTCCAATTAAGGGGCAATTTAGCATGGCCAATCCACCTACCCTGCACATCTTTGGGTTGTGGGGGCGAAACCCACACAAATACGGGGAGAATGTGCAAACTCCACACGGACAGTGACCCAGAGCCTGGATCAAACCTGGGACCTCGGTAGTGTGAGGCAGCAGGGCTAACCCACTTTTGAGGTATATAAGATGACAAAAAGTATTGACAAAGTAGATGTAGAGCAGATATCTCCTCTTGATGGGCAATCTGGAATGCGAAGTCATATTTTTGGGATAAGGGGTCGCAGTTCTAAAACAGAGATGAGAGGAAATTGCTTCTCTCAAAGGATTGTGAATCTGTGGAATTCACTACCCGAGAGTGTGGTGGATGCCAGGGCATTGAGTAAATTTAAGGAGGAGATAGATTATTAGTTAGCAATGGGTTGAAGGATTATGGAGCAAGGGCAGGAAAGTGGAGTTGAGGCTGAGAGGATATCAGTCATGATCGTATTGAATGGCGGAGTGAGCTCTTATGTTCAAGAGAGAGATCCAGATCACAATCTGTGTTGATATGCGGTCACTGAACCAAGTCACAGGGTAAAATCTTCCAGGTGTTCATGCTGACAGGACCTCCGGTCTGACCAATGCCGCACCCTCGCCGTGGGTTTCCTGGCGGTGTGGGTGGATTCAATTGGAAATCCCATTGACCATGGCAGGACTGGAAGATCCAATGGTGGGCCACCTCATGCTACGGGGAAACACGCCACAAGGGAAGGCTGAGAATCTCACCCATACAACGAGGAAGATAATCAATTATATCGTTAAGAGAATGGTACTGAACACTTTGCTAAAATTGACCTCAATGACGGCTACTGTCAAATCGAACTTGCAGAAGAATTGAGGTATCTTACAGTTTTCTCCACTCACATTGGACTTTCACAAGAGGTTCAACTTTGGGGTGTCTTCAGCAGCTGAGATATTGCAGCACATGGATCACTCTGCACTTCAAGGACTTGAGGGCACACTGACTGTCAGTGATGGCATTCTCAAATATGGTCACAATGAAAGTGAACTGGAGATGCGCCTATTTGCATGCCCGCAGTGTCTTGGAGAATGGAGCTTCACCTTGCACAAAGACAAGATGCTGATTTCTTCTGGGTTTGATGGAGGACTTTGGCGAAGAAAGCCCAGGAGGCCCAGGAAGCGGTTTCACATTGACATTAATTTACAGTGCGATCGTCCACTGGGTCGGAGAACCCAACAGAGGCGGATGTGAACGTCATTTACATCCCATTAAGGTGCAGCTGAAGGCATGAACTCCCACACCAGATTCTTCATGATGCCAGCCAGAAAACATGCCGGGGCGAGAGGTGGCATTGGATCTTCATTCAAAAGTGATAGATTCAGTAAATTTGTGAACTACCTGGGCTTCCCACATCAATCACCCACCCATTGGCCAAGTGATTTATTCGCACTTTGAAGAAGTGTCACCGACAGCGACAGTTGAGAGAAAGACATGGAAGGAACAACTGGATCGCTTCTTCGCAATTACAGAGAGATTCCTCACTCAACTACAAAAGACACCAGCTCACACATCTGTACTCATCCTATGTGCACACATCTTCCCTAGTGGCTCCACTAATGAGCAACGCATGCACGAACGTGAACAAAAACACAAGGATCGAATTAAAGTAATCCCAGAGCAAAACATGCAATTCAGAGCCATACCACTAAAGACAGGAGACAAAGTGTTTGTGAAACTTGATAGTTATGTTGGAAAGCTCACAATCCTCATTACATCCAGCCATTTGTTGTGACCAACACAAAAGGATCAATGCTCGCTGCTTGGTGGGGTTCACAAATCATGACAGGAAACAACATTCGCAAGCATTGAATTTGATTCCAACATCGGCATCTCAGAATGAAGAACGAGTTGAATGAGCTTACACTTGATGCCAAACTATATCCTACTCAAGAGAGAAACCGTCCACTGTACTTAACTGATTATGTTACAAAGTGAATTTTTTCAGTTGGTGAACAAATCTTCATAACATTGTATAAGATTGAGTACATAGGGCAGCATGGTGGGGCAATGGTTAGCACTGCTGTCTCTCAGCGCCGAGGTCTGAGGTTTGATCCCAGTCCTGAGTCACTGTCCGTGTGGAGTTTGCACATTCTCCCCCATGTTTGCGTGGGTTTCGCCCCCCCCCCCCCCTCCCCCTCCTCCCCCTCCCCCCCCACAACCCAAAGATGTGCAGGCTTGGTGGATTGGCCACACTAAATTGCCCCTTAATTAGAAAACATGAATTGGGTGTCATAATATGCACCAGTATATCATGGTGCAGACACACACTGATGGACACACACAGGGACCAATGAACATGTACAAACACCACAGCCAATCACCAGTTAGAATACACACACTATAAAGGCAGAGGGCACCACGGTTCCCGCTCATTCTGGGTGCTGCCTCTCAGTGTAACAAGAACTCATCCAGCCAAGCACAGACTCACACCACGTGCTGAGAGAATCAAGTGGTTCGGACAAGGCTTAGGTCACTAGTTTAAGTTAGCATAATTTAGACCCACAGTCATCGTGTGTTAGTTAGTTAGAAGTAGTTAATAAAATTGAGTTGAACCTTCATCAGTGTTGGAAGTGTCTGTTCCTCTCTCAAGTCTACACTAGCCAACACTTCATTGGGTACTCTAAAGTTATAAAAAAAATCATTGAGTACATAGTTATGTTAATACGAAAGTGAGAATATGTAAAACTGTTACTGGTGAAGTTGAATGTTCAAGTTATGTATACATTTCTTGTTTACACTTTTGGAGACAAACCAGTGAAACACTGGGCAAGAATCTCCATTTGGGAGACTGGCGCAGGATTCGCCTGACTCCGACACCAAAATCGTGTCCCCAACCGCCCCCCCCCCCCCCCGCCCCCCCAACCAGACGGAGTATGAGTGGCCGTTTTGCGCCGTTTTTTCAGTTGTAAAATGCCTCTGTTCCCACACCAGCATCAGCATTTAGTCTCAAAATCGGAGAATCCAGCCCTATTTTCTCCCATCAGAGCTGAATCACGTTTGTTTCATGCTGGCGCTGGAAGCGGTGCCCAGAAACGATTCAATGTCCCTTACCATGCAAATTTTTGGTTTAGCTCACTGAGCTAAATCGCTGGCTTTTAAAGCAGACCAACAGCACGGTTTGATTCCCGTACCAGCCTCCCCGGACAGGTGCCGGAATGTGGCGACTAGGGGCTTTTCACAGTAACTTCATTGAAGCCGACTCGTGGCAATAAGCGATTTTCATTTCATTTCAAATTTATGCATGGCGGGAATCGTAAGGATTTTGTCACAAATCCCACTATTCAGGCCGCTTTTTTGAGCAGGCAACCCAATAGTGAGGTCTGGTGACTGGCACTCCTCCCCCCTGCAACAAAAATCCACCCCTCTCCAAGAAGGCGGGACATGCTCCCTCCCTCACCATGAGAACGGATGCATCAGCACTCCCCGAACGCATGCATGAGGGTTATCCCAACCCCCACCGATCTTCTCCCGCTAGAGCACCCCCCACTAGGAAACCCCTCATAACAGATAAGTCCCCTTATCAGAGAATTTCCCAACACTTGGAACCCACATTTCATAGAACCCCACATAACAGGGCACCCCCATAGCAGAGAACAGCCCCACCCCCATCCCTAATCAGTCACCCCATCTAGAAGCTAAAGAGCAGTTCAGGCAGTGAACAAAATCACTGCTTTATCACCTGGTGCCTCAGCCAGAAAGCAGCTGCTGTGACTTAATAGAAATCCAAGACCACATAAAAAGGCTTTAAAGCCCCGAGATTCTTTCATCTGCAAGGCTTCTATTCACAAGAGAATAAACTTTTAGAAGTCTGTAATTGACAGCTTCCAGACCGCCAGATGTCTGGATTATTTTCATTTTCTTTCACGCTTGAATAGGTCTCAAGTACCCTGCTGTGAAACTAACTACAGTGCTTACAATCATCTAGCTATGATTGACAGCTCATGACCACAACAAAAGCAGTTAATTTGCCTTCTGTTCAGAAAAATAGGAAGTGAAAGCACTTAACTCCAAGATGTTAACAAACATTGTGGTTAGTTCACTGAAGTCTACTTGAGATCCATTCAAGCTGCAGGTAAATGAAAATAATCAACCCAGACATCTGGCTGTCTGGGAGCTGACAGTTACAGGCTAGGGATGGGAGGCTAGTTCTCTGCTATGGAGATTCCCTGTTATGGGGTTATTGTTGGTCTCTGATAGAATCTCTGGTGGGAGGGTCTGATGGTGGTGGGGTCTAGTGGAGGTCTCTGGTAAAGGGGTCTGGCGGGGGATTCTGGTGGGGGTGCTGAGGAGTGGCATGGGCAGGATTTTGATTGGGGGACGGGGGCCTTCAATGGACTTGGGGAGCACCTACCTCAAATACTTACCACCTTGATCCACCATGAGGTGTACTGCGTCTGGGTCACATTGGGAAATACTTGTACCAATCCACGCCCACTTAAATCCCGGCCCAGAGGGTTGGAGAATCAAAGGGGCAGTGAACTTGGTGCCCAGCCCAACAATAAGATGCAAATGGGTCATTTTGACCTATTTGCATCTTCCTGCTGGCACGAACGTTATGCCATTGTCAGAGGGGGCCTGAAGCATCAGAAATGGCTCGCGCCCATTTTTTCCCCCGACACTAGATTCTCTGCTGCATTTGGAAATCTGCTACCAGCAGTGGAGAATCCTGCCAACTTTCTTCACTAGGAAGGATGTAGTGTATTGAAAATTACCTTATGCATTTTGTCCACTTGAGACTCACATACACATATACCAGCAGAGGGAGCCTAGACGGGGAATGAAGGAATCCTTGCTTTCACAGCACATGCAGTTCTGATTCTGAATGCTGTTTATACTCTCCCATAAACACTGCAGGTTGTTCTCGTCCTTTCTTGGCTTCACCAACAAGACCTTAACCATGACTTAACTGTAGCTGCTGCTGGCAATTCATAATTCTTGTGGCCCGCAAACGGGAAGTGTCTTAGAATGTCCATTTTCATTCATACCTCCTCAGTTGGATTTAAATATAGCTCCCTGGTTAACCCACCAAAAGTTAAAAATAACCCAATGACATTTGAAATATTCCAAAGTAAAATAGCTTTACACAACAGACAAAAAAAGATTTATGTCGAAATAGCACACTGGAAAAACCTCAGATTGGCCCAAAGGACCTTACAGCCAATGTAGTTATGGTTGCAATGTAGAAAATGTGGCAGCCAGACTTCTGGTGGCAGCATGCAGCCACGAGGTGGTTCCCACCTGGGTACTTGGCTTGTGGCCTTTTTCACCTAGTATCGACACAGATACATAGATATATAGAAAATAGGAGCAGGAGGAGGCCTTTTGGCCCTTCGAGACTGTTGCACCATTCATCATGATCATGGCTGATCATCCAACTAAATAGCCTAATCCTGCTTTCTCCCAATAGCCTTTGATCCCATTCTCCCCAAGTGCTATATCCAGCCGTCCCTTGAATATATTCAAAGTTTTAGCCTCAACTACTTCCTGTGGCAATTAATTCCAAAGGCTCACCACTCTTTGTGTGAACAAGTGTCTCCTTATCTCTGTCCGAAATGGTTTACGCTAAATCCTCAGACTGTGACCCCTGGTTCTGGACACACCCACCATTGGGAACATCATCCCTGCATCCACCATGTCTAGTCCTGTTAGAATTTTCTAAGTCTCTCTGTGATCCCCCTTCATTTTTCTGAACTCCAGCGAGAACAATCCCAACCTAGTCAATCTCTCCTCATATGACAGCCCCGCCATCCCTGGAATCAGTCTGGTAAACCTTTGTTGTACTCCCTCGAGAACAAGAACATCCTTCCTCAAAGAAGGAGACCAAAACTGCACACAATACTCCAAGTGTGGCCTCAGCAAGGCACTGTACAATTGCAGCAACACATCCCTGCTTCTATTCTCGAAATCTCTTGCAATGAAGGCCAACATATCATGAGCCTTCTTTACCGCCTGCTGCACCTGCATGCTTACCTTCAGCAAATGGTGCACAAGGACACCCAGGTCCTGCTGCACACTCCCCTCTCCCAATTTACAACCATTCAGGTAGTAATCTGCCATCCCGTTTTTGCTTCCAAAATCAATAACCTCACACTTATCCAAAATATACTGCATCTGCCATTGGTTTTCCCACTCGCCCAACCTGCCCAGATCTTGCTGTAGGATCCCTGCATCCTCGTCACAATTCACCCTCCCACCTAATTTGGTATCATCTGCAAACTTTGAGATGTTACATTTTGTTCCCTCATTCAAATCATTAATATTTTTGTGAATAGCTGGGGTCCTGTGGTATCCCACTAGTTACTGCCTGCCCATTTGAAAAGGACCCATTAATCCCTACTCTTTGTTTCCTCTCTGCCAACCAGTTTTCTATCCACCTCAATACATTTCCCTCAATCCCATGCGCTTTAAATTTGCACAATAATCTGTTACGCGGAACTTTGGCAAACGCCTTCGAAAAGTCCAAATATACCACATCGACTGGCTCCCCCTTGTCGACTGTACTGGTTACCTCTCTAAAGAATTCCAACTGATTTGTCAAGCATGATTTTCCCTTCATAAATCCATGCTGACTCTGACTGATCCTGCCACTGCTTTCTAAATGTTCCGCTATAAAGTCCTCGATAATGGATTCAAGCATTTTCCCCACTACCGATGTTAGGCTTACTGGTCTATAATTCCCTGCTTTCTCTCTACCTCCCTTTTTGAATATCGGAGTGACATGAGCTACCCTCCAATCTGCAGGGACAGTCCCAGAGTCTATAGAATCCCGGAAGATGACCACCAATGCATCCACTATTTCTAGAGCCACTTCCTTGAGCACTCTGGGATGCAGATTCTCAGGCCCTGGGGATTTATCCGCCTTCAACCCCATCAGTTTTCCCAGCACCATCTCTCTACTAATGTTGATCTCCCTCAGTTCTTCCCTCTCACTAAACCTTTCATTCTCCAACATTTCTGGGAACTGATTTGTGTCCTCTTTTGTGAATACAGAACCAAAGTATGTATTTAATTGCTGAGCCATTTCTCTGTCCCTTATTCTGCGTTCCCGTCTCTGTCTGTACTGGGTCTACATTTCTCTTTACCAATCTCTTTCTCTTCACATATCTGTAGAAACTCTTAGTGTCAGTCTTTCTGTTCCCTGTAATCTTCCTTTTGTACTGTACTTTCCCCTTCTTAATCAATCCCTTTGTCCTTTTTTGCGGAATTCTAAACTGCTTCCAATCCTCAGACCTATTATTTTTCTTGGCCAATCTGAATGCTTCTTCCTTGGATCGGATACTATTTCAAATTTCCTTTGTAAGCCATGGATTGGCCCTCTTACCCCCTTTGCTTTTGTGCCAGACAGGAATGAACAGTTGCTGCAGTTCCTCCATGCATCCCTTGAATGTTTGCCATTGTCGATCCACTGTCATCCGTTTAAGTAACTCTCCCCAATCTATCAAAGCCAACTCACGCCTCATATCCTCATAGTTCCCTTTATTAAGATTCAGCACCCTAGTCTCTGAATCAACTGCTTCACTCTCCAACTTGATAAAAAGTTCTATCATGTTATGGTCGCTCATCCCCAAGGGGTCTCGTACAGCCAGATTGGCAATAATTCCCTTCTTATTACACAGTACCCGGTCTAACATGGCCTGCTCTCCAGTTGGTTCCTCCACATATTAGTCAAGAAAACCATCCCGTATACACTCCAGGAATTCCTCCTCTGCAGCATTGTGGCTAATTTGATTTGCCCTATCTACGTGAAGATTAAAATCACCCATGATCACCGAAATTCCCTTATTACATGCATCACTAATTTCTTGTTTAATGCCATTCCCAACCTCACCAGTGCAGTTTCGGGGTCTATATATATGACACGCACTAATGTTTTTTGTCCCTTGGTATTTCTCAACTCTACCCATACAGATTCCACATTTTCAGAGCTAATATCCTTTCTCACTATCGTGTTAATTTCCTCTTTAACCAGCAGTGCCGTGCCACCACCTTTTCTTTTATGCCTGTCCTTCCTAAATATTGAGAACCCTGGGACATTCAGTTTCCATTCCTATTCACCCTGCAGCCATGTCTCCATAATCCCAATGATATCACACCCATTTATATCTATCTGCGCGATTAGTTCATCCACTTTATTGCAAATGCTTCGTGCATTAAGGCACAGAGCCTTTAAGTTTGCCTTTTTCACAATGCTTGTTTTGCTCCCAGTATTTTTCTCTACTGCCCTGTTTGAATATTGTCCTTTGTTTCTCCATCTATCACTTTTCTTATTCGCTTTTCTACTTTTGCTTTTGTCCTTGCTTCCTCTTTCTCTGACTCCTTGCGTAGGTTCCCATTCCCCTGGCATTTTAGTTTAAAACCTCCCCAACCGCTCTAGCAAATAGCCACCCTAGTGGGTGTTTGGGGTGATACTTGAATAATTCTATGGGATGAGAGTACCATGAGAAAAATGCCCAGAAGGTATGGTCCAAGAAGCGAGCAAATGAAGAATCGTCGTCTGATTCGGAAGCCTCTCGAGGTTCGCCTGTCAAGAAAATGGTGGAGGCCGCTGCCGTGACTCAGGTCACTTCGCTGACGAACGAGATGCTTACATGCATCTTGGCAGCAGAATTTAAGAAACAGTGGAAGGCTGTCTCTGAGGATATCCACAATTTAATAAAGGTGGTCTTAGCTCCAATTCGTTCGGCACTGGTGAAGACAGATGACATGGTAAATTTGCATGGCGCAGTACTCCAGGGAATGGAGCTTTCTCTTTCAAACCAGAGTGACCGGATTGTCTCGTTGGACACTGAGATGGCGATGCTGGCCGATGTTAACACTGCATGCCAAGGAGGATGTTTTGGAGAATCACCCCAGGAGGCAGATCCTTCTAATCATGGGGCTGCCTGAGTGAGTAGAGGGCCCAAATCCAACTGATTCTATGTCAAAGATGTTTGGGAAGATGGTGGGAGAGGGTGTGCTGTCATCCCCTCCTGAGCTGGATCAGACCCACCTGTAACTCCAGCAGAAGCCCCTTTCAGGTGAGCCACCAGGGGCAATCATGGTCAGGTTGTACAGCTACCAGGAGAAGGAACGAGTCCTGAGGTGGGCGAAGGATCACAGGGACTACAAATGGGAGGACCACTATCAGGCTCTATCAAGATGTGGGAGCAGAGCTTGCTAAAAGGCAAGAGGCATTTAACAAGACTGCATTCTATAAAAGTGGAGTGCGGTTTGGGGTGGCGTACAACGCACACCTCCAGGTGACCTTTGACTCAAAAGACTATTATTTTGATACGCCATAAAAGGCTATTGTTTTTGTGAGGAAGCATGGGCTGTGGGGGAGTTCATTGTTATTTGTATGGGGTCTTCTTGTTGTTAGGGAGGACATGTGTTATGGGGACTTGTTGGGGTTTCTTGTACCAGTTTGTTTGTTTTTTACTGTTCTTGTGTGGGATTGGTGTGTTACTTTTTCTATGCTTATTAATGTTGGACTTGGGCGGGGGACAGGTTGTTAAGGCTTTTTATTTATCTTCATTCAGGCTGAGGGCTGTTGTGCTAGCTGAGAAATTTAGCTGACGGAAGTATAGTGGTGGGGGTAACAGCAGCTCATTATTTTAGGTTCGGTTTAGATAATGAACTTAGGGTTATTGTTTTAGAACATAGAACATAGAACAGTACAGCACAGAACAGGCCCTTCGGCCCTCAATGTTGTGCCGAGCCATGATCACCCTACTCAAACCCACGTATCCACCCTATACCCGTAACCCAACAACCCCCCCTTAACCTTACTTTTTTATTAGGACACTACGGGCAATTTTAGCATGGCCAATCCACCTAACCCGCACATCTTTGGACTGTGGGAGGAAACCGGAGCACCCGGAGGAAACCCACGCACACAGGGGGAGGACGTGCAGACTCCACACAGACAGTGACCCAGCCGGGAATCGAACCTGGGACCCTGGAGCTGTGAAGCATTTATGCTAACCACCATGCTACCCTGCTGCCCTGTTTTGTTTGGGATTGGTGTTTTCACTCATCTTTTGGCTGTTTGTTTAGTTTTTTGGGTGTGGTGATGTTGGGAGGTGGGGGAGTGGGAGGGATTCCTAATGGTTACTGAAGCTTGTTCTTTGTTCTTTCTTGATGGGGTGTTTGGTAGCCATCTTGGATGGGTTCGATGCCTGAACGTTTTAAGGTTGGAAAATCTCTTTTGGTGGAATTGGCTGACTTGGGTAAGAGGCAGGAGGGTGGAAGGCCCCCAATTCGTCTGGTGTCTTGGAATGTAAGAGGGTTGAAAGGCCTAGTAAAAAGGTTGAGGACATTTGAATATTTGAAGAGCTTGAATACTGATGTGGTGTTTATGCAGGAGACCCATTTGTGGATCAGGGACCAGGCAAAGTTACAGAAGGGACGGGTGGGACAGGTATTGCATTTGGGATTTGATGGAAGGAGCATGGGAGGGGCCTGCAGTTCAGATTCATAAAATAGTTTATTTTCCCGCTGCTAAGATTATGGCGGACCCAAATGGGAGACGTGATTGTCAATGGGTCTTTAGCGAGCACCCTGATGGTCATAGTTAATGTATATGCCCAAATTGGGATGCTACTGTTTTTATTAACCAGATACTGCCTTCTATTCTTGACTTGGACTCACACCAGCTAATTTTGGGAGGACGGGGGGGGGGGGGGGGGGGTAGGGGGGGACTTAAACTGTGTTTTAGATCCTTGAGTCGATCGATCTAGGCCTAAGTCTCTGATTCCATTCAGAATGGCAAAAGCATTATTGGCTTTTATGGAACAGATGGGAGGGGGTGGGCGGGGGGAGCTGACCCATGGTGGTTTTTTCATTCAACCGATAAGCTCTATTCTTTATTCTCCCATCTCGAGGTGTACTATCGGATTACCTTTTTTGTGGTGGGTAGGTCTCTCCTTCCTCGGGTGAAGAGGGTAGGGTACTGCAATTGTTAGCTCAGATCATGCCCCGCATTTTGTGGATGTGGTGCTGAAGCCGGGTCTTTCTCAATGCCTGCCATGGAGATTGGATATGGTGTTGTTGGCAGATAAGGGTTTTTGCAAGCGTATATCCTCCGCCATTGGTGAGTACATTATGTTTCACAAAAGTGAGTTTATCTCACCTTCTACGTTGTGAGAGGCAATTAAGGTGGACATTAGGGGAGAGTTAATTTCCCACAAGTCACACAAGGACAAGATTGGGACAGTGGAGCAGCAGAGGGTGGTTGATTCCATCATAGAGGTGTGCTTCTAGTACCCGTTTGCCCCGACACCAGAGTTTTTGATGAGTAGGATTATGTTGCAGACGCAATTTGAGCTGCTCTCAATGGGTAAGGCAGTGAACCAACTGTGATGTTCGAGGGGGACATTTCGTGAGCACGGAGAGAAGCCCAGTCGGCTCTTAGCAGAACAGCTGTTGAGGCAGGTGGTCTCCTGTGCAGTTAAGGGACTCGGGTGGCAGTCAATTTCCACCCGATCGAAGGTTAACGCGACGTTTGAAGCTTTTTATCGTAGCCGGTACAGATCGGAGCCCCTGAAGGAGAGGTCACTCATGATGCAAATTTTGAATGGGTTGTCTTTCCCAATAGTGGAGAGGGAGAAAGAGAGGAGTTGGAATCCCCATTGGCCCCCGAGGAGGTTTTGAAGTGGATTGGTTCAATTCAGTCAGGCAAAGCTCTGGGTTTTCCATCTATTCCTATAAGAAATTTCCAGAGCTGTTGTTCCCATTGATATTAGACATGTTTATGGATTCCGTATCCCGGGGGGTTTTGCCAGCTACATTGGTGCTCTATCACCCTGATTTTGAAGAAGGACAAGGTTCCAAAGAATGTGGATTGTATCAGCCTATCCCGTTGCTGAATGCTGATGCAAAGTTGTTGGCTGAGGTACTGGCAGTACAGTTGGGACCCTGCCTTCCATGGATGATTCCAGAAGAGCAGATGGGTTATGTCACGGGTCAGCAGTTGTCGGCCAATATACGTTGATTACTAAATATCATTCTGTCCCCCTTGCCAACGCCGGAACCAGCGGTTATGTTTCAATATACGCTGAAAAAGCATTTGTCGAGTGGGGGTATTTATTCGAGATATTAGGAAGGTTTGGTTCTGGACCAAAGTTTGTATCTTGGGTTTGGTTGCTGTATAGGGCTCAGATCACTCGTAATCGCACAAATGACTCAGGCTGGGATTTCTTTCAGCAGGGTAGGGGAAGGAGACAGGTTTGTCCATTTTCTTCACTTCTGTTCACCTTCGTAATCAAACTATTGGCCATAGCATTGAGATCTTCCACTGAGTGGAGGGGAATACAGCAGGGAGGGAGAGAACATAGGGTGTTCTTGTATGCAGGTGATCTGCTTCTTTATATCACGGATCTAGTCTCCATCATGGATGGGATGATGAAGCTACTTAGGAATTTCGGCCCCTTCTCGGGATATAAGTTAAATTTGGATAAGAGCAAATAATTTCCGGTAAACTCCCCAGGGAGGGGAGCCGACCTGGGCATGTTGACTTTTCATCTTGCCAGGTCTAGCTTTCGTTATCTGGGAATTTGGATAGCTCACGAATGGGTTTCACTTCATAAACTAAATTATACCAGTCTGATGAGTGGGGTTAGAACTGATTTGCAAAGGTGGGATTACCTCCCCTGTCCTTGGTGGGCAGAGTTCATATGGTTAAGATAAATGTCCTTCCGAGATTTTCTTTCTTTTTCAGTGTCTCCCCATTTTTCTCCCCAAATCATTTTTTCTAGAGTCAATAAGGTGATAGCTTCTTTCATTTGGGTGGGCAAAACCCCAAGGATCCGTAGGGTGTTTCTTCAGAGAAAGAGACAGTCGGGCGGCTTAGCCTTACCTAATTGGTTATTTTATTACTGGGCGGCTAATATTGAAAAGGTAATGGGATGGCTCAGGAATCCGAATTCCATATGAGGGCAGATGGAGACGGGCTCTTGTAGTGGTACTAGTTTTAGGGCTTTCATGACTGTCTTGCTTACGTTTGCACCTTCAAATTTGCCTTGAGTCCTGTAGTGGTGGCCACGCTGAGGATCTGAGGCAGTTTAGGACGCAGTTCAAGCTTAGCTCTTTGGTGTTGTCAACCCTATCTGCAAGAATCTTTTTTTGCGCCAACGGGCTTGGATTCAAAGTTCAGGTCCTGGGAGGGGTTAGGGGCTGGAAAGGTTTATCGGTCTGAGTGACCACATACACAGGCCTTGTGGAGAAGAATCAGATTGAGGATACCCTCCATCATGTTGTGTGGCACTATCAGTGTGCTAAATGGGATAGACTTCGAACAGATCTAGCAACTCAAGACTGGGCATTCATGAGGTGCTGTGGGCCATCAGCACCAGCAGAATTGTACTCAAACACAATCTGCAACTTCATGGCCCGGCATATCCCCCACTCTACCATTACCACTAAGCTAGGGGGTCAACCCCGGTCAATGAAGAGTTCAGGAGTGCACACCAGGAGCAACATCAGGCATACTGAACAATGAGGTGTCAACCTGGTGAGGCTGCAACACAGGGCTACTTAGGTGTCAAACAGCATAAGCAGTAAGTATTAGACAGAGCTAAGCAAATCCACAACCAATGCATCAGATCGAAGCTCTGCAGTCCTGCCACATCCAGCCATGACTGATGGAGGACAATTAAACAACTCACTGGAGGAGGGGGCCCCACAAATATTCCCATCCTCAACGATGGAGGAACCCAGCACATCTATGCAAAAGACAAGGCTGAAGCATTTGCAACTATCTTCAGCCAGATGTGCCAAATGGATAATCTATCTCAGTCTCCTCCGGCAGTCCCCAGCATCACAGGTGTCAGTCTTCAGCCAATTCGATTCACTCGACGTGATATCAAGAAACGGATGAAGGCACTGAAAATTGCAAAGGCTATGGGCCTGACAATATTCCGGCAATAGTACTGAAGACATGCGTTTCATAGCTGTCTAGTCGAGCTACAACTTTGGCATCTACCCGGAAATGTGGAAAATTGCTCAGGTGTGTCCTGTATACAAGAAACAGGACAAATCCAACCAGCTAATTACCCTATCAATTACTCTTCATCATTGACAAAGTAATGAAAGGAGTCATCAACAGTGACAGTGACAGGGGCTGGTTTAGCTCACTCAGCTAAATCGCCGGCTTTTAAAGCAGACCAAGCAGGCCAACAGCACGGTTCGATTCCCGTACCAGCCTCCCCGGACAGGCGCCGGAATGTGGCGACTAGGGGCTTTTCACAGTAACTTCATTGAAGCCTACTCATGACAATAAGCGATTTTCGTTTCATTTTCATTTTTCAGTGCTATCAAGAGGCACTTACTCAGCAATAACCTGCTCACGGATGCTCAGTTTATGAAGCAGTCCATGTCCAAATGCAGCAAAACCTGGACAATATCTTGGGCTGATAAGTGGCAAGTTACATTCATAAGAACAGAAGAACATAAGAACTAGGAGCAGGAGTAGGCCTTCTGGCCCCTCGAGCCTGCTCCGCCATTCAATGAGATCATGGCTGATCTTTTGTGGACTCAGCTCCACTTTCCGGCCTAAACACCATAACCCTTAATTCCTTTATTCTTCAAAAAACTATCTATCTTTATCTTAAAAACATTTAATGAAGGAGCCTCTACTGCTTCACTGGGCAAGGAATTCCATAGATTCACAACCCTTTGGGTGAAGAAGTTCCTCCTAAACTCAGTCCTAAATCTACTTCTCCTTATTTTGAGGCTATGCCCCCTAGTTCTGCTTTCACCCGCCAGTGGAAACAACCTGCCCGCATCTATCCTATCTATTCCCTTCATAATTGTATATGTTTCTATAAGATCCCCCCTCATCCTTCTAAATTCCAATGAGTACAGTCCAGTCTACTCAACATCTCCTCGTAATACAATGCCATCAGCTCTGGGATTAACCTAATGAATCTCCTCTGCACACCCTCCAGTGCCAGTACGTCCTTTCTCAACTAAGGAGACCAAAACTGAACACAATGCTCCAGGTGTGGCCTCACTAACACCTTATACAATTGCAGCATAACCTCCCGAGTCTTAAACTCCATCCCTCTAGCAATGAAGGACAAAATTCCATTCGTCTTCTTAATCACCTGCACTTTTCGCTTTACCACTCATCTTAGTGTTGACTGTAAAGTTGGACACATTGCCCTTTGTCCCCAACTCCTAATCATCTATGTAAATTGTGAACAATTGTGGGCCCAACACTGATCCCTGAGGAACACCACTGATTGCCAACCAGAGAAACACCCATTAATCCCCACTCTTTGCTTTCTATTAATTAACCAATCCTCTATCCATGCTACTACTTCACCCTTAATGCCATGCATCTTTATCTTATGCAGCAACCTTTTGTATGGCACCTTGTCAAAGGCTTTCTGGAAATCCAGATATACCACATCCATTGGCTCCCCGTTATCTACCGCACTGGTAATGTCCTCAAAAAATTCCACTAAATTCGTTAGGCATGACCTGCCCTTTATGAACCCATACTGCGTCTGCCCAATGGGACAATTTCTATCCAGATGCCTCGCTATTTCTTCCTTGATGATAGATTCCAGCATCTTCCCAACTACCGAAGTTAAGCTCACTGGTCTATAATTACCCGCTCTCTGCCTACCTCCTTTTTTAAACAGTGGTGTCACGTTTGCTGATTTCCACTCCGCCAGGACCACCCCAGAGTCTAGTGAATTTTGGTAAATTATCACTAGTGCATTTGCAATTTCCCGAGCCATCTCTTTTAGCACTCTGGGATGCATTCCATCAGGGCCAGGGGACTTGTCTACCTTTAGCCCCATTAGCTTGCCCATCACTACCTCCTTAGTGATAACAATCCTCATTTCTATCAGTCACTGGCATGTTATCTGTGTCTTCCACTGTGAAGACCGACCCAAAAAACCTGTTCAGTTCCTCAGCCATTTCCTCATCTCTCATTATTAAAACTCCCTTCCCATCCTCTAAAGGACCAATATTTACCTTAGCCACTCTTTTTTGTTTTATATATTTGTAGAAACTTTTACTGTCTGTTTTTATATTTGAGCAAGTTTACTCTCATAATCTATCTTACTTCTTTATAGCTTTTTTAGTAGCTTTCTGTTGCCCCCTAAAGATTTCCCAGTCCTCTAGTCTCCCACCAATCTTTGCCACTTTGTATGCTTTTTCCTTCAATTTGATACTCTCCCTTATTTCCTTAGATATCTACGGTCGATTTTCTCTCTTTCGACCGTCCTTCCTTTTTGTTGGTATAAACCTTTGCTGAGCACTGTGAAAAATCGCTTGGCAGGTTCCTCAACTGTTCCACCATAAAGTTTTTGCTCCCAGTCTACCTTAGCTAGTTCATCTCTCATCCCATTGTAATCTCCTTTGTTTAAGCACAAAACACTAGTATTTGATTTTACCTTCTCACCCTCCATCTGTATTTTAAATTCCACCATATTGTGATCGTTCCTTCCGAGAGGATCCCTAACTATGAGATCATGAATCAATCCTGTCTCATTACACAGGACAAGATCTAGGACCGCTTGTTCCCTCGTAGGTTCCATTACATACTGTTCTAGGAAACTATCGCGGATACATTCTATAAACTCCTCCTCAAGGTTGCCTTGACCGACCTGGTTAAACCAATCGACATGTAGATTAAAATCCCCCATGATAACTGCTGTACCATTTCTACATGCATCAGTTATTTCTTTGTTTATTGCCTGCCCCACCATAACATTACTATTTGGTGGCCGATAGACTACTCCTATCAGTGACTTTTTCGCCTTACTATTCCTGATTTCCACCCAAATGGATTCAACCTTATCCTCCATAGCACCGATGTCATCCCTTACTATTGCCCGGATGTCATCCTTAAATAACAGAGCAACACCACCTCCTTTACCATCCACTCTGTCCTTCCGAATAGTTTGACACCCTCGGATATTTAACTCCCAGTCGTGACAATCCTTTAACTATGTTTCAGTAATGGCCACTAAATCATAGTCATTCACGATGATTTGCACCATCAACTCATTTACTTTATTCCGAATACTATGAGCATTCAGGCAAAGTACACTTATGTTGGCTTTTTTACCTCTGTTTTGAATCTTAACATCTCGATCAGTAACCTCTCCTAAGTTATATTTCCTTTTAACTTTTCTCCTAATTTTCCTTGTCGTTGAACCCATATCTTCATGTAACAACGTACCGCGTCGCTTACCATTAATGTTTTCCTTCCAGTTTTATTCCTTTTAGTATTACTGGGCCGATTCACTGAGCTCCCCTCAGTCACTGTACCTTGTACTGTCGCCCTTTTTGATTTTTGACTATGGCTTCTCTGCCTTACACTTTCCCCCTTACTTCCTTTTGCTTCTGTCCCTGTTTTACTACCCTCCCCAACACTCTAGCTAACACCCCCCCCCCCCCCCCCCCCCCCCCGGGGCATCGGTTCCAGTCCTGCCCAGGTGCAGACCATCTGGTTTGTACTGGTCCCACCTCCCCCAGAACCGGTTCCAATGCCTCAGGAATTCGAATCCCTCCCTCTTGCACCACCTCTCGAGCCACGCGTTCATCCTATCTTTCATGACATTCCTACTCTGACATTCATGCCACACAAGTGCAAGGCAATGACAATCTACTACAAGAGAGGATCTAACAATCGCCCCTTGACATTCAATTACATTACCATTGCTGAATCCCCCACAATCAGCATCCTACCTATTAGTACTATGGCTACCAGGGCAGGTCAAAGATCCTATTCATCCTGACCCTCAAAGCCTATCCACTGTCTACAAGGCACAAGTAAGGAGTGTAATTGGATAATCTCCACTTGTCTGGATGAGTGCAGCTCCAACAACAATCAAGAAGCTCAACACCACCCAGGACAATGCAGCATGCTTGATCGTGAGCCCTTACATATTCAATTCCTCCATCACCGACTAACAGTTGCAGCCGTGTGTACCATCTACAAGATGCACTACAGGAAACCGCCAAGGTTCCTGAGGCAGCACCTGCCAAACCCACGGCCAATACCATCTAGAAGGACAAGAGCAGCAGATACCTGGAAACCCCATCACCTGGAGGTTCCCCTCTAAGTCACTCACCACCCCGCTTTGGAAATATACCACTGTTCCTTCACTGTTGCTGGGTCAAAATCCTGGACCTCCCTCCCCAACAGAACAGTGGATGTACCTACACCTCAGGGACTGCAGTGGTTCAAGAAGGCAATTCATCACCACCTTCTGAAGGACAATTCAGGATGGGCAATAATTTCCCCAGCCAGCGACGCCCACATCCTGTAAATGAATTTTTTAAAAAGGTTTTAAGGACCTCTTTGTGGATGGTAGGTTTGTCGGATTTAAGGAGTTGATGGATAAATTACAACTTCTGAGGCCTAATTTATTTAGGTTTCTTCAGGTGCGTGACTTCATCACCACCTTCCTGCGTAAGGAGCTCTCTTCATTTCCCTTGTCTCCTTCATCCTCCCTCCGGAATAGGATTTTGTCCCTAGTCATGCAGGGTGAGGGAAAGATTTTGGAAATTTGTGGCTAGATCCTGTTGGGTGAGCAGGTTTCATTCGATGGGGTGAGAAGGAAGTGCAAGAGAGTTGGGTCCGGTTTTTGAGGGAGAGGAGTGAGACTCTTCACAGGGTCAAATCAACTTACTCCTGTACCAGGCTCAGCTTGTTTCAGTTCAAGGTGGTGCACAGGGCACATCTGACCAAGGCGAGGATTTCTTTCTTGGAGGCGCAGGATAGGTGAAAACGTTGTTCTCGGGGACCAGCAAATCATACCCATACGTCTGGTCCTGTACTAAACCAGTCAGCTTTTGGGTCTCCTTCTTTAACACCATGTCAGGGATTCTTGGTATTGAGCTGGAGCCCTGTCCGCTGGTGGCCATTTTTGGCGTTTCAGACTCGCCAATGCTACAGATGGGGGAGGGGTTAAGGCGGATGACCTCGCCTTTGCTGTGTTGATAGCAAGGAGGCGAGTTCTGCTGCGGTGGAGTTCTCCTACTCTGCCCAATGCCTCAGCTTGGTAGGGAGACCTAACGGTGTTCCTATGCCGAGAGATGGTCAAATCCGCCATTAGAGGAACGGTGGAAGGATTCTACGCAAGATGGCAGCCATTCATTTCCTTTTTCAGTGAGCTGGTCACTGTTAGCAGTTAGGAGGGATTATTAGTCTTTAGTTATTTAGGCAGGGGAAGGGGTTAGTGGGATTGTTAACTTTTTTAAAGTGATATTTATGTATATTTGTTATCTGGTGATGGGCAGCACGGTAGCACAGTGGGGAGCACTGTTGCTTCCCAGCACCAGGGTCCCAGGTTCGATTCCCAGCTTGGGTCACTGTCTGTGTGGAGTCTGCATGTTCTCTCTGTGTCTGCGTGGGTTTCCTCCAGGTGCTCCGGTTTCCTCCCACAAGCCCTGAAAGACGAGCTGTTAGGTGAATTGGACATTCGGAATTCCCCCTCAGTGTACCTGAACAGGCGCCGGAGTGTGGCGACTCAGGACTTTTCACAGTAACTTCATTGCAGTGTTAATGTAAGTCTACTTGTGACGCTAATAAAGATTATTATATTGTTTATTTTGTGCGTATGAAAAATTCTGACTTACAATAAAAATGATTTATTTTAAATGAAAATGTGGCAGAAAATGTGCACAGCAAGCTCCCACAAATTAACAAATTATAATGACCTGGTATTTTTTAGCTGATGGATAGATAAATATAGATCATAATCCCAGGCCTCTCGCCTGCTCCATGCTGACAAATAGAATGCCATTAAACTGTAATAAACAGATCATGATAGTTTTAATAACTTAAACCTGACTTCCTAATAATAGAAGCTAATTAAAATCACTCCAATGTTCTGCAATTACATTTGTACATCACTTAACATAATTTTTTTCCTAAACTGCTTTTTCAACAGTATTTTGATGTAAATGGGTTAGTGGAAGTACGTCATTTGCAATAACACTGTCATTGATATCTTTATAAAAGTGGAAACATGTTGGATTAATTAACAATACGCACCCCATATCAAGCAAACAAAAACAAAGAGCTTTGATTCCTTCATGCTAAATAAAATATGCCAGAGCTATTATGTGATTACGACCCATTAAAAGGCTTCAGCAAATTTTCAAATGGTACTATTTAATTATCCCTGGAATCACTACTAATGGCATTCATTGAGTTTACCATGTCCAAGCCTGCTTGTTGAAAAAAGGACAAAGATTTACATAATCTCTTGGTTGATAACAGAAAATATGATTCTTGTGGAAAATGAAGACGATTGCTTTCTGATACATCATCCTCATTTAATTTAAAACCTTCTCTATTGATTGTCTCTTAGTAACCAGCGTACTTTTCTTCTGTACTGCCATCATCATTTGCTGATAGATTAATGGGACTTTTCTGAGCACTCAGCGGGCCACCTGTCCCAACTTCTTCGCATATTTCCTGAGTAATTGAACTGCGCTGTGAACTTCCTCGTGAAGAAGGGGGTGCAAGAGGTGGTACTAGGTAGGTGTGTAAAGGTTTCATAGATTTTACCAACAGGCTGGGAGTGTTCTTCTGATCTGTGTGATAACAGACAATTCTTCTATTGTGCATTTGATTCGGAAGCACGGGCATGACTGAAATCGTTTTACATGTCTGGCTGGAAGGTGCAATTAATGCTTTGGAGGTTGTGCAAAGTTTTGTGATGAGCATTTCAGCAGGGTTCTTTTTACGCCCTGTTTTCCATTCTCTGTTTTTTTTCATTTTCTGAATAAAAAATAGAAAGGTGCAAGAAATATTCTGAGTATCATTAAAATTAAAGACATCCCGATATACGGTTAACAGCCATGGGTTGATTAATGTTCACGGGCACAGTAGCATAGCATGGTTACAACTGCATATTTTTTTTGAGGAATGCTATACTTACCTTAGGAGGTGATGCAATGAAGGCTGAAATGATTGGGTCCTGGGATGAGAGGATTGTCTTATTGTGAGAAAACTGAATAGATGGGCTGACACTCTCTGGAGCTTAGAAAATGAGAGGTGATCTCATTGAAATATCCAAATTGCCGACAGTGTTGTTTCCAGTGCTGAGGGAATCTAGGACATGGGTGCTCTGTATTACAGTAAGAGGTTGGTCACTGAGCTGAGAAGGATTTCTTTAAATTCAGGTGATTGTAAAGCTTTGAAATTGTGGGCGACACGGAAGCACTGTTGCTTCACAGCACCACGGTCCCAGGTTCGATTCCCGACTTGGGTCATTGTCTGTGTGGAGTCTGCACGTTCTCCCTGTGTCTGCGTGGGTTTCCTCCGGGTGTTCCGGTTTCCTCCCACGTGTCCCGAAAGACGTGCTGTTAGGTGAATTGGACATTCGGAATTCTTTCTCTGTGTACCCGAACAGGCGCCGGAGTGTGGCGACGAGGGGTTTTTCAGAGTAACTTCATTGCAGTGTTAATGTAAGCCTACTTGTGACAATAATAAAGATTCTATTTTAAAAAATATTTTTAGCTTTATTGGTGATTATATTCAAGGCTGAAATTGATAGTGTTTGGTCTTTCAGGGAATCGACGGATACAGGAGAACAGGCCAGAAGTGGAATTGAGGCAGAAGATAAGCCGTTGAATGACTGCAGCCTCAAAGGGCCAAATAGTCTTCCTCTGCTCTTATTTCTTATGGTCGTCTGTAACTGAATGAGTAATCCAGAGATTTGGACTCATGACCTGGAGACACAAGGTCAATTCTCACCGTAGCAGTTGAAAAATTTAAATTTGGTTAATTAAATAAATCTGAAATAAAAAACTTGTATCAGGCATGGCGCCCATAAAATTCATGGATTGTCATTAAAACCTATCTCATTCACAAATGAACTTGAGGGGTGGAAATGTGCCAGGCCTTTCTGACCTCTGGGTCTCCAGACCCACAGTGATATGATTCACTCTTAACTGCCTCCTGAATTGGCTGAGCAAACCACGCAATTGTATTCATGGAAGTGGTTCACCACCAACTGCTCAAGGGCAATTGGGAAGAGCACAGTGACGCCCAAATCCAGCGAATGAACACAGGGGTCAGGCTAATGGAAAATCCGATGATGTGGTGCATTGGAGTACTAGGAACAATGTCCTGCAGCTGTACGGGAGGGTTCATCCTTGCAATTTCTATGCGCCAAGTTCTTGACTTTGGGAAATGAGCAATGAGGAGAAATTGAAAGTCTAAGTCGACCTGCCATGTGATCAGATAATTTCCTTCCATTTTAGTTGGACAATAATGGGGTGAAACAAAAAAAGAAAGACAGAAACATAACTTAAAAAATGGAATAAGAAAAATTCTTCAGAGTTTTATGAATTTTGTGCAATGTATTATTCCTTTTATATGACATTAATATAACAGCCAATAATAACTATGTTTCCCCATACCTTTGACCAAGCTCTTATCACGAGCACTAACCGCATGAAAGGTATGATCTGAACTTTTTCCTTTGTTTAGATACACATTCAGACTGAAAAACGGCACAGGTGTATGTATTTTGTGAAAGTAAAATTTACACGTCAATCTCCAAGGAACAACACATATACAAAATAGCTGTAAAAGTAAATTGCACAGATTACAGGGTCATCAGGGTTAGTTGGAGAAATAGTTTTTGGAGCCCTCAGTTTTTGTAAAATTAAACCTTCGACTATAGGGCGCGATTCTCCGACCCCCACGCCGGGTGGGAGAATCACGGGAGTGCCGGGCGATTCACGCCACGCCGCCCTGGCACCCACATGCGATTCTCCCATCTCCCCCAAAACGGCGTGTCGCGTTTTGCGACAGGCCGGTTGGAGAATCGCCGCTCCGGTCGAGCGGCCATTCTCCGGCCCGGATGGGCCGAGCGGCCTGCCTAATCCGACGGGTTCACGCCGGCACCTACCGCACCCGGTCGCTGCCGGCGTGAACAGCGCGCAACCGCTGCGTGTGGGGCCTGTGGGGGGGGGGGGGGGGAGGTTCGAGCACCAGGGGGGTGCTCAGGAGGGCTGTGGCCCGTGATCGGTGCCCAACGATCGTCGGGCCGGCGTCTCTGAAAGACGCACTCTTTTCCCTCCGCCGCCCCGCAAGATCATTCCTCCATGTCTTGCGGGGCGGCAGAGGGGAGGGCAGCAACCGCGCATGCGCGGGTTAACGCCGGCCAACCTGCGCATGCGCGGGTGACATCATTTAGGTGCCGCCGGCCGCGTCATTTACGCGGTGCCGCTTTGACGCGACGCCAAGGCCCGTCGCGCGTACTTGACGCGGCACCGCTCCTAGCCCCCTGGGGGTGGGAGAATAGGGGGCGAGGAGCAGCCTCCAACGGCGGACAAAACATTTCAAACACAGTGGGCTGGATTCTCTGAACCCCGCGCCGAAATCGCGGCAGGCGTAGGGGTGGAGAATCCACTTTCACGCCGTAATTGGGCTAGACGCCGGTTCGGCGATTCTCCAGGACCCGAAAATTGGCATGACCACGGAGTACTCCGCGCCACCAGGGAGCCATTGCCAGAGGCCCACCCAGCAATCCTCCGCTCCCGACTGGCTAAGTTCTCGTCGGCGTGGAACTAACCACCTATTGCCGGTCGTGATTCTGGCGTGGCGGCTGCGGACTTCGTGTGGGGGCGTTGCTCTTATAGGCGGCCAGGGATTAGATACGCGTGGTTAGATGCTCGGGCGCACAGCTGACTGGGGGGGGGGGGGGGGGGGGGGGGGGGGGGGGGGGGGAAGAGATCTCATTTTTCTGTCTGGCTCCGCGGTCTGAGACCGCCATGGAGCTCGGCGCGACCGATGGAAGTAGCCACTATGCGCATGCACGGTCCAAACCGGAGGTGCGGGGGCCCATACCCGCAGCTAAAGCTGCGAGATTTGCCCCAGGTCCGAGCTAGCCCCCTGCAGGGTATTGAATTAGGTCAACCTTTTTCAAGGAATTTCAGGAGTAAAAGCACCGTTGTTACGCCAGCGTGGGGACATAGTGTCATTTTGGGAAAATCCAGCCCCTTGTGTCCAACAACAACAGGCAACATTGTGTATTTAGAGTAAATAAAAGAGGTGTCATAAGGTCATTCAAAAAAACTTTGCACAATAACGTCTACAAAGATGTGGTGGGGAACACCTTGCTCGCCCCACCCCTGACACCTTTTGTACTCATTCAACTTTCATAATGAATAATGTCTTTAGGCTCAGACAATAATCATAAGGGAATATACTGGATTTGCATGGTGCTTTTTGCACCCAAAGAAAGTCCCAAAAATCTTTAGAAGCATTTGTAGAAAATTCCGGCCTCGGGTGCCTTGGTGGCGTTTGGACTTTCTTCCTGTGTCTGCGTGGGTTTCCTCCAGGTACTCGGTTTCCTCCCATCATCCAAAGATGTGCAGGTTAGGTGGTTTATCCATGCTAAATGGCCCCTAAGTGTCCAAAAGGTTAGGTGGGATTACTGGGTTATGCGGATAAAGTGGAGGAGTGGGCTTAAGTAGGGTTCTCTTTCCAAGGACCGGTGCAGACTCGATGGGCTGAATGGCCTCCTTCTGTACTGTAAATTCTATGATTCTATGAGGACACTGGCAAGGACCTGGTATGGTCCCATAGGATCTTTATGTCCAACTGAGAGGGGAGGTGGGACCTAAATTTAACATCCCAGCCAAACCACAGTACGTCCGACAATGCAGTCTGTCCTCATTGTTGTACTGCACTTCAGTGTCAGCGTGCACTCAAGTCTCAGGATTTTGATCACAGATGCACCAAAATGGGACTATCAAAATTTCCCCCCATTATCTATTCATTTTTAGATTTAAAAAATCAATAATAAGACATTTATTCCCATCTGAAGCTGCCTCAAAAATGTCACAACGGATTCACGTGTTTTCATATTGAAATATGATAACCCAAGGAAACAACCAGTGGCAGTGTTTGGTAGCACCTCGTTGTGAAGTGCTGGGAGTGGGGGGGGGGGCGGATTTGCGGAGAATATTATGGAGGTGATGGGTGGGGTGGTCATGACTGAAGAGATTACCAGACAGGGCAAGAGAGCCACGTTAACTCCTTGTAGGAAGGCATGCCATATTATGAGCCAATCAGGCAACTGAGAGGTCGCCAGTGGAGAGGGAACCCAGGGGTGAAAAGTTCTGCCTGAGTGTCTTTGAAGGAGAGGCCCTCTTCAGAGAGGACAAGCAACATGCACAGGTTTGCATGTCATGCTCTCCACTTGGACACAGGCTGTGCCAGAGGGAAGAGACACTTAATTTGGCATTACTTGCCCACTTATTTAATGACGAGGAAAGAGTCCATCCATGGGCCTTCCAGCTGTGGACTTAATTTGTTGAGACAGGAAGGTGGTTAGGCCCCCCATCTGACACCATCCCACCCAATTAAAAGTGCTTTCCAACTCCAAACTCAGGAAGACCATAAAATACCACCTGTGTCACATTACAAAGCAACCTACGCGAAAATCTCAAGTGTTCCACTGTGAGTTTAATGCCGCTTTCTCTGGGTGTTAGACCCAATCGCTAGACCAGGTGCTCAGTGACACTTTTTTTCATGGCAGGATACTGTCATCATTCCACCCTACAACCTCCTCCCCCAGCCTTCCGAAGTTAGTTGCCATTTAAGGTAATCAGACTATGGCCAGTTAACAGTCTGTAAATCAATCCACAGAATCAATGTTGAACTGTATGACTGGGTGGAACTGTCTACAGTGTCCCAGTCACCAAAATGACTGCCAACGCAAGAACACAAAGCAAGCAGTCCGGCAAGTTCTATTATTGCGGGCATATATGTGCCGTGCTTGAATGAGAGAATGTTTTAGAATGCATACTTATTACTGAGGAAAACACATAAATATTCATTAAACAGAACAGCAAATAAAAATGTTAATCTAATTGGCAAATAAATCAACAAGGAAAACAGCATTTAACCCATTTTTAAGAACCCAGTTTGAGATTATTCATTAAAGTGGCACCAATGTATGTAAGGATAAAATATTTTCGTTTTTAGATGCATTCCTAGTAATTAATTATTTCAGGGAACCTGGCTTTGAGGAGAACTTGGTGAAACTTAAGTTTATATGTCATGGAGATTAACATTGAGAAACTGAGGGAGAAATACCTGTGCTGTGCTGTGAAAAACACATCTCTCGATTAATGCGCTCTTCAGTTTCCCCAATGCTGAATCCTTCTAATCAAAGAGAAAAGGTTGTAAATTTGGCATTGACTAAGCTCTGATAGAAGTGTAATTTGTACCAAAGAAAACTAGAAAATAACAAAAAAATCCTACATTGTGTTTCTAATCTAAACAGGATATTAATATCTTAGTACTTTACATAAAATGTAAATAATTTTCTGAAATTAACCATAAAAATTTAAAAAATAACTTCACTAAAGCATAATTAGGATTGAAAGAGAAAAATGTGAGGAAAAAGCATGATTAAGCTATTTGGCCATTCAGATGACTTAAAGACAAGATATCAGATGAAATATTTAAAGAACAGCAGATAATTTAGAACTGTGACCTAACATTCTAATTTTAACATCAGTACCTCATTTGACATATGGATTTCATCATTTGCCTTCTTGGTTGAAATCCCCCAAGGTACCCTGACTTTGTTATTTAATCGGTCAACCTCCGGAGCAGGAGGATCATCGCTTTCACTTACATATGTTGCTGAAGTGGTTTGCTTAAAACATACAATAGGTTCTTCCAGCAATGTGGAAACTGTGGAAATTATCACAAGATAACATGACATTTTTTAGGCATCATGCAAATGTTAAAATGTGGCTGTTCTGAACAATTTGATCGATTACGTAAAAGATCAAGATGAAGTATAATACAAAAATACAAAGCATATTTTATTAATCCCATGTTACTTGGACTGATTCAGTCACCTTCCAGACATGTGGTAACTCCTAGTGTCTTAGCTCTTGAGAAATTGGTGAATTGTCTTCTTTTTCCAACTTCGAGCACGATAATTGCTGAAGCAGCATTGCTACCACATGTAAATTTTCATGCAATTTGCATGGTCATGAAGTATAGTTTACCTTGAAAGCTCAACTTCAAGGCACAGTGTTTGCTGCAAGGTTCTGTTCATACTACTGCAAAACTGCACCTACTGCAGGGCAAATTACAACAGTTTGTTTAGAGAATTAATGGAATACCTTTATTGTTTAAAATTTGTAACAGCAGGCAGGATTCTTAATACAGTAACATACTGGCAATAAAGTGTCGCTGTTACTCTTGCATGTGTGATGCTAATAAAGTGTTTTTCAATACTTTTTAAACTATGGTTTAATGTTCATTTAATTTTGCAATATTGAAGTCAATGGGATTAAAAGGGCAGTAACTGACTAAGCGACAGCAGAGAGTAGGTCAGTTGCTCCTCAGACTGGAGGCAAGTAAACAGTGGTATTGCCAGGGGACAGTACTAGTACCACTGATCTTTTTGATGTACGCTAATGAACTGAACTTGGGTATATCGGGCATAAAGGTCAAAATTTACAGATGACACAAAACTTGTAAATGTTGTAAACAGTGTGGAGAATTGTAGCAGATTTCAGGTAATAACAGAAATGGGCAGACATATAACAAATGCAATTTAATCAAGGGTACATTTAAAATGAAACACGCCAGGCAAAGGGCCCTGACCAACGGGGGGGCATCGCACTGGGCTGGTGCACTGGGCACCCAATGGGACGCTGATTACTCTGCCTATCAGCAGCAAGTGCAGAGCAAAATCGGATTCTTAATAGTGAGTCTAGGGAGTGGCACGGTGGCACAATAGTTAGCACTGCTGCCTCATGGCGCCGAGGACCCGGTTCGATTCCAGCCCCGAGTCACTGTCCGTGTGGAGTTTGCTGTTCTTCCCATGTCTGTGTGGGTCTCATCCCCACATCCCCAAAGATGTGCAGGGTAAATGGATTGACCACGATAAATTGCCTCTTAATTGAAAAAAAAAAGAATTGGGCACTTTAAATTTATTTTTTAAAATAGTGAGTCTAAAAGAGCGCAGAAACTGCCAACCCACGCTTATCTTGAAGCGTGTGCATGCGAGACCGAGGGCGGGAGGCTGCTGAGGTGTGCAAATCAAGCCACCAGGAGCCGAGCAGGTTTGTGCAGGGCGCCAGCACTAATGGACCCAGGCCAGCAGCAGCGGGGCGTGACCACTGAACCAAGCCATAAAGCCATCCACCGAGCATGCGAGGTGAGCAAACTTGCAACTGGCGCCAGCACTAATGGACCCAAGCCAGCAACAGGCACCCAAATCAAGCCAGGAGGAACCAACAAGTAGAGAAGTGGATCCAGGCCAGCAACAGGTGCGTGATGATGCCACGAGGTGAGGGAGAGGCATGGTGGCCATGACAAGTGAGGCAGGATGCCTTGAAGAGCCCAATCGAACGAGGTGAATGAGATTGTGGGAATGGGAGAGTGTGAGGGGTGTGGGAGACTGTGTGGAGATGGGGTGGGGGAAAGAGTGTGAGGGTGCGGGGGGAGGACGGTGTGTGTGAGGATTGAGTTGCAGACTTGCAGGAAGGGAGAGTGCGTGAAGGACGGGTTGTGTTATGGAGAGAGGGAGAAGTTTGTGATGGGGCTGGGGGTCCATGGGGATGGAGGGTTTGTGAGGGGAAGGGCAGGAGAAGAACACAGGCCTGTTTTTCCAAGTTAAAAAGCAGTGATCAACTTGTGCAATTTTGTAGTTGC
Organism: Scyliorhinus canicula; assembly: GCF_902713615.1. NCBI lineage: Eukaryota > Metazoa > Chordata > Chondrichthyes > Carcharhiniformes > Scyliorhinidae > Scyliorhinus > Scyliorhinus canicula. The sequence goes on from NC_052158.1 coordinate 91,224,969, forward strand.
CATGTATGCGTTCTGCAGGGCGAGTGTTGGTGGGGTTGAGAGGGGCCTGAGGTTGGGGGTGGATGGGGACAGAAATAAAGGTGAATGTGGGGCCTCACGAACTGTCAATCCATCTCTGAATTTAATCCAAAGGTATGTATGATAATGCATTGTTTAGGAAGAATGAAGAGCGGCAATGTAAGCTGCATAGTTCAATTGTCAATGTGGTGCAGAAGCAGAGAGACCTGGAGATTTTGGTTACAGAGATTGTTGGAGGTGACAGGAGAAACTGAAAAGTCTGGTAAATGAAAGAATACAACTTTATAAACAAAGACATAGGTCCAGATTTCCATCCCCGATTCAGGAATGCAGAGACGGATGATTTGCGAGCATGGCGGGTGATTTCCCAGCATGGCGAGTCTGATCTTTGAAAGTCCCCAACTGCCACAGTTGGGATTTTCAGTCAGGGGAGTGGACTGAAACAGGAGTCAGGAGTGGCTGAATCCCCCAAGGCAAATCCGCAAGCGGTTGGGTATGGAGGCAGGCTGGATGCAAGGCCTGACTCTACCCTGGAATTGTGTTTAAATAAATGAAATGTAATAATAAACCAAAAAAACATCGCTCCATACCTCACCACTCCACCATACACTCCCTTTGTCCAATCCATACCAACCTATGCCTACCCATGGCCTCCATCCACCCCCATGGCCCAACACTACAATATAGTTACCCTTCTAATCACTACCTATGGCATCTCACACCCCTATGCAAACGGAATGCCTACCCACATCATTGTCCCCATATCCCCAATGAAAACGTAGCATCAACATGCCAATGCATGCCCCCATCACCCTTTACCCATACTCGTTCTATGCCAACTCACCTAGTATCCTTGGACATCTCCTTCACGGCTTTGATACTTCCTGGATAGCTTTGAGAAATGTCATAGTTGGACAGTTCCAGGACAGCTGGACACTTCTTTTACAGCTTGACAGTTCCACTGCTTTTGTCCGTAAAAAGTGCATAATCATGTTCACATTTAACAATCCCAAAGGATTTATTAACTCTCATAACGGGAGACTTTTCTCTCCGAAAGGTGCCCTGGAACCCTGTTGGAAGGGGTACTTTATAACTTTCCAAAATGGTACCCTGGCTAACCATATGGTTCACAAATTCAGGCCTCCTCTTTACCTGCTTAAATCTGCACACTCCGGATTCCACACTCCTGTTCTTCCAAAATCCCACTTCAGTAATGCCAGCTTGGGATTTAAATGGACAGCTCCCTCTATAAATCATACATGCATGAACTCCAGCCTCATTCCAGTCTTGCCCCCAGGAAGATGGAAAATGCTAGGTTTGGGAACAGGAGTTAGAAATGCAATGCATTTCCAAGATTTGCCCCACAACAGACAGGTTCTCTGTCATGGCGAAAATCCAGGCTGCAGAGTTCGAAAGCAAGGAGGTTACGCTAAATGTTAAACACTGCTTAGCTCCCAACTGGAGTACTGCGTCCTGAACTGGGCACTGCACTTTATGAAGGATGTCAAGACCTTAGAGAGGACCCACAGGAGATTGACTGGAATGAGTTGAGCAATGAGAGACTTAGTGGAGACTCGAGGAGCTGAGATTCTTCTCCTGAAGGAGAGAAGGTTAGTAGGGAATTAATAGAGGTGTTAATAACCATGAAAAGTTTTGAAAGAGTAACATAGAAAATATAGAACATAGATTGCAGAAGGAAGCCATTCAGCCCATCGAGCCTGCACCGACCCACTTAAGCCCTCACTTCCGCCCTATCCCCGTAACTCAATAACCCCTCCTAACCTTTTTGGTCACAAAGGGCAATTTATCATTGCCAATCCACCTAAACTGCATGTCTTTGGACTGTGGGAAGAAACCGGAGTACCCGGAGGAAACCCATGCAGACACGGGAAGAACGTGCAGACTCTGCACAGACAGTGGCCCAGCATGGAATCGAACTTGGGACCCTGGCGCTGTGAAGCCACAGTGCTATCCACTGAGTAAATAAGGAAAAGTAGAAGGATCACTAACCAGAAGAGACAGAATTAAAGTAATTGGCAAAAGAACCAAAGGCGACATGAGGAGAAATTTTATTGTGCAGTGAATTATGATCTGGAATAGTGAGGAAGGGTGCCAGAAGCAGATTCAATAACTTCCATTACTTGAAGGGGGAAACGGGACTAATTGAATAGATCTTTCAAGAGTCAGAAAAGTCACAATGTGTCAAATGGTCGCCATCTATGCTGATTCTATGGTCCGTAACGAATAAAAATACTTTTAATTATTTTTGAAAATATTATTTAATTAAATTACCATATTCTGAAGAGGCTGTATTGTTGGTATGTAGGGTGTTAGACAAATCGTATCTGAACTACTGTACATAGTTCTGGCTATTAAAACATACAAGATATGTTATGCTCCTGAAAGGGTAGGAACAATAGCAACAAGGACGTTTTTAGGCACCACATTTTTAAAAGTTCAATATTATCTACAACATTTTAAGTTTGAGAACCTAAACAAAAATGTTAAAACGAGTTCAGCCAAATTTCTAGCAATGGTGACCAATGCAAACATAAGGGCAGAAGTCAGAAATTAGGATTGAGAAGGTAAATCATGTGGAATATTTTCCTCCAAGTATAATAGAGTTCTGGAGCAATTTGCCATTCAGGGCAATTGAAAAATGCACTATGGATACATTTCGGAGAGAGAATTAATTCAAGGGTGCAATGGGGAGACAGGGTGATCTGGTTCCTTGTTTAGGATTACTGAGCTTTTTCTGCTCATATAATTGATTCATAAATCATCCATCTGTATTATGGACACAATATATCTCTCGTTTAACATAATTGAAAGCATCATCTACCTGCTTCTGTGTGGATCTTTTTACTTTGCCCTTTTCCATGATCAGCCATAAAATGAACATGTGGTTTGTTACGACAGACGAACAGACCATGTTTCTCCACAGCTTTTGAATCCAAGTAATTTGTACTAAATGCAAATCAAAAAACAAGCAAATTAATAAAACATGACCATGAAGGAACTTTACATTAAATATATTACAGCACAAAACTGGGAAGCATTGTGAGGGCAACATAAAATGTCAAAGTATTGTGAACTGTGAGGAGGATAGTGTAGAACTTCAAAAGGACACAGAGAGGTTGGTGGACTGGACAGACAAGTAGCAGATGAAACAATGCAGAGAAGTGTGAAGTGATTTACTTTGGTGGGAAGAATGCAGAGACAATCTGAAATAAAGAGTACAACTCTAAAGGTAGTGCAGCAGTATCAACCATCTACACGATGCACTGCAGCAACTCATCAAGGCTCTTTCGACAACACCTTCCAGATATACAACCTGTATGACCTAGAAGGACAAGGGCAGCAGACAACATGGGAACACAATCACCTGCAAGCCCCCCTCCAAGCCACAAACCATCCTATCCTAGAACTCTATCACGGTTACTTCACTGTTGTTGGATCAAAATCTTGGAACGTCTTTCCTAACAGTACCATTGGTGTATCTACATCACATGGACTGCATCGGTCCAAGAAGGTGACTCACCAACATTTTCTCAAGGGCAATAAATTAGTGTAGTTCAATGGGTCTCATGAAGAGACTCTGAGTCTTGTATAATTCAACAGTGAGTGGTTATTTACGACTCATAGCTATATACACATATAGAGCATAAAGACGAAGCTAGAAGCTCTCTCCATGATTGCCTCTACACAGATCCAGTACAAGTCTGTCCTCTAGACTCGGGTCATGTGTTTCTTTACATCAAAATGTGTGTGGCTTCTTTACATCAAAATGAGTGTGTAACCCTCACTGTGCCAAATCTTTATACACCACCCCCCAAATCTTTATCCGACATATTTACAATGCATTCCTGTTGCACAACATATTTTTACATTACTCCTGATACCCATTCTCCCCCCACTCAAGTCTCTGCGCTTACAGGTTCAGGCAGTCTGGAGGTTTTAGAAGCCATCCAAACATTGTCTTTACAACAGTTGGAGGAGCAGTAGACTCTTCATCTGAGCAAACCTTAATGAATAGGAGGTTGTTTGGATGTGATTGTTCTGGCATTTCATTGGTTGATCTTAATTCCTTTTTTCATTCTTGGGTTGACCATTCCTTCTCAACTCTCCACCTGGTTTAATCAACAGTCATTGGTTTACCCCATCCCTTACAGGGAGAACAAACTCACAGCGAACCTACGGTGCTCGTCCTGTCCTTCTTCCTACATGTGGTTCACTGTGATGCATGTTGGGATGGATGATGTCTCTTCCTGTTGTGGTTTTCTGTGCAATGATGTGCTGCAGTCAGATGATGGCTGCTTCTCCAATCCGGCATCACCTGGCTAATCGTTACACTGGCCGGAGGTTGCAGTGGCTGTGTCGTGGTGTCTTTAGATATCTTACCAAAGCCAGAAGGTTGAGTCTCTTCTTGCTGCTTGTTCATCTCTTGGCTGTCTTCCAATCAAGGCATGGTGGTAACCACCTGAGTGGTTGGCTAGTCTGGCCAGCAAGGAGCTTCTGGCATCACCAAAAGAAACGGACAAACCGGCTCTGCAAAGAGTGAAGACAATTCTGAGCTGAAGTCCCAGTCGAGTTTATCTTTTGCGGCTCTCGGGAACTTCCAGTTCTATGCCATTGATGGCGGAGGTTGTTTTGTCGTCTTCTGCCACTTTAAGAAGCTTTGGGGCAACACAGGCATGTTGCTCAGAAGAAAAAAAGACTTGTTACGGATGAGGTTTATGACTTCAAAGATTTGTTTGCCGCCTTAACTCAATGGCTCCAGAATCATGTCTACTCTCGGAAGTTGGATTCCTCCAGGCCCATAGAGCGACGTGTCTGTCGTTTGTGGCCAGAGGTCTCTCAGTCAAGGTCCCTTGCCCGAGAGGACATAACACTGCTCCTGTGTCCAATTTAAAATTAGTGAGGTGACCATTTCCCAAGATGCCCACAAATGATCTTTGACCTCACCCAAGAAGCACAGTTATGTTTATTCTTGCTGTGGTACCTTGACATCATGAATCAACTTGGGTAAACTGTACATATGGTCGTGTTAGCATTTGCATAGTTTTCCAAACTGTCCTTTGTGGTTTCAATTAAAATGTGATTCGGAGACTGTTGGACATTTATCATGGGCGCTATCTAACCAAAACAATATCAGAGTCTGCCAGGATTAGTGGGGTGACCCCGCTATCTAGCGGCACTCTGATACTATTTTGGACCCTGATAGGGAACGCCCCCTGAGGCTGGACTTTAGCAGCATTTCCTGCATTGAGGAGCTTCAGCGAGCGGCGCTCCTCAGTACAGGAAGAGATAAGGGGCGGGATTCACCGGCCCCCCGCCGGGTCGGAGAATCGCCGGGGGGGCGGCGTGAATCCTGCCCCCGCTGGCTGCCGAGGGGTCTCCTTGGCGAAGCCGATAGATTCCGGGTGACCGTTCCATCCGGGGTCAGTACGGCTAAATGGGTTCTTAAACTCACTGAGGTGCAAGACTGGGTCCTGTCCATCCAGATCGCAATGTCTTGTGAGATCTGGTTGGATCTCGTGAGGCATAACAGCTGTCGGGAAACCCGGGGGAGTCCTCTCCCGGGATCTACCGGCCTCACCTCCCTCTGATTCTGGCGGGACGCAGCTGGTAAATCGCGCGCCGTACCTGTGAGGTCCTCAGTGCTGACATGGTCTCCTACCCTCTAGTGGTCGGTTAGGGTATTGCTTTGCTTGGCCTGAGGTGCTTGCTCCTCGGCTGTTTCACTAGCTGGACAGTGGGGGGTTGCCCTGTACCATGACTTCCTTTCATCCCTGCAGTCGGATCTGTGCTGTAAACAAATTTCGGATTGCCTGACAACCTGAATGTCCTTTTTGTCTGAGAGTGCATTGTCCGCCACCCCCACAACAATTCTGTCCCCGATTAGCTCTGACTTCAGGACACTGTCATCACAGCCTTCATCCATTCAGACCAGTTCATTAATGAAGGAGTGAATAGGTTCTCCTCGCTTTTGTATGCATTTGTTAAACTTTGTTTTTTAAGGATCTTGTCACTACTCAAATTAATGGCTGTGTCAAATGATTTTAAAAGTTCATCAAATTTTGCTGAGGATTAATTGGTTTCTTGTTTAGAAACAAAGAAAATAGGAGCAGGAGTGGGTCTTATGGCTCTTTGAGGCTGCTCCACCATTCAATATGTTCATGGCTGATCCTCTATCTCAACAACATATTCCTGTGGTCTCCCCATACCCCTTGACATCTCTAGAATCTAGAAATCTATCTAATTCCGTCTTAGATATATTCAGTGACTTGGTGCTGAGCCTTCAGTGGCCACAAAGTCCACAGGTTCACCACTCTCTGAGTGACGATGTTTCTCCTCATCTCAGTCCTAAATGGCCTACCCTGTATCCTGAGACCGTGACCCCTTGATCTAGAACAACCACCCCACACCCGCTCCCCTTCGCACAAACAGAAGAAACAGCATCCCTGCAACTAGTCTGTCCAATCCTGACATTATTTTATATATTTCAATTAAATCCCCTCTCATTCTTCTAAAGTCTAGTGAATACAGGTCTATTTGCTCAATCATAGGACAATCCTGCCATCCCAGGAATCAGTCTGGTGGACCTTCACTGCACCCTCTCTATGGCAAGTATATTCTTTCTTAAGTAAGGAGACCAAAACTGCACACACTGCTCCAGGTGTGGTCTCACCAAGGCCCTTTACAACTGCAGTGAAGCATCCTTGTTCCTGTACTCATGTCCTCTTGCAATGAAGGTCAACATGGCATTTGTCTTCTTAACTGCTTGCTGCAACTGCATGCTTGCTTTCTTTCAATGACACCCAGGTCCCGTTGTACATCAGCATTTCCCAATCTATCACCACTTAAATAATACTCTGCCATACTGTTTTTTCTACCGATGTGTATAACTTCAAACTTAGCCACATTATACTGCATCTGCCATGTATTTGCCTACCCAGTCAACTTGTCTAAATCACCTGGAAGTCTCTTATCATCCTCCTCACTTCTACAAAATGTCATGTCATCAGCAAACTTGTAGATATTACATTTGGTTCCCTCACCAAAATATTGATATATATTGTGAATAGCTGGATACTGATCCCTGTGGTACCCCTCTAGTTACCACCTGTCACTCTGAAAAAGACTAATTAATTCCTACTCTCTGTTTCCTGTCTGTTAACCAATTCTCAATCCATGCAATATATTGCCCCCAATCCTGTGTACTTTAATTTTGTGGGACTTCATCAAAACTTTCTGAAAATTCAAATACACCACATCCACTGGTTCTCCCTTATCTATTCTGTTAGTCACATCCTCAAAAAACTCCAAAAGCTTTGTCAAACATGATTTCCCTTTCATTAGTTGATGCTGGGACTATCTAATCCCAAAAAAAGTGTCATATTATCACATTCTTATAATAGACACCAGCAATTTATCTACTGCTGATGTTAGGCTAACCGGTCTGTAATGACCTATTTTTTTCCCTCCCTTCTTTTTTAAATAGTGGGTTTATATTTGTCAGCCTCCAATCTGCCAGGAATGTTCCAGACTCTACAGAATTTTGGAAGATGTCAACCAATGGATCCACTATTTTCATGGCCACCTCCTTTAGTTCCCTGGGATGTAGATTATCAGGTCCCAGGAATTGATCAGCTTTTAGTCCCATCAATTTCTCCAGCACTGTTTTTCTAGTAATTCTAATTTCCTTCAATTCCTCCTCCTCAATAGACCCTTGGTTCCCTAATTTCAGAGAAGTTCTTTGTGTCTTCCTCAATGAAGTCAGAACAAGTGGTTGTGAGGCCCGTCTTTGCTCTGTATTATAAGTTCTCACACCTTGGACTGGAAGGAACCTACACTTTCCTTCACAATCTTCTTCTTTTTATAAATTTATAGAAGTGTTTATAGTCCACATGTTTACTCTCATACTCTATTTCCCTTTTTGCCTGTCCTTCCTAAATATCAAATACCCCTAACTATTATATCATTGGCCAATGGACCTATCAGATAAAGCAGTGTGTTAACCTGCCCAGTTTCTGTCCTTCTGTCCAGACTTGAAGCAATCATGTGCCTAAGGAATCTCTTTCTTCAACACCCCTAATTTTCTGATTGGCCTGGATCTTGGATGAGTCCAAACTGGCGAGTAAAGTAGAATGTTGATCCATGGTCATGTATAATTTAAAATACTGTTAGGAAATACAACATGTTGTTGCCATACCCTTTTTCTCATTGAGATTTCCCAGCTCGTTGGCTTTGGTGGGCTCCCGCAGTAATATTAATTCGCTAATTTGTGTTTCAATTTCAGCATTGACTCAGTGAATTGACATTTTTGCGACTCTCCCACAGTATCTAAGTATTTTTGGGTCATGAAACTTTCACTGTGGGTGCGATTCAGTGCATTGAAGGTAAGGTCCGCAGAACGGCATAATGTGTGAGGTGTTTCTCTGTGGCTGCAGCGCTGAGAAACATCCCTCTACCTAACTGTACATTGCTGTTTATTTTGGCCAAGGAGTTTCTCCCTGCCAAGGCCGCATTTAAAGGGATTTCCTGCTGTCAAGTTTCAAGACTCCTCACGGATCGGAGTGCGATTTTGGAAGACAGTCCCGATCGTCACCCCCCCCAAACCCTCACCCCCCAGGAACCCTCTCACCACACCTCTACATAAGCAAGGCCACCCTTCCCAACCTGCCACCTGAGCACCCTGACACTGTCATCCAGGATGGCAGTCTGACAATGCCAGGGTGCCACCCTGCCTGGACCAGCTGGGGGTCGCCAATGGCCTGGGAGAATCCACCCCCCCCCCCCCCCCCCCCCCCCCCCCCCCACACCCAAGGTGTGCCATTACACGTGATCCACATTTGTGTTGACCAGTACTAAACAGCAGCTTGGCGAGGTGTCCTAGGCTTGGCCACTGAGTCCCAGGCACTGGGTGAATCCGGGTATTTAAATGAGCCATTAAATATCCGGATTGCGCCGAGCGAAGCGAGTCGGTTGACTCGCGATCAGCCCGGTGCCCGACGCAAAGCCCAATTTGGATCCATGCCGGGCGCAACGGGATCCCTGAATCACACCCTGAGTCTTTTAACTGCTGATTATTTGTTTAATTATATTTTTCGATCGAAGTGAGCTCAGCCACTATGTGGTCAGGTGCTGACTCTGGACTCAGGCTGTTTGTGGTGCATTTTAAAATGGCAATTCTGACTGCCGCTAAGCTTTTTAAAACTTGTTCCAGCCAACAACATAAATATTTTTAGCATATCTCTGTTATGCCCTCTGACTTTGCACTCTTTGGGAATATAGAAGTTGGACTTCCACAGGATTCAATGGAGTCTTTTGCTGCAGTGTGGAGTTTTATTTCTGCCTCTGAAGCTTCTCTTTGGTGATCTTCTGACCGACACTTCTGGTGTGTTTTGTCCAGTTACAATGCTGCTTTTTCAATCTTCTAGGTTTTAAATTTCTTCTCCAGCTTCTGTGATGTTCTGGGGTGTTCCAGTAGCACCCACCATTGTAAGATATTGTGTGTTCTTCAATAGATATGAGGAAGAGGTTCTGAGTCTTGCATAGCTGAACAGTAAATGTTTATTAACTACTCAACTATGTATATGTATACAGTATCAGGTCAAAGCTAGGATTGATCTCCATGTTTGCCTCTACACACTCTATCCAGTACGAGACTGACCTCGAGCCTCAGGTCATCACGGCAGAGAGAGCAGCATGGTAGACAGAGAGGGCAGCACGGTAGCATTGTGGATAGCACAATTGCTTCACAGCTCCAGGGTCCCAGGTTCGATTCCAGCTTGGGTCACTGTCTGTGCGGAGTCTGCACATCCTCCCCGTGTGTGCGTGGGTTTCCTCCGGGTGCTCCGGTTTCCTCCCACAGTCCAAAGATGTGCAAGTTAGGTGGATTGGCCATGATAAATTGCCCTTAGTGTCCAAAATTGCCCTTTGTGTTGGATGGGGTTACTGGGTTATGGGGATAGGGTGGAGGTGTTGACCTTGGGTAGGGTGCTCTTTCCAGGAGCTGGTGCAGACTCGATGGGCCGAATGGCCTCCTTCTGCACTGTAAATTCTATGATAATCATGTGTTCCTTTACATCACACTGTGGGCGGTACTGTATGCAGTCCCATATTGACCCTTTGTATGCCAGATTCTTATTCTACACAAACATCACCCTATCTCCCGTGAAATAATTTTTAAAAATAGAGAAGTTGGGACTGTTAAAAATATAAAGTTGAGAGGAGAATTGAAAAAGTTGTACAAAACTGTGATGGTATGAGTGGAGTAGACAGAGAGAAGCTGTTACCACTGGTGGAAGAATCGGAAACCAAAGGACACAGATTGAACATAATTGGCAAAGGAAGCAACGAGGACACAAGGAAACCTGTTTTACACAATGTGTGGCACAGCCTGAGAGTGTTGTGGAGGTGGATTCAATAGAGGCATTTGGAATGGAATTTCAATAGTATCTGAAAAGGAAAAATGTGCATGGCAATAGGGCGCAAAAGCAGATTGCTCCTACAGAGGGCCAGCACAGTCACGAGGGTTGGGGCAGACTCAACGGGTCAAATGGCCTTCCTTCTGCACTGTCGAGCTTCTATGGTTCTATCAGATAGGCTGAATCGTCTCCTTCTGTACCGTAACTATTCTACGATCTTATTAACAATTGCTTACACAGATAAAGGCTAGAAACGAAACAAGGAACCTTTGTTTATATATAGCTTGGTAATACCAACATGTTATTGCACATATTGTCTTAACCTGTGTGGTAAACATCAAGATGTCTCCCTCATTAACATTTATGCTGTTTTTCTTTAGACATTTGCTGCTATTTTAAATTCTTATGATACACTGCCAAATCAATATCTCCATCTTTTTTTTTGTGAGCAAGTGCTGTTTCTGCATGTAGTTTCTTCTGGCACATATACTGCATTCGCTTTTGATTGATATGTACCCTGATACAAAGTATTTCTACCTAGATAATTTTCCCTCATTCAATTAATTAAGGAGGATAAGCAGGCAATCTGCCTAGAATTTAAAAAAAATGTTCCAAGTCAGTTTCCTGAACTAATTGTGCATGTGTTTTGTTTTTAATTCATTCTCGGGTTATGGACATTGCTGGCAAGGCCAGTATTTATTGACCATATGTAGAATCAAAAGGATGGGTTTTCTTCTTGAACCACTTCAGTGCATGTGATAAAGATATTCCCTCACTGTTGGAGAAGGAGTTCCAGGATTTTGACTTTGTGTCTATGAAGGAATGACAATACATTTCTTGGTTGGAATGGTGTATGGTTTCGAGGGGAAGGTGAGGGTAGTCATGTTCCCTTGTACCTGCTCCATTTGTACTTCTTAGTGATGGAGCCAGTGGTTTGGGGAGGCATTGCTGGAAAGCCGTGATGGTACTGCAGTGCCTCATTTAGTTTGTGCACCAGATAGTCACAATGTGCCAATGGTGTAAGGAACTGATGTTTATGATGGGCGATAGCTGGTGATTCGGGGATGGAGTGAAGCAAAGAACATAAGGTAGACTTATATTGGAAAAAGAGCGTGCAATTGCTATTAGACAAATTACGTGGATGTGAACTGTTGGTCAAATAAATGTACCATGTATCATTATGGCACAGATGGCAAGTTTATACTATTCTTGGAAAAATCACATTAAAATATCTAGTTACTGTACAAATAATATTCTTCTGCAAGACTGTTGGGTAAATGATGGGGCTCTGTCACTTAGAGCATAACTACACACTGGAATGGGAAATTTTTGTGTGCATCATGTAAATTTGTGCCTTTGTGTGTTTTAACTACATTGTCCTGGATCTGATCAGGTTTCTTGGGTGTGTCACTCCTGGCAAGTGGACGTGCCAATTATAGTATGCAGATTTTATATGTATGTAATGAATCAAAATGCAGCAAGAGTCTATTTAGTCTATTAAGCAAAGAATAGTAGACCTCTGCCAAGAGTTATGTGATAACTTGGATAAGATTCTTCAGGGACAACACTCTGACCGACACTATTTAAGTTACCAATACCTACTTTACGTATAAATATTTTTCAAATCCATGGATTATTGCAATATAAATAGATTAGAGCCATGTGCCCTTGATGCAGATTGCAAAAGCTGTTTTATATGTAACTATGCAACAGTGTAAAGGATTTTTCCTATTATCACAGCTAAAATTACATTTTTTTCAAAATACGTCCCACCACATTTTTGGATTTTCCAGATCCAAAATCAAATACGACTGTGACCGATAGGATGAGCAAGTTTCCAGTTCACTATTAAGGTTGCTCTGTAACAATTGTCAAGGAACATTGAAAAGTGGATCTGACTGATTCACCCATCCTCCATTATACCAAGAAAATGCCCCATCAGAGAAACAATCACTGAGTATATATATGTTTAATGTATATATGTCAAACTATGACCACTGTTGGAATCCAATTCTGTAATCCAATTCTGTAATTGAAAAACTATTATTTTGTTAACATGCAGATAGTCTGTGATGTCAATATCACTTCCCAGGAATCTATCAGGAGGCTTTTATTCTGGCTAATTACTCACCTTCAGGGAATTCATGATATACAAAAGCTTGCAGCACTGGCTTGTTGATATATTGCCTTGTTCCATTTCATCTGTCTGAGTGTAGTCAAACCATTTACCTTTCCACACAGTTTCTTGGTAAAATTTATGAGGCTGAGAACAAAGGTGAAGGGACACTATCAAGGTTGAAAAAAAATAGTTTATCAGTAACTAGTAATTTGTCGATGCCAAGCATTGGTTTTAAACCCTTGAAAATTGCTGCTGAAAGGAGAGAGATTGAGGGAAACAACAGGTTTCACAGTGGTGAGGTGCTAATAAAAGGACAAAGTAGAATGTGAAACAAAAGTACATTTTTATTTCTCCACAATGGAGATGTTAGGAGCAGCAGCAGCATACAGCACGTATATTTGGAAATTAGGATGAACAGAGTAAATGTCAGAGGGGCAGTGATGCAAACAGTAATTATAAATGAGAAAGAATAAAGAATAAAGAGGTGAAAGAGCATTTTTCATATCAGAAGATAAACTTCTTCTCCAAGGTGTTACTAGAGCCATCCCAGAAACTGCAGCAATATTGCAATCATGTACATACTTGGGCTTTGTTATTCTGAAATTATTCTGAGGCAGTCCCTCGGGATCAAGGATGACACTAGCCCACACTAGAAATACGTTCTCAGGTGACTGAGGAGTCCAATGCATGACCTACTGTTGCAGTCACAGGTGGGTCGAGGAGAGGGTGAGTGGGATGTCATGATTGCCACGCGTTCCTTTTGCTGTCAGTGTTTGGCGTCAGCTTGCTCTCGGCGATGAAACACAAGGTGTGCAGCTCCTTGATGGATGCTTTTTCTCCACTGGACGAGGTACACAGCAATAATATCAAACCACTGGTCAGTGACCTCAATGCTAAGTTCAATGGTACAATCAGGCTTCATGAGTCAGCAATGGTGAGCATCTACTGGTCTTCTGCAGTAGCAATGGGTTCAACTTTGAAAACAACATCAAATACAAGGACAGCCACAAAAAATGGAGTCTCCACATGGTAACACCTTTAGCATTACTGACTTTCTATGCATCAACAACAGATGGAAAATATCCCCTTCAAGATATCCAGATGTGTCGAGATACTGATGTAGGTCCCTGACCATCACCTTGTGCTAGGCAAGATCTACCTGAAGCTGAAGAAGGCAGCAACCATGAAGTCACAAAGGCCAAGGACTTGTTGAACCGATTCCAGCTGACTATCTCCAAAAGATCCATAGTACGAATGAAGCGGGGCAACAATGAGGATTAGTGGGAAACCACCAGTTCAGAAATCACCATCGGACAGAGGCGAGGAAACAACAAAGAATGATTGAGCATTGATCCAATGTGGAAGTTAATTGTTGAAAGAAAACTGGTGATGTACAAGAGGGATCAGGAAATGTACACTGAACAAAACAGAGAAGACAATGAGATGCATAGAAGACTGGACAAAGCTGGGAAGAAGAGCTGCAGGATGGATAGATTTACAATGCAGGAAGACAGAAGAAACAGTACATTGGAATAGCTCCAAGAAGCAGTACAGAATCATGCGAAACCTGATGCCAAACAGATGAATATCCATCATCAGCGGGATTAGAAAATCCCGCCAGTGTGAAAGGTCGCAAAATGCCGAGCTATAGTTCAACGCAAACACCAGTTTCCACTCTTCCCTTCTGGATCCTCTCCTTGTCCAGGCACTTCCCAGCTTTTAAATACTAGTTTCAATGAGCATCACCTACTTTCGATTCACTCTGAAGTTAGTCCTGGTTTACTCTTAAAGGGACCTGCATTTAAATCATTGACAACTGACTGGCACTACAAGAAGCATGCCACTATATGAATCAAGGGTAAGAACAGTGGGACATTATTGATGGATGTGGAAGAGGAGGCGAGGTGGTTGAAACCATTTAGGGACATCCTCAACCAGCCCAAGCTCATGTTTGAGTTCGGTGACAGCCCCGTACCTCAAAAGTCAAATGTCAACCTGGGAGAAATTGACAGGTCACAGGTCCAAAGAGCTATCAAGAGCCTGAAGAACAAGGCACCAGAAATCAATGCAATACCAGCAGAGCTACAGAAACATAACAAGAACATCATTGCAACAGAGTTGATGGACCTGTTCGATAAGATCTAGATCACAGAGGATGTCCCAAATGATTGGAAGTTGAGGAGTAATCAAGGGAATATCAGCGACTGCAACAACTGGCGGAGAAACATAACTGTCTGTACCTGGTAAGGTCTTCAGAACAATGCTCCCCAGCAGACTGAAAGCAGAAGTAAACAGTATCCTTCAACAAGAACAGGCAGCTTTGTGAGCTAGCAGATCATGCAACGAGCAGATTGCTATGCTCAGAAACATCCTTGAGCATAGCCGAGAGTATCAGAAGCATCTTGTTATCAACTTCATTGATTTCAAGAAGGCTTTCAATAGCACCTCTCAGCAGTTACTCTGGTACATTGTGAAACAGTACATCATCTCATTGTGGTATATTAACATCTTCAAAGCCGTGACTCCAGATGCTGTGTCAGGACCAGCCCAGGCACAGCATGCTCCTTCAACATCAGCGCAAATTCTCTCCATTCCTTTTCTTCTTGGTTAGCAAACTCATCGTGAAGAAGGTAATGGTGGCAAGTGCAACTTTTGGCATCACTTTGCTGTAGGAACAATCATGTGCACTCCAAGACATGGCCACCTGTCTTAAGTAGCGGAGCCAAGGTTTATCTCTGCATTAGCTGCAAAAGACCAAGATAGTGATTCCTGCTCATCAACAAGACCCTCCCATCACCATCATGCAATGGAACATTAAGGGCACTGACTGCTTCCCATAGCTCGGAAGCAACATTTCTCTGCAGGGCGATGTTGAGATTGACATCCACACAAGAATCAGCAAAGCACCACAGGTCATCCAGCAACTCTACATGGTCTGGATATGTAACATGAACAACGGCCATGAAGCTGTGACTTGTCCATTGTAGCACCAACTGCAATCTATGCCAGCAAGACATGGAAGAGAAGACCAGCAACTACATTGGTGGCACGGTGGTGCAGTGGTTAGCACTGCTGCCTCATGGTGTGAGGACCCAAGTTCGATCTCAGCCCTGGGTCACTGTCCATGTGGAGTTTGCACATTCTCTCCATATCTGTGTGGGTCTCACCTCCACAACACAAAAAGATGTGCAGGGTAGGTGGACTGACCACGCTAAATTGCCCCTTCATTGGAAAAAAAATAATTGGATACTCTAAATTTTTTTTTTTTTTTTTAAACGATAACATGTACATTGGACATTTACACCAGTGTTGCTGACATAAGACCCTGCACATCACATGGAGGGACAATATTGCCACAAAGAAGTGCTACGGAGAGCTGGGCAGCAGTGCCTGTGGGACATAGTCATGGAGAGATGATTGAGACTAGCTGGACATGTATTTTGTCTCTGGGACATACCAAAATGGCAGTGGAATGGACACCACCAGATCAAAAAGAAGATGGCGCTGGCCAAAGAAGACCTGGCAAAGTACATATATGGAGGACCCTCAATAGTGGAACATCGGGGACAGCACGGTGGCGCAGTGGTTAGCATTGCTGCCTCACGGCACCGATATCCCAGGTTCGATCCCGGCTCTGGGTTACTGTCCGTGTGCAGTTTGCACATTCTTCCCGTGTTTGCGTGGGTTTCGCCCCCACAACCCAAAAATGTGCAGGGTAGGTGGATTGGCCATGCTAAATTGCCCCTTAATTGGAAAACATTAATTGGGTACTCTAAATTTATCAAAAATAAAATAAAATAATAGTGCAACCACGGGCGAGATTTTCCGTCCCTCCGCTCCGGAATCGCGCCCGGCGTGGGGGCGGAGATTAGCCGTTCACGCCAGAAATCCGGCGCTATTGCGCTTTTGCGATTCTCCGTAGACACGCCAGTTCAGCTCGCGCGGTCAATGCGGAGGCGGTCGGGGCCATTGGAACAGGCCCCCGTGGCGATTCTCCGTGGTCGACCGGCCGAACTGCTGCCAGCGTGGTTTACATGTGGTACCACCCCGCAGGAGCTGGGACCCCCGGCCGCGGTCCTGGTGAGGGGCGGGGCTATCTGACTCTGGGGGGGGGGGCATCAGCAGTGGACAGGCCCACAGTCGGGGGCCACCGATTGGCAGGCCATCGCGATCTGCGAGGGACCCACCTTCCTACATGTGGGCCCGCGGGCTCCGCCATATCAGCGGCACCCGCGCCGAGGTGGGCCACCCGCTCATGCGCGGACCCGCTTGCGGCCGCCGTGCGGTTTGGCTAGCAGGGCCCTGCCGGCAGCCAGAGCTGCAGGACGCACGCCGGGGCTCTACTAGCTCCCTGGAAAACGGAGAATCATCCCGGACCTTCGAGGAAAAAGTCCGGAGTGATTCTCGCCATTTTCCGGCGGGCATGGGGACTTAGTCCCCAGGAGGGAGAATCTCACCCTTCATCTGGGCTGGAGTGAAAAGATTTGAGAGGGACCAATGCTGGGAGCTGGTTTAGCACACTGGGCTAAATAGCTGGCTTTTAAAGCAGACCAAGGCAGGCCAGAAGCACGGTTCAATTCCCGTACCAGCCTCTCCGAACAGGCACCGAAATGTGGCGACTAGGGGCTTTTCACAGTAACTGCATTTGAAGCCTACTTGTGACAATAAGCGATTTTCATTTTTCATGGTGCTGGAGTCTTGCTGTCCACTGACCTGCACAGGACTGGGACTAATCCCAAGTAAGTGCAAGTCCTCTGATATTCCAGGTACATAATCATGACACTACCCTATTCTTCCACCATCTTCCATGGCTCCTCTGTTCTGATTACAATTTGATGATCAATATTGGACACAATATTCAAGATTATTCCGACAGCATTGTACATTCTCGACTCAATATGCTCGCAACATAAATCCTGTAATTTAATAAAACATTGTGTTTGCTTTGCTAATTGCTGTTCCACTGTGTTCTAACATACAAATGTTCAGTCTAACACACCAAGACATCTTCACATGCGTAGAATGCGCAAAACTCCATGACCAGCTTAGCAATATTTAACATGGAAAGATGAAATGGGACCCAAAATAATTCATGTTATTGATTGGATCAGTGATTGCAGAATTGTTTTAAATTGACCAACCCAATGCTCTAAACACATATTGTTGCTTTGGTATTTCCAAATATTAGCAAGAGAAGATGAAAAAAACCGGCCAGCGGGTAAGGAGGTAGGGTGCGTAAGGTAAGTGGATGAGGGGATAGGGTGCCAGCTTCGTGGGGTGGGGAGGTCGGTTTGGCTGGGGGTCAAGGGCAGACGAGGCGGATGCCCAATTTTGAGTTACACAGGAGTTAAGACTTGTTTTTTTTTTTGTCTAACCTTTCCTGGGTAACTATCCAGGACAGTAAGTCAGAACTATCCAATGTCTCTAACATTAACTCAGAGGGTCCAAGAGAGCAGGGGAATTGCTGATCAGAAGAAAATTCCCACAAGGCCATTGCTTTTGGATTTCCAAGGGGTCCCAATCATAAAATCACTAAAGTGCAGAAGGAGGCCATTTGGCCCATCGCATCTGCACCAACTCTCTGAAAGAACACCTGAACCTAGGCCCAGTGCCCCAGTCTATCCCCGTAACTCCGTCTAACCTTTCGACACTAAAGGGGCAATTCACGCAATTTCGACACTAAGGGGTCAATCCACCTAACCTGCAGATCTTTGGACTGTGGGAGGAAACTGGTGCACCAGGAGGAAACAAACCCACTCAGATACGGAGAGAATGTGCAAACTGCGCACGTCACCCAAGATCGGAGGTGAACCCGGGTCCCTGGAGCTGTGAGGCACCAGCGCCACGCTCGGGGAGTGCCCAGTCTCCAATTATCTGAAGATCAGAAGATATTGGCGCATATTTCCTCTTACTTTCTCTCACACACAGAACTACTTGCATTCAATCCCTTCACACACTGGCACACACACTATTTCACAACTTTATTGTCATCAGCATCATCTCAGCAATATCAGATATAAGTTAATGGAGGGGACTTGCTGCTTGGTTGCTCTGCTTCTTCTGGAACATTTCACTCAAAATTGCCGAAACTAGTCAAGGTATATTGATTGCAAATTACATCCAGAGCAATTCTGGTTTCTGCTATCTTTTGTGTTAAATTTTAAACGTGTGCTCAAAGCTGGTCCCTCCATAAAACTGACCATATGCCCAGATCAAATTCATCACCATTCTGCATTTATGTTACCTGGAATAACAGGAAGACAGAGCACTGGGCTAATGGGAAGATTCTTGGTAGTGTGGATGAGCAGAGAGATCTCGGTGTCCATGTACATAGATCCCTGGCTACCCAGGTTGAGAGGGTTGTTAAGAAGGCGTACGGTGTGTTAGCTTTTATTGGTAGAGGGATTGAGTTTTGGGGCCATGAGGTCATGTTGCAGCTGTACAAAACTCTGGTGCGGCCACATTTGGAGTATTGCGTGCAATTCTGGTCTCCGCATTATTGGAAGGATGTGGAAGCATTGGAAAGGGTGCAGAGGAGATTTACCAGAATGTTGCCTGGTATGGAGGGAAGATCTTATGAGGGAAGGCTGAGGGACTTGAGGCTGTTTTCGTTAGAGAGAAGAAGGTTAAGAGGGGACTTAATTGAGGCATACAAGATGATCAGAGGATTAGATAGGGTGGACAGTGAGAGCCTTTTTCCTCTGATTGTGATGTCTAGCACGAGAGGACATAGCTTTAAATTGAGGGGAGATAGACATAGGACAGATGTCAGAGGTAGGTTCTTTACTCAGAGAGTAGTAAGGGTGTGGAATGCCCTGCCTGCAACAGTAGTGGACTCGCCAACACTAAGGGCATTTGGCGTTCAAATGGTCATTGGATAGACATATGGATGATAAGGGAATAGTGTAGATGGGCTTTAGAGTGGTTTCACAGGTTGGCGCAACATCGAGGGCCGAAGGGCCTGTACTGCGCTGTAATGTTCTATGTTCTATGTGTTCAAGAAGCTCTGAACATTAATCTCTTTCTTAGCACAACAACACTAATTGGTGTATTTTTAAACTTTTCAAGTATATGTTTTTTTAATTTACTATGAAACTGACTACAGTACTGCAAACCGAAGCATATGGTTCCGTAAAGATTTTTAAAGTCACTTTCAATTATTTAAAATTGGGTTACTTACAGGTCGTGGACTAGATGGGCTTTAAACCTACTTTCCCACTGTATTAATCAAACTCTAACAAGTTATCTGTCGAACTAATAATGATATTCCTATATTTTTACAGCAACTTAAAAAAAAAATTACATTCTAAAAAGTTGGCTATGATTATGCAGATGTGTGGTAGCTTGAGCAGAAACTGGAGAACAAGAACAATTTCCCAAAACTAGCTCAAGCTGGTCTCAATTTGCACTGATGTCACAAATTGCATTTAAAGCAGAACCTCTACTACACTAGATTTAATTAAATTCCGCACAGTAATTCGGCCGCTTGCAATGACTATAACGGCGATAAAACACCAAAGCTGGGATTTTCTCGTCCCCATTTCCCCCCGCCCCTCCCCCAAGCTGCCAAGAAACCTGCTGCCGGGGGCTGGGGGAGGGGGCAGTGTTCAACGTCGGTGGGACAGGAAGATCCTGCCAGCGAGAACTGCCGGAAAGTTCCGGCTGAGGTAAATGTTTAGCTGTCCGTCCTTTCTGGCTGGCCTCACTAAAATGGAATGGAAATATTTAGCTATACAGCCACATTTTAAAATTTCTTCTTACAGCAGAACATTAATAAATTATGCTATGACTATCGCGAGTGAACAGTGGCAGTGGAGATGGGATTAACATTTTCCTTCAAATTCTAGGCAAGTGAAGAGATCACGAAGACTGTCTTTGCTGAATTTATCAAGCAAATTACTCTTAGAAAAAAAATTGCTCATCACCAAGCCAATAATAAAATTATTTTAAACAGAATCAATTGATTATCCTTTCCTTTTGGGTGTTAAACGCTGTATTTTCCTGTTGGCTGATATAAAAAAATACAGAGCGATTTTCCTTCAATGTCCATGATATTACCACTGCAGAAATCCTACATCACAGAAGGAAATCTACAGAGACACAGTAACTTGACTGCAGGCTACTACTTTTTAATATTTAAAACATTGTTAATATTGCTAAACAGAAAAAAAATTGAGATCCTGATTAGTTTGTTAAATAGTTTCATGAGCATGAGCTGTGTATTTTTAACTGGAACTCTTTAACTGGAATATTCCCTTTAGCTCCATCTTTTGTTTTAATAAATGTGGCATCACTTTCATTTGTCGGAAGCATCATCTGTTTGATGAAATGATAAATGATGCGACATGATAACATTTACATTATGGTAAACATTATGATAAAATTTACATTATTTTGATAATGTTAGAATGCTTTTATCCGATAAATATCCTCAGTTGCCCAACTACCCAGTAGTTATAAACCAGTATTAAAATATTCTTCCCAAAACATTTTGGAATATCCCAGATACGCAGGCTCGCCACAGTATAGAGCTCCCAGACTGCAGATGTAAACAGATAACATGTATTGAATGACAGAGTATCTAGACTACTAAATTAGCAAAGGTCAGTAAAACACTTCACTATGTGAAATCAATGTGAAATATCACTAGCACTCAGAAGGATTGGGCAAACATGCATTGAATAAGATAATGTTGAAAAATATAAACCATTACCAATAAGCTACTCATCTAAAAGATTTTTTAGTGAAAGGATTTTTAAATGCCTAATTTAACTTACTTATCTGGATAAAGAACCTTAGACAGCCTGTCAGCAACAGTGCTAAAGTTCAACTACCATGTGGGACCATTGTTTTTCCACTTGAAAACAACCCAGCACAGAATCCTGACCGACTTTCGAGCACATTTAAAAAGAAATTGGAGGGACATCACGGTGGTGCAGTGGTTAGCAGTGTTGCCTCACGGCGTCGAGGACCCAGGTTCAATCCTGACCCTGGGTCACTGTCCATGCGGACTTTGCACATTCTTCCCCTGCCTGCATGGGTCTCACCCCCACAACCCAAAAAGATATGCAGGGTAGGTGGATTGACCACGTTAAATTGCCGCTTAATTGGGGAAATAAGAATTGGGCACTCAAAATTTATTTTTAAAAAAATAAAAAGAAACTGGTGACTTTAACAGTTAAAATATGTCACCACGGTGCATCAGCTTATGCTCACACCATAGATTTGGTACTACAAAAGGTGCCTTGAAATAAGAACACAATTTATTTTTCCCCCCTTGTTCCTATTAGCTGAATACCATGAGATGTGTAAGAATGGAGAAATTTGAGCTTAAGTAATTGTTCACTTTAAAAGATTGCTCTCACCAATCCTCAGGTTTGCCTTTAATAGGTATCATGTGCTCCTAAGATAGGTCAATACCCATATTTATTGACCACATCAATGGTTTCACATCATTGCTGACATTTGCTGAACATGTCAATTGTTAAAATAATTTGGGACTAGATGAGCTCGGTCAGAGTGGCTTTCATTTACAGGGAAAGGAAATTCTGTACGGCATGTTAAACATTCAATTCCCAATCCTTGACACTAACAAATATATATATATATATATTACATATATACTTAATATTCACAAGCAGATATTATTTTAAGCAGAATGGATACAGTACATTTCCATTTCCCACCCATATGTTAATTATGGAGGTAACTTCCATATGTGACCCTATACTTTAACAGGTGTCAATACGTCAGACAAGCCAAGCCATTGATAACAGACTCCTCTCCACCATTTTAATGCTAGTGCATCAATAAGTTATATAAAACCTCCATTAAAATAGTTTGTGAAAGGAACAATGTTCAAGCACATCAAGAGCTAATCTGATAATATTGCTGGCAGCAATTTCAACCTTAGTACCTACAGTACACATTGGCTCTGCCAAATCTGTTGCATTATTACTGGGCAGCCAATGCGGAGAAGGTGTTGGGGTGGTTTGGGGATCAGGAGGTTAGTTGGGTACAGATGGAGTCAGGGTCATGTTGAGGGACAGGTCTGGAGGCCCAGTTGATGGCATCTCTGCCGTTTTCGCCAGTGAAATATTCTGGGAATCCAGTAGTAGTCGCCACATTGAAAATATGGCGGCAACTCCGTTGGCATTTTAAGCTGAGGGTGGTGTCAAGGTGGGCCCCAATCTGGAGCAACCACTTATTTGAGCTGGTAAAATTAGATGTTACATTCAGGGGGTGAAAAGACAAGGGCTGGAGAGAGTGAGGGATTTGTTTCTGGAGGGGTGGTTTGTGAGTTGGGGGGAGTTGAAGGGGAACGCAGATCTTAGGAGGCCGGAAAGGTTCATATATTTGACAAAGGGTCATCTGGACTCGAAACATTAGCTCTTTTCTCTCCGTACAGATGCTGCCAGTCCTGCTGAGATTTTCCAATATTTTCTCTTTGGTTTCATATTCCAGTATCCGCAGTAATTTGCTTTTTTTACATTAATATATTTTCAGGTGCAGGCCTTTGTTCAGCGGGCATTTCAAACTTTCCCGTAGGCACCACCATCTACCTTGCTGGAACAAATACTTTCATGTGCGGGTTGGAGGAGGGCAGTAAATCTGGGATTATATGAATGGATCATGGGGGAAAAGCAGTTTTCGGTGGATGAGATGAAGGCTGGGTGGGAGGAGGAGCTGGACCCATTTTGGAGGAGGAGGTCTGGAGTGAGTCCCTGCGTATGGTGAATGCAATGTCATCCTGCGCTAGGTTGAGCTTGATACAGCTAAAGGAGGTGTTTAGGGCGCACCTCACCAGGGCCAGGATGAGTCGATTGAGGGGTCAAGGATGTCTGAGCGGTGCTTGAGGGGTCCTGCTCTCCATATGCGCATGTTCTACTCCTCTCCCAAGCTGCTGGGTTTTTGGGGGTCCTTTTTCTGCATCATATCAGAAATCCTGAATATTGACAGAGCCCTGCCTGTTAGTTGCTGTGTTTGGGCTGTCAGACAAACCAGAGTTGAGGGCAGGGTTGGGGGTGGAGGCTTTGGCATTCACATCGTTGTTGGCCCGGTGACAGAAACTGCTGAACTGGAGGCAGGCAACGCCACCCAGTGCCAAAGAGTGGCTGGGTGATTTAATAGAATTCTTGCACCTTGAGAAGGTCAAGTTCACGGTGAGGGGGCTAATCGATGGGTTCTATTGTAGATTTGCGCCATTTATTTTGCACTTTAAAGATCTGCGGTCACTGTTAGATATTAGTGGTGGAAGGAGGGAAGAGGTAAGTGAGGGTGGGTGATTGTTTTGGGTGATATTTCTGTTATTGGGGTTCCTGTCAATGTTGTTGTTTGTATTTTTTCTAATTTATGTGTTGGTCCTGTTTATTTTGTAAACTTGTTCATATAAAATGTTAAAGTTTCAATAAAAGAATTGTTTAAGAACACACAAAGAAAAAATATCTACAGTACATCACTTCACTGAATTTCCATAGCTTTATGGCCACTTAACGACAATTTTACATTTTGCTGGTTCAATAGCTGGCAACATTCAAAGGTGATGAAACTGGTACGTTCCAATCAGTGGTCAAAAGGATATTGCATAAGTCTACGCATCTATTAAGCTTCCATAACAATAGCAATCCATTGTCACAGGAATACTTCTAATGAAATAACTTTGAATAATAGATGTCTGGTAGTAATTTACCAGGTAATAATTCAATTGAATCATTCTGATAACATTTTAAACATAAGCAGAATCCCCATATTGAATTATTGCTTGATAATGGTTATCTTCACAATGTCCAAGATACTGAGCAGATTGGCAATGGAACACTAATGCATCTATTTATAAATGGCAAATGCCAGTTTGCACGACTGAATAAATATAACTGGGGATAGTTCTTCCATTCATTCGTGAAACAGCCACCTTTTAAATGCATAAAAATTATTACATGCTTTTGAATAAATTATTTTTATTTCTCACCATGTTACATATACATTTATGAAAATATAATAAATACCACTCTAAACTACAGAACATTCAAATTTGACACTGGTACCCAACTACAAGATCAGGCAAGAATGATATGTTACAAGCTTTCTCTGGTTACAGGCCACAAGAGCCCGGAGATCCTGCGCAAAATTAGTTTGGTCATTCTCAACCAAGTTCCTAATGAACACAGTGCAACTCCTCTCCTTTATAGTCAACTTCCATGGTTCTGCTCTCTTAACGTTCTAGCCCGCTGCTGAATATCTCCTCCAGAATTGTACCTTTCACTTCTACCCCACCCACCATGTATTTCAGAATGCCATCCTTGGTCGCCTCATCCATCATTTACATGCTGTCCACAAAGTCGCCTGTACGTTTGGGGTCAGAGCTTATCTGTACTCAATTCCCCCTGTATATTGTTCCTCAGTCACTTAAGTTTCAACTGCTATTGCTATCCTCTTCAATTGCCAATCCAACATCACACCCTGATGTGTTTGAACTTCAGAACAGTAAAACCAAAGCCATTGCTTTTGATTCACAGAGGCATTTCTAAATCACTGACCTGACTTTCACTTTAAGCTTCCCAAGCTGAGCTTCTTTCGCACATCCAATGAACAAGTACTCCTTGTTTCACCTCCAAAATATCGCCTCCTGCCACTCTAATCTTTTTCCTGAATTACAATTGGACACTGGTGGTTTTAGCATTTCAGGGTTTCATTCTTAAATGTTTCTTCTTTTATTTTTGTGAGGACAACGAAGAATCCAGCAAGAGTTTTCAGGATACAAAGAAATAACATTTATCTACAAATTAACATATATATATATATATATATATATATATATATATATATATACAACAGCAGCAACAACTTCTCTTGCTGCCAAACACCTCTCTCTCTGGTCCCAAACTGGCCAGCTCTATTTATGCAGGGAGTCTGCTAATGATTTCTCCGCCCCCTCATTGGGGAAGCTCATACTCCCACAGGATTGTGGGATTGTCATTAGTCCCCAGCCAATGGTAAGCAGGCAGGTTATAACATCCCTCCCCCCAAAGTCGAAGGAATCCACCGAAGACCCTGGCGAACGAGGGCGTCGGACTCGTTTTGCCGCAGGCCGGACACCATTTGCACAAGGCGCTGGATCAGGCGGCGTGTAACAAGATGGAGACCAGCGCTTCCGTGATGAACGACGTAACGGTTGTACGTCCACGGCCCGTCGGCCCGAGGATTGCCCCTCTGAGGTGTCTTGTGTCTCCATCTTGGAGTCTGAGTCTGCTGCCTCTGTCATCTCGGTGTCTTTATCTCCACGCGGTTCTGTCACGACCTGCGCAGGCTTTGAGTGAGGGACCAGAGGAAGATTGTGAGGAATACTTTCCATTGTGTCTAGTCTCTGCGGTTGTAGGAATGAGCTCCTGGGGCGGGAAATCTTTGGCAGGGATAGTTGCAACCACCTCACCGGTCGTGGGGATTGACATGGGGCTGGTCGATAAAGGCAATTGGCTCAGTGCGTCGGCATTCCCTATCTGGGTTCCTGGTTTGTGTTCCAGAGAATACTCGCATGCAACAAAGCCCAGTGCTGGATCCGTGCGGAAGCAATGGGCGGTATTGGCTTATCCTCTCTGAAAAGTCCCAGCAGAGGCTTATGATCAGTCACGATAGTGAAATGGCGGCCATATACGTACTGGTGGAAATGTTTCACCGCAAAGACCACTGCCTCCTTCTCGATCAGCGCGTATTTTTTTTCTGCTGCAGTTAACGTGCGGGAGGCGAAAGCTATCGGCCGCTCGGCCCCGTTCTCCATCTTGTGGGACAGGACGGCCCCAATACCATACGGGGATGCATCACATGTGACGAGCAAAGGCTTTCCAGGATCATAGTGTGATAGTAACCCAGAAGACGACAATTGTTGTTTTACTCGCCGGAAAGCGGTTTCTTGCGGCTGACCCCAAACTCAGGTGTGATTCTTCTTTAGCAGAAGGTGCAACAGGGCCAGCGTAGTTGCCAGATTGGGGAGGAACTTTCCGTAATAGTTTGCGAGGCTGAGAAACGAACGAAGACGCAAAGTGTCAGTCGGGGCGGGGGCCTGTTGAATCGCGTGCACCTTGCCTGCTATGGGGTGCAAACCTTCGCGGTCCACTTGATAGGAAAACTTCCTTCGCCTGAAAAACGCACTTTGTGCGACGTAAATGGACTCCAGCCTCCGAAAAGCGTCTAAGGACAGCCTCCAAATGTTCTAAATGTTCCTGCTCCAATGTCCCTGTGATCAAAACGTCATCTAAGTAAACAGCAACATGCGGTAAACCTCTCAAAATGCCCTCCATAACGTGTTGAAAGCTAGCGCAGGCAGAGGATACTCCAAAAGGCAAACGTGTATATTCATACAGGCCCCGGTGTGTATTAATCGTTACATATGGCCGGGAAGCAGGGTCCAGCTCCAACTGTAGGTAGGCGTGACTCATATCTAATTTTGTGAATGAGAGTCCGCCTGCAAGCTTCGTGTAGAGATCCTCTATGCGAGGCATTGGATATCGGTTGAGCAGGAAAGCCGTATTCACTGTAAGTTTATAGTCGCCACACAAGCGAACTGTGGCATCTGGCTTCATTACAGGTACAATTGGTGCTGCCCAGTCAGCGAAACGGACGGGCCTGATGATACCCAAAGTCTCCAAACGAGTGAGCTCCCCTTCTACCTTCTCTAGCAAGGCCCAAGGCACCGGGCGCACCCGAAATAGCGCGGCGTGGCTCCTGGTTCGACTTGGATACGGGCGACAGCCCCTTTTATTTTCCCCAAACCGGGCTGGAATACATCTGGGTATCGTCCTAGCACCTCAGTCAACTCTCCAGAAACTGGAGGATGTGCTGCCACTGCAGCCGCAAATGGCACAACCAGTCCTGACCCAACAGGCTGGGCCCATGGCCGCGCACCACGATAAGTGGGAAACGCCCCTCCTGGTGTCCATAAACAATCACGGAGACTGCTGCGCCAGTGTCCAACTCCATCTCAAGTGGGTGATCATTGACCCGTACTGTCACTTTAATGGGGGCCACACGGGGAGCTGCCACACAATGCAGCTGCAGGCAGTCATCCTCCGTCTCCACGTCCTCGGGAGTAGTCGCCGCAGGTTCATCCAAATGAAAGGTACAGCCCCTGGGCTGGCCCCAGTTTCGGTCGGAACAACGGCGCCTCTGGCGCCCCCAGGACTGCCGTCCGCGACGGGGTCTGTGCCTACAAGTCTGACACGGACATGGCTCCTCATCCATTGGTTCTGGAGAAGGCTCCCTTCGGGGAGGAATGTCTGACGGCCATTGGCGTCGATCCAGATGTCGCCTTGCCCAAGGTACTGCAGGGGTGCGGGGGGGTGCTTTCGGATGGAAGGGGTTGCGTCCCAAGGCATGCACCTCCATTCCCTGTAGCTCCTGCACTCCTCGTTCTGCGCTCTCTCGGGACAATACTATTTGAATGGCCTGTTGAAAAGTCAATGTTGGCTCAGCTAACAACATTCTCTGGGTGGCCGCATTGTTAATACCGCAAACCAAACGGTCGCGTAACATTTCTGACAAGGTCTCACCATAGCCACAGTACTCCGCAATCCTGTGTTGCCTGCATAGAAAGTCGGCAAGGGATTCTCCTGGGTTCCTTTCAGCGGTATTAAGCCGGTAACGTTGGACTATCGTGGATGGGGTTGGGTTAAAATGTTGCCCCACTAAGTTCACAAGTTCATCAAACGTTTTGGTGTCTGCGCAGCTGGGTACGTAAGGCTCCTAATCACCCCAAACGTATGCGGGCCGCAGGCGGTGAGCAATATGACCACCTGCCGCTCGTTTTCGGTGATGTTGTTTGCCCGGAAATAGTAACGCATCCTTTGTGCGTACTGGTTCCAACTTTCCTTCGCAGCATCAAAACATCCAAACGTCCATACAGAGGCATGGTGTAATAGAAAACAACTTCCAACCTGTGTCCAACAAAAATCCAGGAGGTGGCTTCAGCAGTGTAGACAGCTATCCACTTTAACCCTCGTCGCCAGTTTTGTGAGGGCCACGAAGAATCCAGCACGAGTTTTCAGGATACAAAGAAATAACATTTATTTACAAATTAACATATAGATATACAACTTCTCTTGCTGCCAAACTCCTCTCTCTCTGGTTCCAAACTGGCCAGCTCTATTTATGCAGGGAGTCTGCTAATGATTTCTCCGCCCCCCTCATTGGAGAAGCTCATACTCCCACAGGATTGTGGGATTGTCGTTAGTCCCCAGCCAATGGTAAGCAGGCAGGTTATAACATTTATAAACTACAACTTGTTCAGACTACTGTGATACGGATCCATTCATGCACTTCGGCCCACTCTTCGGTGGCTGCATTGGCCTCTCGAAATCCAGATGATTACAGAATTCGTAATGTATGTTCGAATCTTGCCATGGCCTTGTCTCACTTTACATTATCTCCTCATGACATACATTCCTGCACGTCACTCATTTTTCATGGATTTCAGCAAGTTAAAACTACAACAATACTGAAATAAAATATTGCAAATCACTAGCTCCAATAGTGCTTCATACTCATGGGATAAAATTATCCTCCAATTCTCTCTGTGAGCAACACACAGATCAACTGTTAAAATATTAATAATGACTTAACAGCATGTGCAGATGTCACACTTCAGATATTATGCTTCAAAGTGTCAACAATATAAACAAAAGGGAACGAAAGGCTGTTGGTTTATTGTGTTCCTTCGGTTCTGAAGGCAGAAATTAATGAACACATTCCAATCATCAAACATACTTCACACAGCAATTAAGGTCAAACAGACCAGAGTATGTATTTATTTGCAGAAGTTAAATTTGATGGGAAGAATTGTTTCCATAGTTTGGCACCGTAATTCTAGCTGAACTGGTGCCAAAGATCGGGGGCGCAATTCTTCGAGTCCCGCGCCGGGCCAGAAAATCGCCGCAACTGCGCCACCCCGCCCTGACGCCGGCGCGCAATTCTCCGAGGTGCGGATCATGATGTTGGGGAGGGGAGTAGGCCATTGGGTGGGGGTCCTGTGCTAATGGGGGCCTTCAAAATGAGCAGCCCCCCACTTCTCGCTTGAAATGGGAAAAAGTGAGAAGGCCACTGAGAATATCACTTTCTCACCCCCCCCCCCCATGCACCCACTCCCGCCAGCCTAAAAATTGAAGCTGGGCAGGATAAAGCCCTTAAGTGGCCAATAAGTGGCCAAGTAAGGACCTTTGTCGGTGAATGGGCCAGTTTCCTACCCAAAACCCTGCACGCCGAAGCGTGAAATTGCATTTGGGTTTGGGCAGGCATTTCAATTTTACACCCTACCCACCTCAGAATCTGCTCGTGGGGAGTGGAAAATTCTGCCCCATGTTTCTGTGATCCTTTACACTGGCTGAGCTTCCAATTTGACCAAATCAGGCTTTTCTTACAAAACTGGACACACCCCAAGTCAAATTTCCAAGAATCTGTCAATTATGCTGGCATGGGAAGTTTCTTCAAATTGCACTCATTTTTTCAGGTGCACAGATGGGCATGCTTTAAAAGCTTTTTCACATCAAATTATATTGAATTTACTCGGCTCGTCTACAGCAATGAAACTAGTAAATGTTCATTGTAGTTTTTTAAAGTCATTTTCAATTGTTTTGGATCAGGTTACTCAGATGGCAGATTGAACATATTTATTAGAATAGAATTCCTAAAGTGCAGAAGGAGGCCATTCGGCCAATTGAGTCTGCACCGATCTTCTGAAAGAGCACCCTATCTAGGCTTACTCCCCTGCAACCCTACCTAACCTGCACATTCTTAGGCACTAAGGGTCAATATAGCCTGGCCAATCCACCTAGCCTGCCCATCTTTGGACTGTGGGAGGAAACTGGAGCACCCAGAGGAAACTCACGCAGACACAGGGAGAAAGTGCAAACTCCACACAGACACCCAAGGCTGAAATTGAACCCAGGTCTCTGGTGCTGTGAGGCAGCAGTGCTAACCACTGTGCCACCCATAAATTAAAGTTGCTTATTTTTCGCAATAGATCCATTTTCAGTGACATTAATAAAACTGCACCAGGTTACCACTCTTCAATCCATCAAGGATGGCATTTCAATGCTAAGAAAAACAAAAGGAGCAATTACATTCCATTACACTGCCAAATGTACCTTATAATGAAAGATTTTGTGTTTGTGAATTTTAGTGGAAACGTAAAGTGAACCCTAACCACTGCAATTTAAAGTCTATTTTTGGATGCACTTTCCCAATTGTGGACAAAGCTGACAGAAACTCTACCTTTCAGTTTTCAACTTAAAAATAAGCGTAAACATTTGAGTAGAAGAATGAATGGATTTGGACCAGTTGTGATTGAAAGTGTCAGAAATCAGTTTCCAAAATTTAAATGTATTTCCAACCCATCCATCTCTGGCATTGACTGAATCGGGATGGTGGTGTGGGGTGATGCCCAACCCGAGGAGGCAGGTTGTAAGTTTAAGTATGAAGATGAAGCTGCGGGCCTTATTGCTGTGCAGCTTTTGAAAGTGTAACTGCCAGTGGCTGGGTTTCCTGAGCCACTGATAGCTTCCTCAAAGCAAGGATTAGCGGATTCAAGAGGTAAATGCCTTCACACCTCCTCACTGAATCCAGCTGCTAGGCTGAGAAGCCTCCGTGATTGGTTCCCCCAGTAAGGAATAGGAACCAGAGTAGACCATTCAGCGCTTCGAGCCCGCTCCACCATTTAATAAGTTCAAGGCTGATCTAACACTCAAAAAGTCTATTTTCCTGCCTTCTCTCCATAATCGTTAATTCCCCCTCGTGATTAAAAACCTAAGAATCTCAGCCTTGAAAATGTTCAAGGACTCAGCCTTCACAGCTTCCTGGGGTAAAGAATTCCAAAGCTTCACCACTCTTTGAGAGAAGAAATTCTTCTTACCATCTGTCGTAAATGGGCACCCCTTTATTCTGCGACTATGCCCCCTGGTCCTACACTCTCCCAGGAGTGGCGATACCCTCCAAACATTTACCCTGTCTAACCCCCTAATAATCTTACATATTTCAATCATATTACCTCTCATTCTTTTGAACTTCAAGGGGTACATACCCAACCTGTTTAACCTTTCCTCATATGGCAGTCGCTCCATACCCGGGATCATTCTAGTAAACCTCACCTGTACTGCTTCCAATGATAACATATCTCTCATCCTTCCCGAGTCTTGCCAACCCCCTAACAGGCCCAATCTCCCTGCCACCGCCAAATGTTGGCTTCCCCAGAACACTCCAACCAGCCGATTCCATGCATTATCAGGACTGCAAAATTCAGCCTCAATGCTGCATCCTGCCAGCAGCGGTACCAGAGCAGATCCAGTAGCATTAACAATACGATCAGTGTAAAATACTCACCATCATTTGGACAGTTTAGAAAATGAACTTGATATTTCAAACCTTTTTCACTGACCTGTTGTATCGAGCACCGATCAAAAATGAACGGACATTCTCTCCAGAAGAGTGAGGTGCTCGTTTCAGCCTGGGGTAAGAGACAAAGATAAAAAGAGAAGTTGAGATCTGGGTTTGCCTGTGCAATGACAGCTGCATATTAATCAAAAAAAATTCTGACAAATCAAAAAGACTTTTTTTGAACAAAATAGACCCCTGGAGTCTTAATCATATAACAGGGGAATAAACTTGAAACTGGATTGATTTCATCTTTAAAGAATGAATTCTTTGAAACACTGGCAACTGCAGATGCTTTTTAGTTTTTAAATGCTGGCACAGAAATTGTTCCATATTGTGAAAATAAAGCATTCTTCCATGACAAATACAATTTCGATTTGAAAATGCAATGACCAATCAAACATTAATTAGGCAAATTCTGGAAGCAATCAAACAAAAATTGCCACTGAGTATAAAGTACACCTCATGAAACTAAAGTTAGCTTCCAACTCGAATGGAATTGTATGCTGCAATTAAAGATATGTTTTACGTCAAACTACATTACTGAAGCATGGAATATTAAGGTTTGAAAGTGACAAGTCCATGAGCAACATAATAATCTGCAGCTAACATTCCTTATGCAAATGCATAACTTTGATACACGTAAGGAGCTGAGGACTCAACAATAAAGGAGTTGCAATGTTGTTAAATATTAAAAGTGACAATGCAACACTTCTCCCTTCAAATTGAACTCAATCTGTACTAATAGGAAACCAGCTTTTGCAGTCTGGAAAATAACTCTGAAACCAATACATTTTTATTTGTTTAGTTTAATAAAACCTATTGAATCTATAGACATTATCAACAACAAATCCATTTTTATTTAAAGGCTATTTACACTATTTGTTCAAAAATTCTCCAGCAGCTGCTCCATGGAGAAATAATGATAGGCTAGAACACCCATCACTTCACAGGTTTGATTTACCATGGACCCCAATCCTCAGTTATACTGATAGTGCCATTTGCATGGTTGGGCAGGAAACCGGTGCTTGCAAGTCGATATCAGAATGGCTCCGAGCCACTCAAGCTGCGAAAGTCTCTTCCAAGGCAAAGTCCAAAAAACAAAATTGAACTCTACAGCTCTGGAGTGAACCATTCAACATCTTCAGAAAAGTAATCGATCCTGTTCAGGTAAGGTCCGTCTTTCCATATTGGGAGGAACTAAGATGGTCACTGTTTTTTTTGTTATAAATTTAGAATACCCCAATTATTTTTTTCCAATTAAGGGACAATTTAGTGTGGCCAATCCACCTAACCTCTACATCTTTGAGTTGTGGGGGTGAAACCCACGCAGACAGGGGGAGAATGTGCAAACTCCACACGGACAGTGACCCAGGACCGGAATCGAACACGGATCATCAGCGTCGTAGAAAGTAGTGCTAACCAGTCAGATCGCTTGTTTCATGGCATACTCACAACATATGAATATATTACACTATCACCCCCCCCCCCTTTTTAAACAAAATGCAGTTACACTAACTATAAAATTCAACGATAAAATTCGAATAAATCTTTGTGAATATGCACATTTGGTAAAATACCATCTGACCTCTTTTCCTTCTAAACTATGGGCGCGATTTAATGGGGGGGAAAATGGAGTCCCACTTTTGGAGCGTTTAGCGGGGTGTGTCTCAGCACTTGCAGCATTTACCTCGTTACTTTGGCTTCAGCGCCAAGGTCGCACTTACCTCACTTCCTGCACTGACGAGCTCAGCTCAGCTCGTCAGTGTATGAAGATATAGGGGAGCCATTTTTAAATGCCACCTCTATCTCTTGACCCCCCCCCCCCTTGGACTCCCTCCGTGCCCTCTGGACCCCACCCCCCCTACCCCCAATGCCCCAACTTACCTGTTAGGGGGTCCTCAAGCTCCCCTCACTTGGCACCAGGATGGCACTGCCAGTGTACCCAATTAACAGTGACAAGTTGCTAGTCTGGCAGTGCCAAGGTGCCCAGGTGGCAGTGGGTGTGTCAGAGCTCGACGACTCAGGGCCTCCAATGGCCTTGGAGACCCCCTAGGTACCGTTACACCTGGTCCATGTTGTGTGCTAAACGGCGCCATGGCGAGGTCTCCCAGTTGTGGGCGTTCCCGGGACTCCGGAGCATCGGGCAGTGGCATATTTAAGTGAGCCTAAGTGCCCAGATCGTGACGTATTGCAAGATGTCATGAGGTGTTCTGAATGTCTCAAATCTCGCGAGAAGCCTCTTGCGAGATTTAATGGCTTTTTCACATCACCGAGTCGGGCACGACGAGGCCGTTCGATTGCACCCTACATCTATTTCTGAAGTATTTTGACGTTCAGATAGGTTTTGGTGCCATGTCAGGTTTTAGACTATTTGGTTTCAGTTCAGGACCTGCATAAGATCTTTTCTTTCTTTTTTGGACATTTGCTGCATTTACTTTCTTTCGATGCGTTTTTATATACCTGTGTTTCTTAATCTTAGCAAGCTTAACAGCCTGAGTTTTCTGTGTATGTTTCTGGTTAGTTATCTTCTCACAATTAGCTTCCATGTTGGTTAAGTCTTCCTTCCTCGCTTAGCTCAATTACAGTTGCAATCTTTTGTTTGCCTTTTCACAAAGTTCCATATACACTCTGAAATGAGAAGTCAACCTGCCATGGTTGTAACAGCGTTTTTGGCAGCTTATTTCTGCAATTTTCGTAAATGGTACATTTGCTAACCAATTATTCCAGATCATCATCTAGACCAGACCAAGAAACAAATCTTCTGGCTATGCACTTCAGCTATCTAAGGCTCTGGCGCATACAGGGTCAATGTGGGACTGAATACAGCATCATGCACACATTTCCCCTGCTCAACTTAAAGGTATGTCTCCATAAAAGATCCATGGACCAAAAAACGATAACGACAAAGCAAAAGAAATAGGAAATGAGGGTATTGACAGGAAGGGCCTTTACAACATGTACATTTAAACAAAGCAGTTCATATTTTTCTGAAGTAAAAACAGAAAATGGTGGGAAAACTCAGCAGGCCTGGCAGCATCTGTGGAGAGACAAACAGAGTTAATGTTTTGAGTCTGTGTCATTAACTGTACTTCCCATCCACAGATGCTGCCAGACCTGCTGGGTTTCCAGCATTTTCAGTTTTTTATTTCAGATTTCCAGCAGCCAGAATATTTTGCTTTTACGTTAAATTTCTGGTGTCTATTAAAATCCTATCAAAAGCACAACAGAGCAATAATCATAAGATGTAGTATGGGTGTCGACACAATAGGCATTGAAACTCTACAAAAACTGCTGAACTGGGAGTTTTGATTATTTTAATAATATTACACACGGATTGGAGTCTAGTGACAAAAGTCAATGCTGCATGTGCTGATCAATATCCTGCCGTGTTTTAGATGAGAGGAAAGAGAGTTGATTAACAAACACAGAGGTATTTTAATTAGCAAAAAGAACCTCTCCTAGATAACATCATTCTGAAACTTGTTTTTAAAATTAACTACTCTTAATTCAGGAAAATTGTTTTTTTACTGCCTGTTCTGTTGGGTCAACTTGAATTGAATTGAATTAAACTGAATGGCTAAATAATCATTATATTACGTGATGTAATCAGAAGCCTATCGGAATGTGAGAACTGGATCATGTGACAGTCACTTTCATTGAATTACTAAAACAGATTAAGTCTTCACATAATTGATCACAACTCTGGTCTGCAGTCCACATACAAGTGCTCAGAATGAATACATTAAAAGTCACGCTGCCGCACAAAATTTAATTAAGCAAACTTTCGGTGTGCTGCAACCATGCTCATACTGTCTTGAATACAATGCAGAAACCCTGAAATATTTGAAAGAGCCACTGCCTAACCTGGAAGACCTCGCCATGGCTCCAAAAGTGCTGTCCCAATGGTTGTAGAGTGGCTGGTGGGAGGTGCTGACTTTCAATGGAGGAGACTACAGATGGTCTTAAAAAATGATCATAGCAGCTCTGTGCCTGTAAGACCTGGCTTCAGACTGCATCATCTTGCATGCGCAGCAGCTGTCAGGGTTAGCTGGCTGACAGCTGACAATAGTTATGGGACTGGTGGAGTGGCAGGATGGGAGGATGAATGCTCTCCTTCTGAGAAAAGCAGTTTGTGTTCCATGGAGTCACTGCCACTCCCTCAGGGCAAGACCTTGCAGCAATCCTAATAATCTGTCGGAGTAGAGTTTGCTGGGTCACTTTATACAATCTACAGCCAAGGTGGCAGCTCTTTGAGCTTGCATGGCACCAATCTGGCCTTTAATCACAGCAGCCTGAGCTGCAAAACGGGAGAGGAAGGGACAAAGGCAAGGTGCAGGGGAAGCTGACCCGGGAGCAAAGATGGCGGACCTACTTACCTCGGACCCGGCGATCCAGCAAGCGCTGGAAAACATGCTGCAGGTGATTAAAAGCAGTTCTGAGTCGTTGAAGCGGGATAATTTCGACCCACTTTAGAAGGCAATGGATCAGTTGAACCAGAGACTGGATGCCCAGGACGAAAAAGTTAAGGAGCTGGGAGAGGTGGTGGAGGAGCAGGTGGGCGCGCAGACGATTGCTGCGCTAGAAGTCGATGGGTTGAAGGAGAGACAGAGAAGACTGCTGGACAGAGTAGAGGAACTGGAAAATAGAGCCGTAGTCAAAATCTAAGGATCATCGGCCTCCCGGAGGGGGCTGAGGGAACTGATGCCACAGCATTTGTGGCGGACCTGTTGATGCAGCTGATGGGGGCTGAAGCCTTTCCGCGATCGCCGGAGCTGGAGGGGACACACAGAGTACAGGCGAGACAGATGCGTCCGGGGGGGGTTGTGTGTCCCCCCCCCCCCCCCCCCCCCCCCCCCGTCCAATGGTGATCAGGTTCCACAGGTTTGTGGAGAAGGAGCGGGTGCTGCAGTGGGCAAAGAGCGCTAAGAGCAGCACGTGGAATAACAGTGTTCTTCGCATTTATCAGGACCTAAGCCAGGAGGTGGCCAGGCGGCGAGCAGCCTTTAAACAAGTTAAGGAGGTGTTATTCAAAAAGCGCGTGACGTTTGGTCTGCTCTTCCCGGCCCGTCTTTGGGTTACGCATCAGGGCCAACACCACTACTTCTCCGAGCCCGAAGAAGCAATGGACTTCGCTAGGGATCAGGGGCTAGTCTCGAAAAAAGGACCCACGGACGCAAGCTAGGGCCCGAGAATTACCGTTTGAAGGGATGCCTACTGTGCCTGGACTGCTGGTCGACTGTTTACTGCTTTAAAGGTGCCATGTGGTGTATTTTTGGGCAGCTTTTGCCTGTGGAGGGTTGTGGGGGGAGGGGAGGGTGTGGGGGGGAGGGTTCTCGTATGGTCTTTTTCCTTTTTTGTTGCTGTTTTTCCCTTTTTTTTCTGCTGTGGTGGGTACCTTTTGTCGTGCTTTCTGAGTGTGCTGGAGCCTGTATTGTAACAAAAGGGTGGCCGGTCAGCAATGGGGATTAAAGATGTTGGTTGGGGGCTTTCGTTTCATTTATGTCTATGGTTTTTATGTTTGTTTCGGATGAGTGATGTACGGGTACTTGGTTATTGCGCTGTTATTTTGTTAATGCTCAGAAAGGGACGTAGGTTAACACTTGTCTGTGTACACAGCTGGAACTGTATTGTACCTGGAGCAGCCTCATGGTGCTGTTTGATGTTTACATCTTGTTTGATCTTTCTTATCTTAGTGAGACTGCTCCAGTGGGTCAGAGTGGGGGATGGTGTGCTGGGGAGTGGGGAGATGAGATCGGTGAAACAATGGGAGTGAGACAAGTGGGAGCCGGAGGGATGAGTCACCGGGCTAGCAGATTGGCTAGTCAAGGGAGTCAGGTGGGGGAGGCGACCAGGCTGATCACCTGGAATGTCAGGGGACTAAATGGGCCAGTTAAAAGGGCACGTGTGTTCGCGTATTTGCGGGTTCTGAAGGCAGACGTAATTATGTTGCAGGAAACACATCTGAAAGTATCTGACCAGACCAGGCTAAGGAAGGGCTGGATTAGCCAGGTCTTCCACTCGGACTTGGATTCTAAGTCCAGGGGGGTAGCAATTATGATCAATAAGCGGGTTCAATTTGAGGCGGAGGGCGTAGTCGCAGACGGCGAGGGCAGATTCCTTATGGTAAGAGGCAAGCTGGAGGGGAGGAGAGTGGTGCTGGTGAACATATACGCTCCAAACTGGGACGACGTTGACTTTATCAAAAGAGTGCAGGGGAAGATCCCGGACCTAGACTCACATACGTTGATAATGGGGGGGACTTTAATATGGTCCCTTGACCCGGGGCTGGACCGGTCATGTCCCAGAACAGGTAGGCTCCCAGCAATGGCAAGGGAGCTGAAAGGATTCATGGAGCAAATGGGGGCAGTGGACCCATGGAGAGCCCGACAGCCAACATTAAGGCGCTACTCGTTTTACTCACATGTTCATAAAGTATATTCTAGGATTGATTTCTTTATCTTGAGCAGGGACTGTATAGGGGAGGTAAAGAATACGGAATACTCAGCAATCACTATCTCGGACCATGCCCCGCACTGGGTGGACCTGCAGGTTGAGGGGGCGAACTACCAACGCCCGCAATGGAGGTTAGACGTAGGATTGTTGTCAGAGGAGGGGATGTCTGAGAGACTTCGGAAGTGTATGCAAAATTACTTGCAAGTGAACGATACGGGGGAGGTTTCAGCAGCGACCCTGTGGAGGCGTTGAAGGCAGTAGTGAGTGGGGAGCTGATCTCAATTCGGGCTCACAGGGTCAGGGCGGACAGAGCAGATATGGACAGATTGGTTAGGGAGATTTACCGGATAGACGAGGAACATGCAGGGTCCCCGGGGGAGGACCTACTCAGGGGGAGACGGAGATTGCAGGCAGAACTGGGGGTGCTATCCACGAGTAGGGCCGTGGAACAACTTAGGAAGGCGAGGGGAGTGGTGTTTGAGCATGGGGAGAAGGCCAGCAGATTGCTAGCGCAGCAACTCAGGAAGAAGGAGGCGGCCAGGGAAATATGTAGAGTGATTGATGGGGAGGGGAGCAGAGTGGAGGACCCGGCAGGACTGAATAAGGTATTCCGGGACTTCTATAGTAAGCTGTCCACTTCAGAACCCCCGGAAGAGCCGGAGGAGATGAAAAGGTTCCTGGACGGACTAACCTTCCCAAAAGTAGGCGGGGGACTAGCGGAGGGGCTGGGGGCCCCGATTAGAGCGGAGGAGGTATTGGGGGGCCTAAAGGCCATGCAGTCAGCATCCGGGGCCGGATGGATACCCAGTAAAGTTTTACAAGAAGTTCTCGGAGATAGTGGGACCGGTTTTTAATGAGGCAAGGGACAGAGGGACGCTGCCGCCAACGATGTCGCAAGCCACCATCTTGCTGATATTGAAGCAGGACAAGGACCTGGA
This sequence comes from Scyliorhinus canicula, assembly GCF_902713615.1. Classification (NCBI taxonomy): domain Eukaryota; kingdom Metazoa; phylum Chordata; class Chondrichthyes; order Carcharhiniformes; family Scyliorhinidae; genus Scyliorhinus; species Scyliorhinus canicula. The sequence continues at coordinate 91,264,346 of NC_052158.1, forward strand.
ATCCTGCGGGTCATACAGGCCAATCTCCCTGATCAATGTGGATGCCAAGCTCCTGCCGATTAGAATTGAGGACTGTGTACCGGAGGTGATTGGGGACGATCATACAGGGTTTGTGAAAGGCAGGCAGCTGACAGCTAACTTGAGAATATTGCTTAATGTGATTATGATGTCCCCAATGGGCAATGAGATGGAGGTAATGGTGGCAATGGACGCTGAGAAGGCCTTCGACCGGGAGGAGTGGGGCTATTTGTGGGAGGTGCTTAGACGGTTTAGGTTCGGGGAGGGACTAGTTATTTGGGTCAGACTATTGTACCAGGCCCCAAAAGCTAGCGTTAAGACGAACAGGATAATGTCAGATTATTTCAGACTACATCGCGGGACCAGACAGGGATGCTCACTCTCCCCGTTGCTGTTCGCTCTGGCCATAGAGCTGTTGGCGATTGCGTTGAGAGCTGCAAAGGGGTGGAAGGGAATGACTAGGTGGGGGGGGGGGGGGGGGGGGGGGGGGGGGGATGCTCACTCTCCCCGTTGCTGTTCGCACTGGGGCAGGTTGCACAAGTTAAATTTGACTAGAGTGGTGGAACAAATGAAGAGGGAGTTTCGGGAATGGGATGCACTCCCACTGGCACTGGCGGGGAGGGTGCAGACTGTAAATATGACAATCCTCCCTAGATTCCTGTTCATCTTCCAGTGCCTTCCGATCTTTATCCCACGGTCCTTCTTCAAAAGGACTGGCAAAATAATTATGAGCTTTGTCTGGGCGGGAAAATCCCCACGGGTGAAGAACGCGATGCTTGAAAGGAGCCGCAACGAGGGGGGACTGGAATTACTGAGTCTGATCAACTACTACTGGGCGGCTAACATAGCCATGTTAAGGAAGTGGATGGTGGGTACGGGGTCTATTTGGGAGCAGGTGGAGGCGGCTTCGTGCAGGGGCACCAGCTTGGCAGCCCTGGTCACGGTTCCCCTACCACTGTCGCCGGCCAGGTACTCCACCAGCCCGGTAATGGGGGCGGCCCTGCGGATATGGGGCCAGTGGAGGGGGCATGTAGGGGAGGTGAGTGCGTCCGTTTGGGCTCCAATATGTGATAATCATCAATTCGCCCCAGGAACATGGATGGAGGGTTTCGAACATGGTGGCGGGCGGGGTTGAGGAGAGTGGGCTATATGTTCCTGGAGGGGAGCTTTGCGAGTCTGAGGGGTTTGGAGGAGAAATTTGGGCTGGTAAGGGGAAATGACTTTAGGTACTTACAGGTGCGGGACTTTATATGCAGACAGTTACCATCCTTCTCACACCTCCCGCCAATAGGGATCAAGGACAGAATAGTCTCTAGAGGTGAAGGAGGAGGGTAGAGTCTCGGATATCTACAAGGTGCTCATGAAGGGGGAAGAGTCCCAGACGGAGGAACTGAAACTCAAATGGGGGGAGGAACACGGTGGGGAGATGGAGGACAAGGTATGGGCGGAAGCCCTGATTAGGGTAAACTGAACCGCAACATGTGCCAGGCTCGGCCTGATTCAGTTTAAGGTCGTTCACCGGGCCCACATGACGGTAGCTCGGATGAGCAAATTCTTTGGGGTAGAGGACAAGTGCGCTAGATGCGCGGGAGGACCAGCGAACCACGTACACATGTTTTGGGCATGTCCTAAGCTTAGGGGCTACTGGGAGGGATTTGCAGGGGTCATGTCCCGGGTGCTGAAAACAAGGGTGGTGATGAGTCCAGGAGTGGCAATTTTCGGGGTTTCGGAAGACCCGGGAGTCCAGGGGGAGAAAGAGGCCGATGTTCTGGCCTTTGCTTCCCTGATAGCCCGGCGGCGAACACTGCTGGCATGGAGGGACTCAAAACCCCCGAAGACCAAACTATGGCTTTCGGACATGTCAAGTTTTCTGGGTATGGAAAAAATTAAGTTTGCCCTGAGGAGATCTGTACTAGGGTTCACCCGAAGGTGGCAGCCATTCATCGACTTCTTCGCGGGAGAGTGAACGTCAGCAGGGGGGGGGGGGGGGGGAGATTAGAGTAGAGTAGGAGGGATAAATAGGCGGGTAGTGTTTATGGGAGAGGAGCGGGTATGTGCATCATGGTTTGATTGAAGTGTTGGTTTCCCGTTGATGATTGCATATTTCTGTTATCTGTAACTGTTGACAATGCCAAAAATACCTCAATAAAATTGTTTGTTAAAAAAAACATGAAGCTGGCACAATGGCTGCTGAGGGAGATTGAGGAGGTGAGTAGACATTTCCATTTTCCGGGCTGCAGCTCAAGGGCACTGGAGCTGCCACCCCAATGCTGGGTGGGGGGGTGGGTGCACACACACACCCATCAGTGTGGGTTGGCCTTGGTCGGGGAGCTAAAACATTCTAGCTTGGGTGTCGCCCCTGGGGGGGATTGAGAGGCTTTCCATCTTTGATGCCTCAAGCCATGTTTCAATATTGTGGATACCCATAAGAGGGCCAACTACAGCGGCTGCCTGTCTGTCCTACCAAACATATCCAGGACTAAGCCCTGTCCTTGGTTGTATGCTGAAGGTCATTTTAACTTCCTGTGACTGTGAGCAGCTTCTAGCTTCACAGCTGAAGGCTATTGCTAAGAAGGAATTAGCCCTGTTAGTTGTGAGGGCACTTCATAGCTGCAGGTTGTGTTTGTTGTTTGCTCTTGCTGGTGGCTGCAAATGCCTGGAGGCTGCTGTTGCTGTTTCCTTCCTTTTCTGTTGCTGGAAAGAAGGTCAATGTTTTCTAAGATACCTGGATCCTGGAACACCGGGCTCAGGGGGACGTATAAGTCCAGAAGACAATCCGGTTTGAAGCAAGACGACGCTGTGGGACCTGGTGCGAGATATTGATCTGAATGGGTCACCTGATGACGCTGTTGAAGCAATGCTTTTGCAGATTGCTGATCCTTCTGTTGCTGGTGTGGTAAGTGCTGCAGGCAACTGGCACGTCACCGTGGGTTAAACACGCAGGAGGTCAAGGATGTTCGGCTGCACCCTGAGTGCCAGTGGAATATGTGGATTTGGTTCTGGTGAGATTGGGACAAGTGGCGGGGCCTACACAGCTGCGGCTCCGGGATGGAGAATGGTACTGATATGTGGAACAAGTAACAAACTGATAGACATATCATTTCTAATACAAAGTTATGGACCTGATAACACACATTCAGGCTTATCCTCTATTTCTCCGTGCTGAGAGACCTGCAAGGAGTGACACCATGTGTTTTTTTTTGTGAAAATTAGCTGATATAGCTTTGTATTGGTACCAATATGGAATGGTGATGTTTCCTTGATGTTTACTGGTTAGTGTCGTGTGTGGAATGTTGCATAATTGATTTTCAAATCTTTGTTACTGTTGACCATTTAATAAACAAAATATTCTCAAGTGGATTCTCGTGGGTACATGTGCCATGTCACAGGTGGTGATTACTGTATCGCATTTCAGTCAAACCTGGAAGCCTGAACACTTTGCCTAAACTCTAGAGATGTCAGCACCGTAGAGGCAGCAGCCAACAATCAAACACTCAAGAGCTGGATTTCAGCACTTATCCTCACAATAGGGCGGGTGTGCGGATCAGCGGGGGGCACCTGACCACGGTCTACCTAATGTTCCCGGCAAGGGTCTGAGGTCTAGGGGCTCCTGTTGTGACTGTGGGTGAGTGTGCAGAGCAAAGTTTTCCAACACAACTGGCTTGGTTGATGGCACTTAGAGAAGGCGGGACAGGTAAGGGCGAGGGAGGCTTGGGGAACTGACGGTCCCGGGGTGGAAGCTCTAACTGATTGTCGGTCTCTCTCCTTCTCCAACTCCTTACAGAGACCACAGTGGGATGCTGGTGTCGATCCTGCAGAGGATGTCCTCACGGTGCTATTGGCAGCCTGGGTGACCAGACGCCAAAGGAGGAAGCAGCGTCGATGCAGGCTGGTGCCGGCACCATATGTGGAGGGGGCCGCTGCACACTCTGAAGCCCCGGCTACCCATCAGGCTGAGGACAAACCCAGAGGGGGACGCACACGGTTACCCACGGTGTCCAGGTGTTGTTGGTCTTTTGAGGAGATGATGGACAGCATGTGCTGCAGGTGATTCTGTCTCAACAAGTACATAGTGTGGCACCTGTGCCATGTCTTTGTGGACTTGGCACCCTGTGGAGAAGGAGGATACCCACCCCTGATGGCCATGAGGGTCACTGCAGCCCTGACCTTCTATGCCACTGGTTCATTCCAGGGCTCGAGCATGGACTTGTGCAGAATATTACAAGCTACAGCCCACAAGTACATCTGTGAGATCACGGACGCCCTGTACGCCCGGGCAGCTGACTATATAAACTTTAACAAAAAGGAAAATGCTGGAAAATCTCAGCAAGTCTGGCAGCATCTGTAGGGAGAGAAAAGAGCTAATGTTTCGAGTCTGATGGCTCTTTGTCAAAGCTAACAGACAGAGAGAGTGGGAAATATTTATACTGTGGAGTGAGAATGAAAGATGAGTCATAGCCACAGAAACCCAGGGAAACTGGGTGCTAATAGCCACAGATGCCAAGGATAAAGAGTGCTAATGGCAGTCCCCATAGAGGACAAAATATGTGAAAGGTCAAACAGCAGGGAAACGAACATCAGAGGTTGAACTGTAGGTGTGGGGGGAGGGGTAGGGGGCAGCAACGAGGAGAAAGGTGCAGGAAAGGTGGATAAGATTAGTGGGAATTAAATGTATATTAAGAAAGAAAGAAATGGTAAAAGACAGTTAAAATGAAATGAAAACAAATGGGTTGAGGTGGGACTGATCATCTGAAGTGGTTGAATTCGATGTTCAGGCTGGAAGGCTGTAGCATGCCTAACCAGAAGATGAGATGTTGTTCCTCCAGTTTGCGTTGCACTTCACTGGAACGTTGCAGCAGGCCAAGAACAGACATGTGGGCATGGGAGCAGGGTCTTTTGTTAAAATGGCAAGCAACGGGAAGGTCAGGATCCTGAATGCGCACAGACCGAAGATGCTCAGCAAAGCGATCACCCAGTCTGCGTTTGGTCTCTCCGATATAGAGGAGACCACATTGGGAGCAGCGAATGCAATAGACCAAATTGGAAGGGGTTCAAGTGAAACCTGCTTAACCTGGAATGAGTGTTTTGGGCCTGGAATGTTAAGCATGGAAGAGGTAAAGGGGCAGGTGTTACACCTTCTGCGATTGCATGGGAAGGTGCCATGGGTGATGGGAGAGGTACTGGGTATGGTGGAGGAGTGGACTAGATTGTTTCAGAGCCATATTTCCTTCCTCAGTGACTGTCTTCGTCTCCGACTTAACCCACGGGGATTTCAACTTAAATTCCAACCCTGCATGTAACCTCCAGGATTACAGGTACCTCCAGGATATACAACATTCTTCCAACTGCTGCTCTCGCCGCATCCTGAAAGCCACACTCAGTGCCATGCGGCGCCACATGAAGACACTCAACATCCCTCTCCAGCAGCACCGTCTTACTCTCTCTCAAAGCTGTCCCTGACCCCAGTTTCATTTCATCCTTCGCATCATTCGACGTCTTAACAAGAATCTTTTCCTGTTTCTTACAGGTGGTAAGGAACGCAAGCTTCAACAACTCATCAACTCCACAGCCCATCCCAGACCCTCCACCAGTCCCAATCCCTCGTACTCCATTTCTCCCAGTATCAACATCGCTGACAGGCAGTGATTGACACACAGGATGACCAGTAAGCACACAGAACACAGCAGCCAATCACCAGACAGGACATGACCACTATAAAGCCAGAGAGCACCAGTTTTCCTGCTCTCTCGGGATCCAGCCTCTGAGACAGTCAGAGCTCGTGAGCATAGCCAGTGCAAACACCATGTGGTAGTCAGTTAGTCTGGTCAGGCTAGCCTCAGGTCTCCAGTCAAGTTAGCATAGTGTCAACCCACAGTTGATCATGTAAAATAGTTAGATGTTTGTGGTGGTCCACCACTGTTATGCGTGTGCCTGTATTAGGGGATGTACGACAGTACCTGTATTACAGGTTTGTCGGTAAGCCCCTGCCGGCTAGCTCCGCCCACAGGGAACAGTATAAATATTTATGAGCTCTCCTGAGCTGCCATTCAACAGCTGCAGTCGAGAGAATAACATCTCACGGTAATAAAGCCTCTCTTGTACCGATTTGTGTCTTTGTGTGCAATTGTTAGCGCATCAATTTATTACCGTGAGATTTCCCAAATCATGGACATCAGGATTAAACCCGACCGCCTGTAACTGGATCCGCAATCGCCGAACGCCAGGAAAAACTTTAACCACTGGCTGGCTGTCTTCGACGCCTACATCACCTCAGCGGACCCTACACCATCGGAAGCTCAGAAAGTTCAACTACTCTACTCAAGGTTGAGCTCCAGCATGTTCCCGCTGATACAGGACGTGCCGATCTACACCCGGGCTATGGAACTGCTCAAAGAAAATTACGTCCAGTCGACGAACACTCTGTTTGCGAGGCATGTACTCTCCACTCGCGTCCAGCAACCGGGTGAGTCGATTGAGGACTTCTGGTGGGCCCTTATCCCTCTAGTACGGGACTGCGAGTGCCAGGCTGTCACGGCCACGGAACATTCCAACCTCCTCATGTGAGATGCCTTTGTGACGGGTATTGCATCGGACCCCATCCGGCAATGACTGCTGGAAGGGGCCGCGCTCGATCTGGCGGCGACAAAGACCTTAGTGCTCTCTATGACGGTCGCTTCCCATAATGTGCAATCCTACCCCGCCCACCCATCTTAACGCGCGGCCCACCCAACCTACCCCTCGTGCACCCCGCAACCGACCCCCCTCCCGACTCGGGCCGCTCCCGTGCAGTATGCCTGCGCTGCTCACCACATCGCGCACCCTGGGGGTCCCCGCTGCTACTTCTGCGGCCAGCAGAAGCACCCCCGCTAGCGCTGCCCGGCCTGCACCGCGACCTGCAAATCCTGTGGCAAGAAAGGCCACTTTGCAGTGGTGTGTCAGGCCCGCGCAGTTGCCGCTAACGCGCCCGACCTCTCCCTCTCCCCCCAGCCGCTCGCGCAATGGGCCCTGCCATCCGCTGCTCCCGGGGCCACGAGTGACCAGTGGACGCCGCCATCTTCTTCCCCCAGGTCCGTGTGCGATCAGTGGGCGCCGCCATCTTTCGCCGCCCCCGCGATGTGCGCACCATGGGCGCCGCCATCTTCCTCTCCCGACTCCATGTGCGATCAGTGGGCACCGCCATCTTGCCCCACCCCTGCCACGTGCGCTCCATGGTCGCCGCCATCTTCTTCCCCGCAGATACTTCGATGTCACCATTTTGTCCTCCCCTTGGGACTGGACCACAGGACCCGGGTCACTGCCGCTACTCATCGGACTCTTCAGACTCTTCGATCGATCGCCCGCTACTCGCCTCCATGACGCTCGACCAATCCCGTCCTCGCAACCTGGTTACCGCTTCAACGACGGTGCTCAGCAACGGCCATGTGACCTACTGCCTACTTGACTCCGGGAGCACCGATAGCTTCATTCATCCGGACACGGTAAGGCGCTGCTCCCTCGCGGTCCATCGCGCCTACAGTAGATCTCCCGGGCCTCCGGATCCCACTCTGTCACGATCCGGGGCTTCTGTCTGGTCAAACTCACCATACAAGGCATGGAATTCAGCCGTTTCCGCCTGTACGTTCTCCCCAACCTCTGTGCGACACTTTTACTTGGCCTGGACTTCCAATGTAACCTCCAGAGCCTCACCCTCAAATTCGGCGGGCCCCTACACCCACTCACCATTTGCGGCCTCACGACCCTCAAGGTTGACCCTCCCTCCCTCTTTGCCAATCTGACTGCAGATTGCAAGCCCGTCGCCACTAGGAGCAGACGGTACAGCACCCAGAACGAGACCTTCATCAGGTCCGAGGTCCAGCGGCTGCTTCAGGAGGGTATTATTGAGGCCAGCAACAGCCCCTGGAGAGCCCAAGTGGTGGTGGTTAAAACTGGGGAGAAACACAGGATGGTCATGGACTACAGCCAGACCATCAACCGGTACACGCAGCTCGGCGCGTACCCCCTCCCTCGCATATCTGATATGGTCAATCAGATTGCACAGTACCAGGCCTTCTCAACAATTGACCTGAAATCCGCCTACCACCAGCTCCCCATCGGTAAATCGGACCGTCCCTACACTGCCTTTGAGGCGGACGGTCGCCTCTATCAATTCCTTAGGGTTCCCTTCGGCGTCACTAACGGGGTCTCGGTATTTCAACGAGAAATGGACCGAATGGTTGACCGGTACGGACTGCGGGCCACGTTTCCGTACTTAGACAATGTCACCATCTGCGGCCACGACCAGCAGGACCATGACGCCAACCTTGCCAAATTTCTCCACACCGCATCTCTCCTCAACCTCACTTATAACAAGGAGAAGTGCATATTCAGCACAGAACGCTTAGCCATCCTCGGCTACGTAGTCCAAAACGGACTACTGGGGCCCGATCCTGACCGCATGCGCCCCCTCATGGAGCTTCTCCTCCCCCACTGCCCCAAGGCTCTCAAACAAAGCCTGGGGTTCTTTTCTTACTACGGCCAGTGGGTCCCACAATACGCGAACAAGGCCCGCCCACTGATCCAGTCCACGCAATTTCCCCTCACGGCCGAGGCACAACAGGCCTTCGCCCGTATTCGCTCAGACATAGCCAAGGCCGGGATGCACGCAGTAGATGAGACACTGCCCTTCCAAGTAGAGAGCGACGCTTCAGATTTCGCCCTTGCCGCCACTCTAAACCAGGCAGGCAGACCAGTGGCATTCTTTTCCCACACCCTCCGGCCTCCGAAATTCGACATTCCTCTGTTGAAAAGGAGGCCCAGGCTATCGTTGAGGCCATGCGGCACTGGAGGCATTACCTGGCCGGCAGGAGGTTCACCCTCCTCACTGACCAGCGGTCGGTAGCCTTCATGTTCAACAACACGCAGCGGGGCAAGATCAAAAATGACAAAATCTTGCGGTGGAGAATCGAGCTCTCCACCTATAATTACGAGATCATTTATCACCCCGGCAAACTCAACGAGACCCCAGACGCCCTCTCCCGAGGTACATGTGCCAGTGCACAAGTGAACCAGCTCCGTGCCTTGCATGAGAGCCTTTGCCATCCGGGGGTCACTCGGTTGTACCACCAAATCAAAGCCCGCAATCTGCCCTACTCCGTCGAGGGAGTACGGACAGTCACCAGAGACTGCCAGGTCTGTGCTGAGTGCAAGCCGCACTTCTACCGGCCTGACCGCGCGCACCTGGTGAAAGCGTCCCGCCCCTTTTGAACGCCTCAGCGTGGATTTCAAAGGGCCCCTCCCCTCCACCGACCGCAACACATATATCCTTAGTGTGGTCGATGAATTCTCTAGGTTCCCCTTCGCCATCCCATGCCCGGATATGACGTCTGCCACTGTCACCAAGGCCCTCGATTCCATATTCGCTCTGTTCGGTTTCCCCGACTACATCCACAGTGACAGAGGATCCTCATTCATGAGCAATGAGCTGCGTCAGTTCCTGCTCAGCAGGGGTATCGCCTCCAGCAGTACGACCAGCTACAGCCCCCGGGGAAATGGGCAGGTAGTGAGGGAGAACGAGACGGTATGGAGGACCGTCCAGCTGGCCCTACGGTCCAGAAACCTCCCAGACGCTCGCTGGCAGCAGGTCCTCCCTGATGCACTCCAATCTATTCGGTCACTGCTGTTCACCGCGACTGACAACACACCCCATGAACGCGTTTTTACCTTCCCTAGGAAGTCTACATCCGGGGTGTCGCTCCCGATTTGGCTCGCAGCTCCAGGGCCGGTCCTACTTCGTAGGCACGTCAGACTCCACAAGGCAGACCCTCTGGTGGACAGGGTACGCCTGCTCCACACTAACCCCCAGTATGCCTACGTGGAGTTCCCCGACGGCCGCCAGGATACTGTCTCGCTCAGGGACCTGGCTTCCTCGGCTGCCGATCCCACGCCCACACACCTCCCCACCCACGTGCCACCATCCTTTTCCCCGGTGCCCCCAACATCAGCCCCACTAGGTCCATCCCTCGTTCCCCTGCCCACACTAGAGGACATGGAAGATTTCGGCACGCTCCTGGAGTCGTCCAGCCACTGGCCAGTACCAACACCGCCACCACCGATGCCGTCGACACCGACACAGCCTGTGCAGATGAGGCCACCACTGCTGCATCGCTCTCAACGAACCGTCAGACCGCCGGTCAGACTCAACCTATGACAGGCACCCCCACCCCAAACTCCTCCCCTCTGTAAATAAATCACTGCTTATGTATAATAGTTTCACTTCACCCCCACCGGACTCATTCTTAACAGGGGGTGAATGTGGTGGTCCACCACTGTATATATATATGTGTGTGCCTGTATTGGGGATGTACAGCAGTACCTGTATTACAGGTTTGTCGGTAAGCCCCTGCCAGCTAGCTCCGCCCACAGGGAGCAGTATAAATATTCATGAGCTCTCCTGAGCTGCCATTCTACAGCTGCAGTCGAGGGAATAACATCTCACGGTAATAAAGCCTCTCTTGTACCGATTCGTGTCTTTGTGTGCAATTGTTAGCGCATCAATGTTAAATAAAATTGTGTTGCATCTCATCAAGTGTTGGAAGTCTGTCTCTCGCTACACTGCATCAAACGCAGTCCACATAGACCCCGCCTGCCCAACACATCAAAGTCCAAACTTCCTGGGCAGTTTCCTGCATACTCAGTAACTCAGGAGATCCGAGGGTTCCCCCAGCGCATTTTGGGAAGTGCCGCCAGATTCCACCTGGAGATCGGAAGTTCTATCCCTCCCCCCCAAGTCTGCATTCCATGGGCAGCCCTCACTTCCAGAGGCAGAATACCAGCAGCAAAGTGAGATTAAACACCTCAATTGGCCTAGATGCGGGAAGGCCTAACTCGACTTTGCCCTCCATCCCTATCCCAGCTCGATTGAGGGAAGTCAGAATTGTAGTGGGCTCTCCTGCACAAACAGCCATCTGCTTCTTGGACTGCTCACAAGGGGAGGGGGGGCATTCAATTCAATCCATTGAGCGGGATTTTCCTATCCTTCGCAGCCTGTTCTGCAGCAGCAGAGGACGGCTCGCCAGTGACCAGGAGCGGCACCTTCTGGTCCCACCGTGGTCTCCGGGGTTTCCAGAGGAACGCACCCCTCGCTTCCGCGAAACGCACAGCGGTGATGTGCCATCGGTGGGACAGTAAGATCCCGCCAGCGTGAACAGCCAGAAAATCCCATATGTGTACAGGTGACACCCACCCACACAGCAGTGGAAGTGGGAATGAGTTCCAAAGAACCGTCATATACAACTCAAAATATTAACTCTCTTTCTATCTCCACAGATGTTGCATGCAGCCTTGTTACGTTTTTGCAGCACTTTCTGTTTTTATTTAGCATGAATTCCAGTTGTGGAATTCTATGTTGCTTCTTTAAAGGATTTAAAAATTTTGCCTGAAGTAGAGCCAGGCACTGGCTGCATCTACTGTTCACTCGGCTTTGCAGATATCACTAAAAGAAACTGCACTGGCAGAATGACAAGCAATCCTGTCAGAATTGGGCCTCAGTTGACTCCAGTCCAACATACTCACAATCTTGGTGGAAATGGAAGCTGTAAATCCATGAAGGCTGATTTCTTTGTCAGAAGGAGTCACATTTTATATTCTGAAATTTGCTTATACAAAATAGTTTTCTCTTTCTTTAGGAAGGATAGCATCCCACTTACACTGCACCAAGAAGCCACAGTGATATTCCTCCACATGGCAAAACTGAGCACCTGCTTAAGCTGCTTCATCAATGACCTTTCTTCCAACATAAGGATGCTCGCTGATGATTTCACAATGTTTAGTCCCATTCATAACTCCTCAGATACTGACGTAGCTCGTGTTCAAATGCAACAAGACCTGGACCATAAATCATCTTGGGCCGATAGGCAGCAAGTAACATTTGTGCCACATAACAGCCAGACAGTGACCGTCTCCAACAAGAAAGAATCTAACCGTGACCTCTTGAAATAGAATCCCCATTATCAACACCCTGGGGGTTTTCATTGACCAGAAACTCAACTGGACTAGCCATATAAATACTGTGGCTACAAGACAAGTTCAGAGGCTAGGAATCCTGTGGCATGTAACTCACCTCCTAACTCCCCAAAGCCGGTCAATCATCTATAAGTTGGAGATTAGGAATGTAATGGAGTACTCTCCAACTGCCTGGATGAGTTGCTCCAACAACATTCAAAAAGCTTCACATTATCTAGGACAAAGCAGCTCGCTTGATTGGCAGCCCATCCAGAGACATTCACTGCCTCCACCACCTATGTACACTGGTATCAGTGTGTACTATCTATAAGATGGACTGCATAAATTTACCAAGACTGCTTCGACAGCACCTTCCAAATCCGTGAACGCTACCATCTAGAAGGACAAGGGCAGAAGGACATGGGAACACCACTACCTGGAAGTTCCCCTCCAAGCCACTCACCATCCTAACTTGGAAATATATATCACAATTCCTTCACTGTTGCAAACTCCTGGAGCTCCCTCCCTACACCAGAGGGACTGTGGTGTACCTACACCACATGGACTGGAGCGGTCCAAGAAGGCAGCTGACCACCATCTTCTCAACGGTAATTCGGGACGCGCAATAAATGCTGGTCCAGCCAGTGATGCCCACATCCCGTGAATGAATTTTATTTTAAAAACCCAGTCACATCAAAGAAGGTGAGGTGCAAGCTCAAAATGTGCTGGCATACTGAGATTTGTGACATCAAATCTGGGTACACAAGTACTCATGGAATGAGCTCAGCCACCCACCTCAAATTCATTGACAAAAGGCCTTCCCAGGAATTTCTACCCATGAATGGTTAGACTGTAGCCTTTGCCGGAGCTAAATTATTTGAATTAAAATGTTCATCCTGTGTGACATTTTTATTGTATCGCTTGAAGCTTATATAAGTGTACAGCAGTTGTGTGGGCAATAATGTTGGAGTTCGCGAGAAGGCTAACTGAAATGCTCAACTATTCAGTTCAACCTTTGTGATGGATGGTATTTGCACATGTTCTATCGGTTTTGCTACTTCATGCATATATAATTTGAATTAGTTTGTTATTGCAGTGGCAGAACAGTGAACCTATAAACAAGTGGCTCAAAGAGTCATGTGACATTGGTTCCCATTTTTTGATTTCCCCATGATTCAAATTGCTGACGATAACTTTATTACTGGTAATGGATCCAAAGAAATTTGATTCCAAAGGAACAGAATCGTGGAGGAAATGTAGATGTAATCGCAATTTTTCACTGGTTATTGATATGCACCCCGGGCCAGTTCCCTGATATCTTCGCATGGCTTAAAAATACCTGAGTCCAGAATATTTGTCTGTGTTTCTGACCAGGATATGAAAGTAGACAGACAGATCCAAAAAAACAAATTACTAAAATAAGAAAAAACATTAGTTACTTTATATGAGCACTTTATCACGTTTGGAATTATTTTATATTTTATGCACATATACCACATGTAGGTGAACAACAGTGATCATCTGGAAATATAACTTAGTCAGCCATAGCAAAGTAATGAATTACTAAATTGTTATCAAGGGCCCGATCTAACCAAAATTCAACAGAGTCCCGTGCCACATGTGTTTAGCCGGGTGTTTCCCGGTGCTCTCAGTGCCAAGAAACACCATGCTATTTAAAGCCACTTTGTTGTAATTGGGGGCCTCAGCGGGGATTGCCCGCCAAGGCCACATTTAGTCCCATTTCCTGCACTGAGGTGCTCCGCACTCCGGAAATCCTCAGTGCAGGAGGAGATTGGGACCGCTTTTAAAAATTGTGTCCTGATCTTGCGATGCCCCCCCCCCACCCCCCCCCCTCCCCCCCCCCCCCCCCACCCCAAACTCGCCTACAAGATGGTTCTCGGGCCCCCCTGCATCCTATCTCTCATGGGTAGGGCACCCCGGGCTAGATCCCTGGTGTGGGAATAGTGCCAGCCAGGCACCTTGCCACTGCCAGCCTGGCACCTTGTGGCAATGTCACCCAGGTGGCACTGCTAGGATGACAGGCTGGCAATGCCAGTGTGGCACCCTGCCTAGAGGCCAACCACCTGAGGATCTCTTTCTGGGGTCCAGCACTGAACAGCGCTTTCCTGAAGTCTCCAAGGCGAAAAAGTGAGATCTCAAGGCCTTGTTAAACCAGGCAAGTGCATATTAGAATGAGCCTAGCTGTCTCACTCTAATATGCAGATTTTCCGAAAACTGATCCCACCCACAATGGACGGGATTCAGATCATGACGTCTCGCGAGATCCTGTTAGATCTCGCGAGGTGTGGAGAGCTGGGTTGATCCCGGAAGAGGGACCTCTCGGCATCTACCGGCTGTGCCGTGCACCTGTTCATGCAGCCGTTAGACCATGCCACAAATCCCTGTATACTACAGCATGAAGGTACATCTTTAAGAAGAATAGAGAATAATTTGTCTGCAGACACAAATGTGCTAATTATAATGTACAATCTGCCCTCACCTGCATTAGTTATGGTGCCTGCACCAAACAAAACTGCCATGTAATTCTATTACAGAGTCATCCACAGCACATTTCGGCAAGGATAGGGAAACATCATCAAAAAATTACAGATTCAATTTTGCAGTCACTGGTAATGTCCAATAGCCTGCCTTGGAACGTGTTAAATTCCATTTGCAAATTTTTCCAATTCAGTGAATGATCTCTCAGATATTTCAACTTTCTACTGGACATTTTACTGGTGATCTTGATGATAAGCAGATTTTTGCACATATGCACACATGTGCATAAACAGAGCTACACTATACATGGACAGAGAGCAATACATGAGTTTGTACCGTAATTGTGTCTGGGAGGTACCTATTTATGACTCGTATCAACTTGTGTTACAAAGCCCAATCCATATTCACCAAAGTATAATAAAGAAAATTTTTGAAAGTGTCACACATTTTCCTTATAATTATTGCTCATGCACGCAAATATTTACAGAACTTGAAGCTAAAACCAATCAACAGATAAGTTGTCGAAAGCTCAGAGCACATAATGGGCATAAACTAATAGCCAATTGGTAAATTAAGAGATGTGAAGGAAAATATTGATCTGGTGCCATTAGCATGAATTGTTATTTCCTTTTTAATCTTCCACAGGAATATTTTAATGAAGTGCTACACCTTATTAAATTATTTTTCTGAAGTTGGATTTTATATGCCTTTGTTTCTACTGAGATTATCTTTTTTTATTCTGCAATTTGAAGAATCAGATTGCTACTCACAAACACAGTTGTTCTATTTTCTTCTTTTTCACCCATGAATCAGGTACAGTTGAAGACATATTCTTTCAGGGCTGCATAATGACTGGGAACTATGGCTGAATGCAGGAAATCACCACCCGCTACCATCATAGATTCCCCACATTTAAAAGAGACATCCAAGATGGATCAAAAGGATGATCAAAATGCACATTTGTAGTTTGCAAATCCCAGACAGCAGAATGACCTCTTCCAAATAATTATATCAGCAACAGTGCCAAAATAAGGAATATAACCCTTTTAGTTTTATTCATTTAAGAAGTAATTTACTTAAATATGGCTAACTGTAAAACATTAAAATTAGATATAAGTATCTGCATTCAATATTCTTCTGGAACCAAAATATAAATGAATACCTTCTCTCTGCACAAATCTACCCTCACTGAGGAAGACAATATGTTTTGCAAATCATTAATTCTTAATTAGGCCACAGCAACGTCTTTCATTTACTGTTTACTAAAAATAATAAACCCCAAAATTACAATGAAGTACTTATGTCAGCAGTTTTCTGTCAAACTTCCCCAAATTAGTCATTACAATCGTGTTAGCAAACTCACCACAATAGGTCTGCAAACGAATTGACTCAAGTAAACATTCCTAGACACGCACAACCCACTCTGTGCTGTACGGCTAAACCCGCTGTAAGTATGTAGGACCAACCACAGTCATTTGAGACTGTGTACAAAATTAATTGGCAAGAGTGCCAAGAAAAACATTCTAATCAGTTGATTTCCTCTCATTAAAAGTTAATTAGTTTGACATAAGCTTCCTGCATAGGAAAGTATTGGGCACTTAGTGGTCATTAGGACAGAGACAAATATCATACAGAGTGAGTTCATCAGAAATACAATCATACAAACAGAAAATTCTCCATGGCATAAATAAAACATACGCTTCCATATGCTGGTGACATCTGATTGCAGAGAAATCACATGGTCCTGTAAAAAGAAGATAACTGTTTCAATTCCAGGTTTGAAATGTTCATGCTTATTATCCAAATGTATTTCTTGTCAAGTTTGTTTTAAAACCAAAGCAAAGTATAACCATTCCAAATTTAGACATTTCCTAATTAATTTGTTGAAATTGGTTCAGGTAAAAAAATTATTGCTTTCTGGGGGTAAAAAAGAACTCTTGTAAATCATGTCTTATTCAGAAGGAACTGTAATCAACCAAACTCTAACACAGGAATGTTAAATAGGAATGCAAAATGTGTAAACTTCAGCTGGTGAAATTTTCCATTTGAAATTTTTGAGCACATATTCCAGAATGTGATCCAAATGGAGTGTTTTCCAGCACATGCCATTTCTTTGTTTATACCTTTCCCCCATCTGTCTCACTTTATTGAATTTCCTCTTCTAAATGAATCATGAAGTTTTAACTTGCACACTAATAACAGTGTTTATGAAAGGAAAATTCGGGTTTATTTTTCTTCAATTAAGAGAAAAATTCTTGACCTTCATCTCAGAAAAGCTGTTAGATTAAGTGTTGTAACTTAAGGAACAGCTTAGCAGAAAGCAAAAAAAGAAACATTAACTAATATAGGGTGTAAAACAAATAAGAAACAGACACAAAAGTGAACTGCCCAGGAAATGCATGCACTCAACGTGAAACTTAATACAATACTAGGAAATAGTTACGAGGAATAGAAAAGCTGATTTATTTTGAGCTTTTGCTGTCACCAGATTAAAGGTGTGTTTTAAATTTAAAACAAAGCAAATTAACTGAAATGTCTCCAAATGGGAATTCAAGACAATCATGTTCAATGTCATTTGTTTTTTTAATCCTTTTCTATTATCAATATTAAATGCTTCAAGACAACCACATATTTTCAAATTGCTATTGAAAATTTGAGAAAATATTCAATTAATGTTATAATATCCATTTAAACAGAAATTATCTTATAGACTGAATTAAAGTTAACATCTTGCTCTTTATACTTTGGCATTCAAATTCAGTTCTTTTAAATAATAGATTTCTGTTTCAAATAAATGATCTGTACTTATGGTATGAATTCCCCAAACAATAAATTCCTTAATCTCAGAGCTATCTAGCCAGGCAAGAAGTAACAACAATGTATGTTTAGATAGCACCTTTAATGTAGGAAAAGATCCCGAGGCTTATTAGAAGCATAATCAGAGAAGAAACAACAGCTAAGAATGGTGCTTGACGCAAATGGCTCAGTCAAGAGGGTGAATGTTAAGGCTGAAAGGGGATATGGATTGGATCTCAGAGCTTAGGTCCAGGCAGCTGAAGACCTAACCACCAAAGAAATGGCAAAGAGGTTACAGGCACAAAGAGGAGTGCAGAGTTCTTGGCACGTTGTTGGGCTGGAGAAAGATAGAGGGGTATATGAGGCCATGGAGCAATGTGAACTTGAGGACAATCATTTCTAATTTGAGGCATTGGGACTGGTTTAGCACAGTGGGCTAAACAGCTGGCTTGTACTGCAGAACAAGGCAGCAGCGCGGGTTCAATTCCCGTACCGGCCTCCCCAAACAGGCGCCGAAATGTGGCGACTAGGAGCTTTTCACAGTAACTTCATTGAAGCCTACTTGTGACAATAAGCGATTATTATTATGTTATTATTATTGGGAGATTGGAAGGCAATGTACGGCAGCAAATTCAGGGGTAATGAACTGTGCGGGATACAATACACACAGCATCCAACAGAGTTTTGAGTGAACTGAAATTCATGGAGAGTGGGAAAAGGGAGCAGTGGAATTGTCCTCTTTGGAAGTAATAAAGACACGGAGGAGAGTTTCAGCAAAAGTTGGGCTGAGGCAGGGGTCGAGCTATGCAATACTACGGCGATGGAGAGGATATGAGGTTGGAAATTCAGCCCAGAGTCAAAGAGGTCCCCATAGTTGTGAACTAGCAAGCTCAACCCGAGACAGTAGAGGGGAACAAGGTGACCAAAGAAAATCCAGCAGAAGGCCTGCCCACAGCTTACTAACCTACCCCTGCCCCCACACAATTACACCAGTGGTGAGTGTGGCATTGAACAGCCCACTTAGAAGTAGGCCAGTTGATTGTCCACTCAAAGGCCTCACCCCACTGCCACTGGGATTTAACCAGTAGCAGAAGAGACACATTTCAAGCCTGGCATGTTTTCTTTTTTTTTTAAGTATTTATATTAAGGTTTTGCAGAATTTTTCATAATAAAACAGTAGTAACAATAATAACAAAACAAACTAGAGTGAACATTAACATAGTGTAAAAAGAGAATATACAATAACAATTAAATAGACATTACCCCACACGACCCAGTCTTCCCACACCATCACAATGAAGCACTCACCCCCACCCCCCCCCCCCCCTGCGGATTGCTGCTGCTGCTGACATTTTAATTTTCCCCGCAAAAGTCGACGAACGGCTGCCACCTCTGAGAGAACCCTAGCGAAGACCTTCTTGAGGCAAACTTTATTTTCTCGAGGCTGAGAAACCCAGCCATGTTGTTAACCCAAGTCTCTACACTCGGGGGCTTTGAGTCCCTCCACATTAATAAAATCCGTCTCCGGGCTACAAGGGAGGCAAAGACCAAGACGTCGGCCTCTTTCGGCCCCTGAACTCCCGGGTCTTCTGACACTCCAAAGATCGCTATCTCTGGACTCAGCACCACCCATGTGTTAAGCACCTTGGGCGTTGCCCTCGCGAACCCTTGCTTGAACTCTCTAAGCCCCAGGCATGCCCAAAACATGTGGACATGGTTTGCAGGGCTGCCCTTGCACCTCATACAACTGTCTTCTACCCCAAAAACTTGCTCATTCTCGCTGCCGTCATATGTGCCCGGTGGATCACCTTAAATTGAATTAGACTGAACCTGGCACATGATGAGGAGGAATTAACCCTGCCCAGGACCTCTGCCCACAGACCTGCATCCAACTCCTCACCTAGCTCCTCCTCCCACTTGCCCTTGAGCTCCTCCACCGGGGTTTCCTCCACCTCCTGTAGTCCTTGGTAGATATCCGACACCTTCCCCTCCCCCAGCCAGGTGCCGGAGACCACCCTGTCCTGTATCCTCAGTGGTGGCATCGTCGGAAAGGCCACTACCTGTTTTCTCAGGAAGGCTCGTACTTGCAGATATTTAAAGGCGTTTCCTGGCGGCAGATTAAATTTGTCCCTGAGTGCCTTCAAACTGGGAAAGCTTCCGTCTATGAACAGATCTCCCATCCTTCTGATGCCTGCCCTCTGCCAGTTCTGGAACCCACCATCCATCCTACCCGGGACAAACCTGTGGTTGTTGCATATCGGGGTCCAGACTGACGCTCCCTCCACCTTCTTGTACCTCCTCCAATGTCCCCAGATCCGCAGTGTCGCCACCACCACCGGACTTGTGGAGTAACGGGTCGCCGAGACCAGCAAAGGAGCTGTTATCAAAGCTCCCAGACTAGAACCTTTACATGACACCACCTCCAGCTGCTCCCATGCCGCCCCCCACCCCCATCGCCCACTTCCTAATCATAGCTATATTGGTCGCGCAGTAGTAGTTGCGAAAGTTCGGCAGCGCCGACCCACCACACTCCTCCCCCCCTGCACTCCAACAGCGATCTCCTTACTCGCTCACACAAAGCCCGTATTGATCCTACTCACTCGCTTTAAAAAGGCCTTAGGGATGAAGATGGGGAGGCACTGAAAGACAAACAAAACCTGGCATGTTTTCTAACATTGTCTGGTGTTGGAAAGGGGTTCTGTCCTAAATAAGACTTCTGGGCCCACTGGAGGACCCCGAAAAGTTAACGTTCCCCCTTTCCCGCCGGTTGCTCTCCTTCAGTTCTACTTAAACCCTCTCTCACTCTTGGAGTGAACCCACACACTGGAGCCTGCTAGTTTTGCACCCCAAAAAATGTAACACAAACATGATCTAACGCAGCACACCTCTGTCCCAAGGTCCTCGTGAGCAGTTATGCTCTGACTGACTAACAGGTCTCTGGGGTGGAAATTCCTGATTCAAAAGTCCATTAGCGGCTGTTAAATGGCTGTCTGGCAGCCAGTGTTCCCTTGGCAGTCTTCCCCACCCCTAACCTTTTAGCTGGGTGGAACAGTGGGAAGAGGGAATCTGGCACCTTGTGTAATTCAATCCAGTGTAACTGCAAAGATCCAACTGACTTTTGCGAAGTACTGTGACACTGGGCACAACCTTCCTGAAAGGGAACAATGTGCCCGAGAGAGCGCGTTTAGCCACATGTTTCATGGCACTCGCAGTGCCGAGAAACACATGGCTATTCAACGCGACTTGCTTTGAATATGGGGCGTGAACGGGGAACGTGCAGCTGAGGCCGCCCGTAGTTCCGATTTTTACAATGGGGAGCTCCGCTTGCGGAAATCCCCGTTGTAGAGAGAGACCGGGACGCCATTTTTAAATGGCAACCCGATCTCTGAGGCCCCCAAAAGAATCCCCAACTCCCCCCCCCACCCCCCCCCACCCTGAATGCAATATGGGTGGGTCCCCTTACTGCCTCGCTCTAATATGCAGATTTGCCAAAAAGAGATTGTGCCCATTGTGGGCATGATTCACTTTGCAACGTGTCGGGAGATCGCCTTGAATCTTGCGAGGTGTTGCGGGCCAGGTAGATCCCGGGAGCGAGGTCCACCAGCTGTCAATGGCCAAGCTGCGCCGCCGCAATCTGCTTTTCCGGTGCAGCGTGGACGGAGGATCACGCCCACTATCTCCAGTAAGAAGCCTGAAACTACCTCGGCTTCACACCCATTACATTTTAATTGTAATTGTTAATCCTTCAAATGTGGATTTTTAAAAATTGCTGCAAATTCTTGGCCACCATTTTTCTAATGACAATCAAGCTGAGTCGGCCTCAGGGAAAGTGGAGCTGGTGGGATTTTTGACAGGGTTGTAATACAGTATTTCCAGATCACAAAGTAATATCAGGTAAAAGGAGTTGGGTTCAAGAATTGTTCAGCCCCTCTGGTCAGAAAGTAATACTATAAAAACGGACAGAGACAACAGAATTTCAATTCAGGGGTTTGGGGGCCGATATCTCTAATCTTTTTAATCTTAGGAGGGAGCTACTGTCATATCAGCTATTCATGAATTTAAAAATTTAACTGGATGTGCAAAATTCAATTTTCAAACACAAGGATTGCCTCAGAACACAGAATATATCTCTGGCCCCACTTTCCTTTTAGCAGTTGGTCTTACACTAGTATCTATGTTACATCAATGGATTAGGACCAATCAAGAACTCTATTCCTTGTCTTCAGTTCCCTGCCTAAAGGCATGCCCAATCCATCAGCATCACAGTTTCTACCATGGGCAAGAAGGCAACATTCCTCACAATATTTAAGAAGCACTTAGGTGAGCACTTGAAACACCAGAGCTGACGAGCTACGGACCAAGTGCTGGAAAATGGGATTAGATGGATGGGTGCTCAATGGCCGGCACAGACATAATGGGTCGAAGGGCCTCTTTCTCTGCTGTAAAGCGCTATGACTCTATGGCCGAAAATGTCAGGCATTCACGCTAGCAGGATCTTTTGGTCCTGCCGATGGCACACCCATGCCGTGGGTTTCCTAGCGGCAAGGGGAGCAGTGAACAAGAGACCCAGTTGACAATGGCGGGACAATAAGATGCCACTGCTTGCCAATGTTGGGCCGCTTCCCTCACTCTGCAACAAGTGGTGGGCTGCAATGAAAATCTCGTCCAGTGTCTCTCAGGCAGGTCCCAAAATCCATCCCAGCATGTGAGCTAACTCCATGCTTTTGGCTTCAATCTGATTGACACCAGCCACCGAGCCAACTGAGCCAACTGTCCAGGAGTTCACGTTGCTGTGGCAACATGCAATTTTACAGCACTTTTGTAGTCCAGAGCTATGAGTAATCTTATGGGTCAGTGTTTAGAGAATCCCAAAGTGTATCATGGAGTTCACCTGACCCACGACTTTTAATAGATTGTGGTATGGGGAGCACACGGCCCACTCTACAGGTGTGGTACAGCAGAAATGGAAAAGTATTTTTTAAAGTAAAACAATGTTTATTCTATGAACTCAAGTTAACCTTTTTAAAACATACAATGAACATCTTAGCAACCATTAATTCAAATACAACCCCCAAAGAATACAACACTAAGTAATCCTTAATAACTTCCCAAACAACATCCAGAAGACAAAAGAAGCACCTTTTAACAGAAGCACATTAGGCTTACATTCACTACTGAGAACATTTATAATTCTGAATTTACCAAATGATCAAGAGATAGTCTTTTCATGGCAGAGAGAACAGCAGTACACCTGCTTTGTCTGGCTTCCGTTCCAACACTGAAAACTAAACTAAAACACACCCTGCGGGAAAGCAGCCTAAAACGAAAGTAAAAAGCTGACAGACAGCCCAGTTCCACACCACACTCTGACATCACTGATAAACATCCATTTCTTAAAGGTACATTTCTTAAGGACCCATTTCTTAAAGGTACTCTCACATGAGAGTAGTGATGGTAGAGGCTCCAATTTCCCTTTGCATCACGTGGGTGATCAGGAATCTCTGCCACTCTTACTGCCTGCCATAGGTAGATTGGAAGAAGATTGCAGAATGACACTCAAACTGCTCACCTTCCTTTGCCATCAATTCCTCGAGCAGCACTTGAACCTGGAGCTTCCAAGGGGCAGGGATGCTTCCCACTCCATAATAAGACCTCTTTAATATTTTTTTTAATTCAGCAATCTTTTTATGAGTTTAGTTGTATTGATGTTAGAATTACTTTTATTTGTTTAAAACATACTTTTTAAGGATCCTTATGACTGTGATATCCTCATAATTCATTACATATTATTATTACATAAACAATCATAAAATAAAATCCCTGTAACAAGCCCTGCCTACCCTCAAATCCATTCAACTGACAGGGAATCAATGATGTAGCAAGAGAAAATGCCCCCACGATGTTAATGAGGTTTGTCGACACAAGAGAAAATGACTTTCCTGTCAACAGTCCAATTTGTCACTCCTTAACATTATGACTATTGTCTGAAGCGTTGGTCTTCAAGCAACAGATTTCTCCTTCAGCCGGATATTCAATTAGTACAGACAATGTCAGACATTTTATTACAAATCTTGATATCTTTGTTTCTACAACTTTGAAGTTTTCCTTCATTTGAAATTAATTTGTCAACTTTGGCCTTCCTGGTTCATCAATTGGAGATCCTGATTGCCTGTACCCCTGTATTTAGCCTGGCTGTTTTCTCCAATTTCCCTCCCCATGTCGGGTAATGACACAGTGAGGTTCCCTTCACTGGGGACCTCATTTGAAGGACTTTAACAAGAAAGCCAACAAATCCAATCTTACAATTGTAATCTTACACACAGCCCACAATGTTTATGTTGCAAATCATCCAGAAATGTTGGGTGGAATCTTGTGGGGATGATGGGGGCCTGCCAACTGGAGAGCGGGCAGCACTCAGACACTTGACAGGCCAATCGGAGGCCAACAGCTCTGTTGAACAGCACGCCACCAGGGAAACGATGGCTCCTGTAAATATGTTACCCATCCAAGACCTAAGATCGTCACTGGATCACAGCCCAAAAGGCAGAGGGAGTGATTGCAGGATGGGAGTTACGGGGGAAGGGTTGACAGTAAGTGCAGGGCAGTTGGTTTCAACAACCCCCCACCCCCTTCCATCTTCCTGGTGCCAGATCCCTCAAGCAGATGCTGAGGGCCTTTGAACAAGCACCCCTAGCCCGGGAGTCTGGCAGGAACCTTACAAGTGTTTACTCATCATGCTCCCCGCATGGGTTAACACCAGTGGTATGGGATGAGGCCTGTAAATGAGTGTTAATTGACCACTTAACAGCCTCAATTGGTGGTGGTGGGGGGGGGGGGGGGGTGGAGGCTATCCTCAGGTCTATATGCCACAGGATTAGTCAGGTAGAGGCAGGAATGTGGCACGGTCTGCACCCTCCACCCTTCTGTCTGATGAAAAGCCCTTCCCCTCACCTTCCATCCAACCCATCACAGGGAAGGGCACATGTTTCCACCCTTTATCTTTAACAATAGTGAAATCCATGCGTTCGGTTCAGTTGAATTCAACGTTTAGTTTCTTGTTTCTTTGACATAAAACAATCCTTTTGTATTCAACGGCAGGGCAGTTAGTCAAAACCTTTGTCGCCTTTTTGAACTATTTCATTATCAGACCATGGACTGGAGGTTTCCACAGAGTTGCACAATTTCTTTTGTGCCATTCTATCGTCAGAGATATCAAATGTCTGAACCTTTGTACTTAAATGGACTTGCCAACTTCTGCTCATTTAAAATTTTAATGCTATGTAACAGATAACTTGCTGTTGCCTCTCATCTAACAATTAATGCCTGAGAGGTCCAGTGACGCCATTCGATTTGTTATTAAATAAGTTTGCTTTACAGTAGCCCCAGGCAAACTATGACAGGTCAGGGGGATAAAGCCGTGAGACCATCTCTGCCAGGTGGTCCCATTCTGGATGCCAAGATATGATACGATACTGGCTCAGATGTAGCTGAATTGCTTATACTGCACTGGTCAAGCACTAAAACCATGTCATAGTGACACACATTGCTCAGTGTAATTGGCTCCCAATGGAGTTTTTGTACTTTATGCTCCAAGTTTTTGAAGTTTGCTTTTAGAAGAAAACATTAAAATGAAACGGTCATTATAAATCCACAAACTGTTCAGTTTCCAACTAAAACAAATCATTAATATTGTTTATTTTGACTATGTAACATAACTTTAATGGAAAGTACTTGGATATATTATATTCTTCCACTGATTTAATGGACACATCCAGAGTGACATCTTGTAGAGCAACGATCAAACTGTGCCTTTAAACAAGTAATGCAGGGCACATTATGAGTTTAAACATCACAGGAAACTGTCAAGTATATTTACATAATAAAATTGCACAATAAAGTAATACATCAATATAAAGAGTGTAATGTATATTTTTATAGCAGATTCTGAGACATAGAGATTTTTTTCAATTTCATTTATTCATGCCATTTTTGAAACATTTTCAAGCATTGATCTACTCTTAAAGCTGTAATTTTTATATTTGGGGGGAAGAATTGCTCTGATCGTTCTGTGTAGCAATAAATACATTCATAAAGAGTGCATTTGAGTTTGGATTTGGGTTTATTGTCACGAGTACCGAGGTATAGTGAAAAATATTGTTCTGCGTATAAGCCAGAGATATTGTTCCATACATGAAAAAATATGACATACATAAATGCACAGTGTAAATACATAGGCATAAGCATCAGGTGAAGCAACTGGGTGACGCATTTTCAATCTAGCTATAAATAGCCTTCAGACTGCTTCTTCCATTTACTTCGATACACCAAAAAAAAATTATTTTGCAGCTCCATTTCAGAGACAGCAAGGTTCTGATTATGGACAATCCCTCATGCTGCTGTGACATAGGAAACAATACAAGTAAAAGTGCAAATCACCAGGCCTCCTTTGTGCACTTCCTAGTATTGGCTTTGTTCCATTTTTAGCAAGGTTCAAGCTTTAAGTTTCCATTTGACCTAGACACAGAAGGCTGGAGGTAGGCTGTTTGCCCATCTTTTCAATTAGTCAATGAAGGCATTAGGAAACGGTATTGGTGAGAAAATAACCATTGTTACAAATTAATTTTAAAATGTTCTTTTTCCACTGGATACAAAAACTATCACAAGAAATGATCACAAATTCCTTTCTGGAAAGATTTTATTATCTTTCAAATATTTGTGTTGAAACGCCTCAGTGTCTCAATGTGAAAGGGTGAGGTTTAGTTTGTGCCTTTAAAAAGATGAGCTTCAAGCAAGACACTGGGCTGGATTCACCGGTTGTTGTGATTCAATTTTCCTGCCGGCAGCACACGCCGACCAGCGGATTTTGCGGCGGCGTGGAGTGGTTACAATAGGAAATCCCATTGACAATTGGCAGGAAGATAGAATCCCGCTGCCAGCGAATGGCACGCGGTCAAGAAACATGCGGCTGGGAGACCGGAGAATTTTTAAAAATTAATTTATGGGATGTGGGTATCGCTGGTTAGGCCAACATTTATTGCCCATCCCTGGTTGCCCTTCAGTAGGTGGCTGTGAGTTGCCGCAGACTGTAATAGAGTTCAGAATATATTGGGCTTCTTTACAATACAGCTCCAATTTCATAATCTTTCACTTTCAAAGCTATAAACCATTTGTGTTATGCTGCAAAGTTTTGGGCCTCAATATCCTTCAGGGGTAAATCTTTTTTTAAACCATGAAATCATGTAACTGCACGTTGTTCACAATATTGCTTATTGGAAGAGATGCTCCTGCCAAAGCGGCAGTGAAAAAAAAAAAACTCAATTTAATATGATTCTTTTCCTGTAAAGATTTTAACTCTCAGCAGTTTGAATGGATCTACTATGCAGAAAAAAGAATTCATCTCTGAAACTGGTGCATGTTTTACACTGAAACACTATTGCCTCTCTCAAAAAGAGTAGTCGCCAATCCTGTCAGATCTTTTTGTGGTTATCGCTCCTATTCTTTTAGTTGGGTCACTTTGTTTTCTGCTCATTAGCAGTAATACTACCTAGGCAGGAAATCAGTAGTCCATAAACTAAAAGCTTCTTCGGACGCCAAATTACCCCACTAATAGTGTAAAATCAATTAACACCTCCTGGGACATCATTATTGTCACATTATGGCACCTGATATCCTCTAGGACCAATAAGTGATTTATGGAAATTCAAATCATATGCCTCAGAAAAACAAACAATGAGGATTACAGAGGAACACCTAAATAAATGTGAGATGTACACAACTGTAAGGCACCCTGGAGCAAACGGATTAATTTTGCTTTGCTAGATGTTGCAATGTATTTACATACATTGTCACTGATGATAATACCAGAGTTGTTATGTCAGCTCCCTGTCAAAACATTACCTGTGTACCTTTACCCCATGTATTTGGCCACATCGGGGTACTTTTAATTATGACTCTACTGTCCGGCATGATCTGCTGTCCTTGTATGAAGATACATTCTTTGTTAGCAATGATCTTAGTTTCAGACTCCTTGGTGTATTTGCAACCATGGCAACAGAATAGTAAGCTAAAGCCAATGAAATAACCAGGAAGTCTCATAGCAATTGTGTTTCATAAGGACAAAAGTTCCCGAGGGTAGACATTCACTGTTTCCCCACCGATTAGAATATTTAATAAACAGTCCTCATCTGAAACACAAGCTCTTCGGATAGAGGGTTCATAAATACTTTTTGTGAACTGCACACAACAATTGATTTAAGATGAGCAAAGATTTGTGTCAATGTAATTAGCACAGAATCCCTGTGCAAACCTGCTCCTAGCTGAGTATGCGTAGGTACCAAATGTAAATTCAGTGAATCTCAGAGCCACAATTCCTTCATTTAAATGTTATAGGTAATTTAAACAAATCCGTAGTGTTTGTTCAGAGCACTCAAGCCTCACATAGCCCATGCAATACCAAGGTTAGCTTGTGTGGAATTATTGACAACCAGGAGTGTTGTTGTGGAAAGATTCAGTCATTAGGTGTAAAATGCTAATTAAGTCATTATAATGGTAAATGTCAAGTCAAAAATGTAGCTTTATCAAAGCAAAATAGTTCAGGCCATGAGTATAATAGGACATGCCTGTTTAGACTGTAAAATAAATTTAATTTAAATGTACCTATTGCTGCAAAACAGAAATGCAAACCTCAAACAAGAACAATACCTCTGAAAAGCCCTCTGATCCTAGCACCCACCAGCTGGTGGGGCTATTGTGCCATGTTATTGTATGGGTTACACTAGTTTCTAGGTCATACTTTGCACCGTTTACTAATTTTAGCAAAACAAAGACGACTATAGTGTGGTTATACATTGATCAAAAGTGCCAAGGAATTGCTCACCTTTTGTTTAACATTGCTTTGAGCAGTTCTGCCCCTCCAAAAAAAATAAATGAATATTAGTAAGAAGTCTTGAATAGCAAAGAAAGCTTTACAACATGAAACAAATGATCAATAGAGATCCTTAGAGCTCAGGTATACAAGTAAGGCCATTTGTGGTTGATATAGATGCAACCAAAACACAGTACAGAAGAGATAAAAGGGGCTCACCTTTATCTGTCTTACGGCTCTCTTATTCCTCATTTCCAGAGATAAGAGGATGATTTGTCATCCAGCGTCTCTGAGGAAGTAGGTGGTAACCAGCAAGAAGTTTCCTCACCCATGTTTGACCTGATGCCATCAGCCTTCATAAAGTCGAAAGCTAATGTTGAGGACTCCCAGGCAAACTCTGTATTCCACTGTGCTGACACCTCTGGTGGATCTATCCTTTGGTGGGACAGGACACACCCAGGGCTGACGATGGTTACATTGTCTGTAAGAAATGATCCTGAGACAATGTAGGCTACAGTAAAAGTCTTACAACACCAGGTTAAAGTCCAACAGGTTTGTTTGGAATCACTAGCTTTCGGCGTACAGCTCCTTCATCAGGTGATGAAGGAGCTGCGCTTCGAAAGCTAGTGATTCCAAAGCTGTTGGACTTTAACCTGGTGTTGTAAGACTTCGTACTGTACCTACCCCAGTCCAACGCCAGCCTTGCCACATCATATGTAAGGCTAGTATTTAATAGGCTGTGGTACAGCTCTCCAATTTTGGCCCAAGTCCACAGATGTTAGTAAAAAGGTCTTTCCAGGGTCGACAGGGCTGGGTTTGCCTAGGTCGACGTCAGGTGGTGTGTCTGATTGCATTAGTTTAAAACTTTGTACTTTAATACACCTGCCTTGCAAGGCCATTTCAGAGGGCAGCTTCGAGGCCCATTGCCGTGAATCTGGAGTTATGTGTTGGTCAGACTGGGTAAGGTCCTTCCCAAAAGGACATTACTGAGCCAAATGGGCTTTTCCGACAATCCTCAATGGGTTCATAGTCACAATTATTGAAACTAGGGGCAGAATTCTCCGACCCCCCGGGGGGTCGGTGAATCGCCCGGGGCCAGCGTGAATCCCGCCCCCGCTGTGTCCCGAATTCTCCACCCCCCGAGATTCGGTGGGGGCGGGAATCGCGCCCCACCAGTCGGCGGGCCCCCCGTGGCAATTCTCCGGCCCGCGATGGGCCAAAGTCCCGCCGCTGACAGGCCTTTCCCGCCAGCGTGGTTTAAACCACCTCTGGTACCGGCAGGATTGGCGGCGCGGATGGGCTCCAGAGTCCTGGGGGGGGGGGGGTGGCGCGGGGCGATCTGACCCCGGGAGTGCCCCCACGGTGGCCTGGCCTGCGATCGGGGCCCACCGATCGGCGGGCGGGCCTGTGCCGTGGGGGCACTCTTTTTCTTCTGCCCCCGCCATGGCCTTCACCATGGCTGGGGCGGAAGAGACTCCCTCCCCTGCGCATGCGCCGGTATGACGTCAGCAGCCGCTGACGCCCCAGCGCCTGCGCAGACTTCCGCCGGCTGGCTAAGCCCTTTCGGCCCCGGCTGGCGGGGTGCCAAAGGCCGTTCGCGCTGGCCGGCGGAGCGGGAACCACTCCAGCACGGACCTAGCCCCAAAAGGTGCGAAGAATTCCGCACCTCTGGGGAGGCCCGGCGCCGCCGCGAGCCCCCGCCCCGCCGGGTAGGGGAGAATCCCGGCCTAGATTTCTAATTCCAGATTTATGAATTGAAATTAAATTCTACTCGCCGCCATGGTTGGATTTGGACTCTTGTACCCTGAGCATTAACCTGGATCTCTGGATTACCAATCCAGTAACATTCTCCCTCTGCCACCGCCTCCCCCTTCTCCTGGAAAAGAGAGAGTGAGATACGGCACTGCATGTAGTAACCTGCATATATCAGTGTCAGTCAGCCCTTATCTGTGCCAGGGCTCTGAACCTTGTTAAGTGCTCAGTAACTAGCCTAGGTACATATTCCTGTGTCAGGAGTTCTCTGCTGGTGTGTTAGCTGGAGGTTGAATACCTAGAAGCCTCTCCTGAAGGTCTGGCGTTACAATCGCCTTGCCAGGGCAAATAGTAAACCCTTTTCAGTACAAAACCTAGTTCTTATTCACTGCACTTGATCTACTGAAGGTCTCAGCAACTCCGATTCAGGCCTGCTTAGTTTGGGAGGGTGGACTTCTCCTGCCACCCTCTGGATAAAGGACCGCCCTCCCTTCCCTCACTGCCTCCAGGTCTGCATTGACGAAGTGAGGAGCAGCCCTGCCCTGGGTTCCAGTCTGCTGCCTTTCCTGTTTGATTACTGATGCTGCAATTCAATGAGGAAAATGGCAGCCACAATAATGGCTGCTGTGGTGGTGCGGTTTAAATTGGGCCTGCACTTGCTCAGCCCAGCCTCCATTCCCACTGCTGCGTTCACTAACTGGCCAGTCAACATGCCCTCCAGACAATTAAAGGCTGCACCTGTGAAAATCAGGGGCTGTGACTGCTTCACATTGCCGGGGTGGGATGGGGTATGGGACCCACAAACCTTCCCTTCATCTGTCTCCAAACCCGGGAAGGAAAATCAGACCAATTGCTTCTCCTCAGAAGCAGGAATCAGTGTGTTTTACTTAAAATCTTACATCATCAAAGGAGCCCATTCAGCCCTTCATGTCTGTGCCAGGCACTTTGTTTCATTTGCGTTTCTCTCCCAAGCAGCTCCAGGCTCTGAACTCCCAACACCTAATACATTTCAGCCCAACACCCAGTTCCAATACTCGTTCAGAGAAAGTGTGTGCGAACAAGGTGATTAAGGCCAGTAAATCACAGATTGAGCAGTAAATCAGAGTTTGGAGACAGCAAGATGGCCAGGAACAAGCTGGTAGAGAGTGAGGGTTCTGCCTCGAGTCAGGTGACAGAAATAAGGGAGACCAGGAGAGAGCAAACAAGGAACATGCCTGGAGCTGAGAGATAAGAGGACAGAGGTCAGGGTAATGAGTAAGAATTCCTGGACCCATACCTGGGGCTACAAAAAGCAGGAGACAAGGGAGTAAGCAGGAAAGTCAATGCCCTCCCCCCCAGGTCAGGATATAGTACAGTCATACAATGTTCCCTCTTCCCTCAATATGAATATAGAGTGAATGTCCCAAAACTGGTATTATCACAAAAATTGCAGCAGCAATACTTTTTTTTAATATTGGCACTGCCTCCAGGCCAGAACACATGATATAAAGTAAGTTTTATTGAAGAAAAGTATTACTGCTGTAATTTTTGTGATGATGCCCAATTGCTTTTCCCTCTCACTAGAGACGTGTATAGTCTCCACTTGCTTTGTTATCCTGGTAGCCTAACTACAAAACGCAATATGTGCATAATCACAAATGTGAATCTGCAACTTAATAAACAGTGCACCGTCATGACACCAAGAATTATATATTCAGCGACAGTAATACCTCGGTGAGATTCCCCTGCATCAATGGAGTCACTATATCAAGAATTAACTACTTTCTGACAATTTGATGAGGCAATGAAAATATCATATTGTTATGGTAAACAGTTCAATTTGAATTTGCTGCATTTTCAACCTTGACTCCAGACTCTCATGGTACAGTCTTGCTTCTCCAATTGCAAGTAATATCCAAAGCTACTTCGTTTATCAACTAAAAGGATTGCCACCTTGTGACTATTTCTGAAATATAACTAAGGCCCAGAATTTCGATCGTGTGTCGGGCGCGCAGAGATAGGAGAATTGGTGGCTCTGCAAAAAAAACTTTTGACAGTAGCTGCCCGGATAAGGGATTTCCTCCTGTCTTCAGTGGAGGGGTTTGTTTGCACATGGGTGGGAGTAGGTGGTTGGAGTGTGGAGCGGGGGGGTTGGCGCTGGATTAGAGGTCAGAGCAAGTGACCTGGGAAGAACTGAGGAGGATGCAAGCAGTGGAGCCCAAAAGTGAAAATAAATTCAAAAAGGAAGCACCCCTCCAATTCTTAGCCATCTCACCGCACTCCCACCCCCATGCACTCTCCATGCCCAATACATATCATCCCACCCCACCTCATGCCCTCCACCCATCCCTGTATCCCCGCATTCCATCCATGTGTACTTATGCCCCCACCCTCCCCATACCCTTCATGCCAACACATGCCCCCCACCAACCCCCAAAATCCATCATTCCCTCTGTGCAAACCTATGTCACAAACACAACCCCATAACCCCTCACAACCCCCAAGCCAGAACTATGCCCCTCACCCACCCCATGGCCCATGATAGCCCCCAATCAAACCTACTGCCAACTGAGGTACCAACAGGCACCATAATTTGTCCTTAGACCTACCAAACCAACACACCCAGTTTCGACCATGGGCAGGCCTCAGGACCCATGCAGAGATGGAGTAAAATAAAGTTCTTTAAAATATGTTCTGCGTGTCAATTCCAGACTTCACGGGCGGAATTCTCCGCTCCCGGGAAAAATCGGGAAGGCTGTCGTGAACTCGGCCGAGTTTCACGACGGCCTCGGAGGCCGCTCCTCTCACCGTATTCACCCCCACCCGGGGAGCTAGGAGCGGCGCTCCGTTATTCTCGGCAGCCGGGCCTTGACGCTTGCGTCAAGGCGGCGCGCCGAGAATGACGCGGCCGGTGCGCCTAAGTGACGTCAGCCACGCATGCGCAGGTTGGCCGGCTCCAACCCGCGCATGCGCGGCTGACGTCACGACGGCTGACGGCTCAAACCCGCGCATGCGTAGTGGCCGTCTTCTCCTCCGCTGCCCCGCAAGACGTGGCGGCTTGATCTTGCGGGGTGGCGGAGGGGAAAGAGTGCGTCGCTTTGAGACCCCGGCCCGACGATCGGTGGGCACCAATCGCGGGCCAGTCCCCTCCCAAGCACGGCCGTGGTGCTCACACCCCTCTCTGCCCCCCACAAGCTTCAAACGGGCCTTTGGTGCCCATGTTCACGAGGGCAGCGACCAGGTGTGTTTGCCGCCGTCGTGAAACAGTCGCGACCAGCAGGCCGCTCGGCCCATCCAGGTCGGAGAATCGCCGGTCGCCGTGAAAAACGGCGAGTGGCGATTCTTCCGAGCGGGTGGTGGGAGAATCGCGGGGGGCGCCGGGGGTTGTGAAATGAGTCGCCCGGCCCTCCCGCGATTCTCCCACCCGGCGTGGGGAGCGGAGAATCGCGCCCCACGATATTGATAAAAACCCATTCAGTGCATTTACATTCCTTCAACTAAATGAAGCCTTGCAACAAGAAACATTTCACTCTCCTGAACAATCCCTTATAGCAACAAGCATTGGGATTTAAAATCTTACATCAAAATGTCTATAACCAATTGTAGCTGTCAATCCAACTATGAAATGGCAGGCACCCAACTGTGACAATGGATGGTTGTGACATCAGTCACAATCTAGAGTGGAATCTTACCATATTTTTTCAAAGTGTTATGATAGGGAGATATTAGGAATTTTGGCCCAGAAATGGGGTCCATGATGTGGCAGATAATTCAGGGGTTAAACAGACTGAGGGAAAAGACTGATAACAGCAGAGTCAGAGGGATACGCCCACAGCCTGAGTTACCTTGTCCCATTCGGACTTGACTTTGTTAGTGTGAATACACAGGATGCCTCGGTTCAGCCAGAATGATCCACTCATGATCTATTGTCATTAAGGACAACCTTGTTTGACCAGCCATTAGCCCATCACAGTCTGATGTCCTATTTGTCCGTCCGTGGAAGGTGCGTTGCCTATAAATGGCATAGCTCTGTTCTTTGTATAAATGGGAGAGGACAATCTGGTTCAAGTCTGGAAATCCGAGAGAATTTTTGTTTGAGGGACTGGACAGAGCTTAGAGGGAGAGGGAGAATGCTATTCTGAACAATTACAGCGAGAAAGCTGTGCAAATCGACCTGAGAGGTCATGAAAGTTGCCACCGAGACAGACTTTGGAAAGGGTTATGAACAAATGTCCCTAACAGAATAAATAATTGCTTTGTAAATGCAAGTGTTACCTTTGCCTGTCTGTGTAAGTGGCATGAAAGCATCATGGTTATTTAAAGTGATGTTTAATGGGAACAAGTGTGTTAAGGTTAAGAAACTGCACATAATCTATTAGTTTTAGAGCTGAAGTAAATGTTTAAATATTGTTTTCTTTCAATGTAATAAAGTTATGAAATAATCAAGCCCAATTTCTTATATTATCGCTCCTGGAATGAGGCAATCTTTCCGCACCGTCTCTCAGCCACCTTTGAGAGCTGACCAAGCATCCATAGTAAATTGGGGGCTCAAGGCCGGAATCTTCTTACGTATAATTCCTAGGTTGGCTTGGGCTTATCAAATTTAAAGACTGTGAGTATGTGTGAATCAATTGCACTCAGTAAGCTTTGCGCAGGTGAAGGAGACACAGCCTGAGTGAGTGAGACACATCCAGAGTGGGAATTGAAACTTGGTAATTTGGTGCAGTGAGGTAATTCGGTGGTTTGTAACTGTTAATCTGCAGGGAGAGAACCAGAGAGCATCCTGGGAAGATAAGTGATTTTTACTTTTATTATCTTTTCAAATTTTGTGTGTGTGGGGGGGGAGGGGGGGGGGGAGCTGTAAGTGACATCACAGTAAAGCTGCGACCTGATTGGCTGCTTGGGAATCTGTTAAATTTGAAAAAAAATAATATTGCAAAAAAAATCTAATTAATTAACTAGATAGTAGAGTAACTAAACCAGAGAGTAGAGTAACTAAACCAGAGGGCAGAGATCGGTATTTAGCATTTAATT
Source organism: Scyliorhinus canicula (assembly GCF_902713615.1). Classification (NCBI taxonomy): domain Eukaryota; kingdom Metazoa; phylum Chordata; class Chondrichthyes; order Carcharhiniformes; family Scyliorhinidae; genus Scyliorhinus; species Scyliorhinus canicula. The sequence continues at coordinate 91,299,267 of NC_052158.1, forward strand.
TTACAGTAAAAATCATCTAGCGTCAGGGCCATATAGTTAACTGTAACTCAATCTAACAATAATTCAAGTGTTTATTTTAAATTAATTAATTAGTGCTTAAATGTCACTCAGCGCGGTGCAGTGCTCCAACTGTGAGATGTGGCAGATTGTTGACGCTTCCAGCGTTCTGGTCGACTACACCTGCAGCAAGTGTAACCAATGGCAGCTCATCACAGACCAAGTGGTTCGGTTGGAGCAGCAATTGGATGCACTTAGGAGCATGCAGGTGGCAGAAAGCGTCATAGATAGGAGTTATAGAGATGTGGTCACACCCAAAGTGCAGGCAGAGAGAGATGGGTGACCATTAGAAGGGGCAGGCAGTCAGTGCAGGAATCCCCTGTGGTTGTCCCCCCTCTCGAACAGGTATACCCACTTGGATACTGTCGGGGGGATAGCCGATCAGGGGAAAACAGCAGCAGCCAGAGCCGTGGCACCACGGCTGGCTCTGATGTTCAGCAGGAAGGGTCAAAGCACAGAAGAGCAATAGTCATAGGGGACACTATAATCAGGGGCTCAGGGGCACAGATAGGCTCTTCTGTGGGCGTGAAAGAGACTCCAGGATGGTATGTTGCCTCCCTGGTGCCAGGATCCAGGATGTCTCCGAACGGGTAGCGGGCATCCTGAAGGGGGAGGGCAAACAGGCAGAGGTCGTTGTACATATTGGAACTAACGACATAGGCAGGAAAGGGCATGAGGAGTTCAGGGAGCTAGGCTGAAAGTTAAAAGACAGTACCTCCAGGGTTGAAGTCTCGGGATAACACCCAGTACCATGTGCCAGTGAGGCTAGAAATAGGAAGATAGAGCAGCTAAACACTGGGCTAACAGCTGGTGTAGGAGGGAGGGTTTCCATTATCTGGACCACTGGGAGCTCTTCCGGGACAGGTGTGATCTGTATAAGAAGAACGGGTTGCATCTAAACTGGAGAGGGATAAATATCCTGGCCACGAGATTTGCTAGTGTCACACGGGAGAGTTTAAACTAGTATGACAGGGGGGGTGGGTACAGGAATAATAGTTCAGAATAGGAGAATTAGGGAATAGGGCCAGTATGGCTCTGAGGAAGAGCAGCCAGGGAGATGTTGCTGAAAACAGCGGGACTGGTGGCCTGAAGTGCATATGTTTTAATGCAAGAAGTATAACAGATAAGGCAGATGAACTTAGAGCTTGGAACAGTACTTGGAACTATGATGTTGTTGCCATTACAGAGATCTGGTTGAGGGAAGGACAGGATTGCCAGCTAAACGTTCCAGGATTTAGATTTTTCAGGCAGGATAGAGGGGGATGTAAAAGGGATGGCGGAGTTGCGCTCCTGGTTAGAGAGAATATCACAGCTGCACTGCAGGACACCTCGGAGGGCAGCGAGGCTATATGGGTAGAGATCAGGAATAAGAAGGGTGCAGTCAGAATGTTGGGGGTTTACTACAGGCCACCCAACAGCCAGCGGGAGATAGAGGAGCAGATAGGTAGACATATTTTGGAAAGGAGTAAAAGCAACAGGGTTGTTGTGATGGGAGACTTTAATTTCCCCAATATTGACTGGGACTCACTTAGTACTAGGGGCTTGGACGGGGCAGAGTTTGTAAGGAGCATCCAGGAGGGCTTCTTAAAACAATATGTAGATAGTCCAACTGGGGAAGGGGCTATACTGGACCTGGTATTGGGGAATGAGCCCGGCCAGGTGGCAAAAGTTTCAGTATGGGAGCATTTCGGGAACAGTGACCACAATTCAGTAAGTTTTAAAGTGCTGGTGGATAAGGATAAGAGTGGTCCTAGGGTGAATGTACAAAATTGGGGGAAGGCTAATTATAACAATATTAAGCAGGAACTGAAGAACCTAGATTGGGGGCGGATGTTTGAGGTAAATTAACATCTGACATGTGGGAGGCTTTCAAATGTCAGTTGAAAGGAATTCAGGACTGGCATGTTCCTGTGCGGAAGAAGGATAAATACGGCAAATTTCGGGAACCTTAGATAACGAGAGATGTTGTTGACCTCGTCAAAAAGAAAAAGAAGGCATTTGTCAGGGCTAGAAGGCTGGGAACAGACGAAGCCTGTGTGGAACATAAGGAAAGTAGCAAGGAACTTAAGCAGGGGGTCAAGAGCACGGTAGCATTATGGATAGCACAATCGCTTTACAGCTCCAGGGTCCCAGATTCGATTCCGGCTTGGGTCACTGTCTGTGTGGAGTCTGCACATCCTCCCCGGGTGTGCGTGGGTTTTCTCTGGGTGCTCCGGTTTCCTCCCACAGTCCAAAGATGTGCAGGTTAGGTGGATTGGCCATGATAAATTGCCCTTAGTGTGTCCAAAATTGCCCTTAGTGTTGGGTGGGGTTACTGGGTTATGGGGATAGGGTGGAGGTGTTAACCTTGGGTAGGGTGCTCTTTCCAGGAGCCGGTGCAGACTCGATGGGCCGAATGGCCTCCTTCTGCACTGTAGATTCGATGAAAGAGGGTGAAAAGGGGTCACGAAAAATAATTGGGAAATAGGGTTAAGGAAAATCCCAAGGCTTTTTACACATACATAAAAAGCAAGAGGGTAGCCAGTGAAAGGGTTGTCCCACTGAAGAACAGGCGAGGGTGAGGGAATCTATGTGTGGAGCCAGAGGAAATGGACGAGTTACTAACTGAATACTTTGCATCAATATTCACCAAAGAGAAGGAATTGGTGGATGTTGAGTCTAGAGAAGGGTGTGTAGACAGCCTGGGTCACATTGAGATCCAAAAAGACGAGGTGTTGATCATCTTGAAAAATATTACGGTAGATAAGTCCGCAGGGCCTGATGGCAACTACCACAGAATACTGAAGGAGGCTAGAGAGGAAATTGCTGAGGTCTTGACAGAAATCTTTGGATTCTCACTGTCTTCAGGTGAATTCCCAGAGGACTGGAGAATAGCCAATGTTGTTCCTTTGTTTGAGAAGGGTAGCAAGGATAATCCAGGGAACTACAGGTCAGTGAGCCTTACGTCAGTGGTAGGGAAACTACTGGAGAGAATTCTTCGAGACAGGATCTACTCCCATTTGGTAGCAAATGGACGTATTAGCGAGAGGCAGCATGGTTTTGTGAAGGGGAGGTCGTGTCTCACTAACTTGATAGAGTTTTTCAAGGAGGTCACAAAGATGATTGATGCAGGTAGGGCAGTGGATGTTGTCTATATGGACTTCAGTAAGGCCTTTGACAAGGTCCCCCATGGCAGACTGGTACAAAAGGTGAAGTCACATGGGATCAAGAGTGAGCTGGCAAGATGGAAACAGAACTGGCTAGGTCATAGAAGGCAGAGAGCAGCAATGGAAGGGTGCTTTTCTGATTGGAGGGCTGAGACTAGTGGTGTTCCGCAGGGATCAGTGCTGGGACCTTTGCTGTTCGTAGTATATATAAATGATTTGGAGGAAAATGTAACTGGTCTGATTAGTAAGTTTGCAGATGACACAAAGGTTGGTGGAATTGCGAATAGCGATGAGGACTGTCAAGAGGATACATCAGGATTTAGGTTGTTTGGAGACTTGGGCGGAGAGATGGCAGATGAAGTTTAATCATGACAAATGTGAGGTAATGCATATTGGAAGGTCTAATGCAGGTAGGGAATATACAGTGAATGGTAGAACCCTCAAGAGTATTGACAGTCAGAGTGATCTAGGTGTACAGGTCCACAGGTCACTGAAAGTTGCAACACAGGTGGAGAAAGTAGTCAAGAAGGCATACGGCATGCTTGCCTTCATTAGCCAGGGCATTGAGTCATGTTGCAGCTTTATAGAACCACAGTTAGGCCACACTTGGAGTGTAGTGTTCAATTCTAGTCACCACATTACCAGAAGGATGTGGAGGCTTTAGAGAGTGTGCAGAAGAGATTCACCAGGATATTGCTTGGTATGGAGGGCATTAGCCATTAGGCGAGGTTGAATAAACTCGGTTTGTTCTCTCTGGAATGACGGAGGTTGAGGGAAGACCTGATAGAAGTCTACAAAATTATGAGGGGCATAGATAGAGTGGATAGTCAGAGGCTTTTTCCCAGGGTAGAGGGGTCAATTACTCAAGGGCATAGGTTTAAGATGCGAGGAGCAAGGTTTAGAGGACATGTGCAAGGCAAGTTTTTTTACACAGAGGGTAGTGGGTGCCTGGAACTCGCTGCCAGAGGAGGTGGTGGAAGCAGGGACGATAGTGACGTTTAAGGGGCATCTTGACAAATACATGAATCGGATCGGAATAGAGGGATACAGACCTTGGAAGTGCAGAAGATTTTAGTTTAGATGGGCAGCATGGTCGGCACGGGCTTGGAGGGCCGAAGGGCCTGTTCCTGTGCTGTACTTTTCTTTGTTGTTTCCGGGTTTGAAATATTGAATTAGGAGTGACTGGAAGTGGCACCATACAGTTGCAAACAATGTCCTGAGGGTGGAGGAAATCACTGGGGAGGATTTACAAAGGGAGTCAAAAGCAAAGCTCTTGGGTTTGACAGAGAAACTGCAGTTAGCCCTACCAAAAGGGGCAAAGAAGGCTGAGATAATACAAACCATGGCTCAATCTTTAAACTTACCAGTAGCACAGTGTAACTCAGAATTAGTTGGTATCCAATTAAAACTGAAAGAATTGGCAATGTAGCAAAAACTGAGAGAAATGGAGAAGGCAAATGAAGCAAAAGAAAGAGAATTTGAACTTTGGAAACGAGTGCTGCAAGGAGAACAACTTAAAGTATTGGAGGCAAAGGCAGGAGCTGATGAAGTTTTAGGGGAAGAGGAAATACCTCTTAGTCAGAGTTTTAGCAGGGATATGTTTAAATTTATGCAAGAATTGCCAAGATTCGATGAGAATGATGTCGAAGCATAATTTATATTGTTTGAGAAAGTAGCTAAAAAACTGAATTGGCCAAAGACGACGTGAGTGATGTTGATTCAAACAAAGTTTGTTCAAACAACGAGTGTTGTGATTGCCTCATTATCAGAGGAGGTCTCAGGGACTTTTTTAAAAATTATTTTTATTTGCCATATTGTCATCACTTTTGCCATACAAAGGAAGAAAACAACAACAGAACAACCCTAACGGTATAAAACCTAAAATATGGACTCTTAGAACAAAAGCAAAAACAAAATGCTCCCTCACCCCCTTAGCATTCAATGGCAACCAACTCCCAAAGGTGCATAATATCAAACCCCAAGAATTGTAAGATCCTTCCTTCACCTCCCTCAGTTCAAACTTCACCTTCTCCAGGATCAAAAACTCCGGCAGGTTCTCCGCCACGCCGAGGGACAGGGCGGGAGAAGCTGACCTCCACACCAACAAGACCTGCCTAGGGCAGCACGGTGGCGCAGTGGGTTAGCCCTGATGCCTCACGGCGCCGAGGTCCCAGCTTCAATCCCGGCTCTGGGTCACTGTCCGTATGGTGTTTGCACATTCTCCCTGTGTTTGCGTGGGTTTCGCCCCCACAACCCAAAGATGTGCAGGGTAGGTGGATTAGACTCGCTAAATTGCCCCTTATTTGAAAAAAAAAAATGAATTGGGCACTCTAAATTTTTTTAAAAACCAGCGAGGCGAAGGCTAAAACGTCTCCCCCCGCAACCGCATGCAACTTGGACCAGTCAGACACCCCGAAAATGGCTTCTAGGGGACCAGGGTCCACATCTATATGTAAAAGCCCCGAGATAGTGCTAAATACCTCTCGCTAATACCTTTCCAGCGTAGGGCAGGACAAAAATATGAACATGACTTGCGGGGCCCCTCCCACATCACTCACAAACATCCTCCACCCCCTCAAACAGCTGGCTCATTTTTGTTTTTGTGAGGTGCGCCCTATAACAACCTTCAATTGTATCAGCCCCAACCTCACACCACAGTCCCTCTTCCATCAACCCAGCCCCGAGCTCTTCCTCTAAATTCACAGTAACCCCCTCCATGGACACCATTTCCTCCTCCCGGATCCTCCTATACATCGCCGAACCCCCTTCCCCAATCACCCCACTGATAGTAGCGCCTCCAACAAAGAGGCTGATGCTATCAGGAAGGTCAGGGAAACATTCCTTGCAAAATCTCGAAGCTGCAAGTACCTTAACCCTTCCCATGCGTCCACCCGTAGTTCTCTCCCAGCTCCTCCAAGCTCGCAAATCGTCCAGCAAGAAACAATTCCTTCATTTCCTTAATCCCCCACTCGTCGTATTTCTGAAACCTCACATCCATCCTCCCCAGCTCGAACCCATGATACCCCCTAATCGGCATCCTCCCTGAACCTGTCACCAGCTTAAAGAGCTGCCAAAACTGCTTCCAGATCTTCAATGTGTCCACCACCATCGGACTCCCCATATACTTATCCGGTGCCATTGGGAATCCCGACCCCCTACAAGACCCCCATCGGGACTTCCCCTTACCTCCGACCCCGCCCACCCGAACCCAGCCCTGCACCTTCTTCCCATTCGCTATTTGCCGCCCAGTAATAATACAGTAAGCTTGGGAGGTCTAGCACCCCACCCCCGCCTGTCACCCTCTCTGAAAGAGCACCATCCTAACCCTGGCCACATCCCCCCCCCCCCCCCCCCCCCAACAAATAAATGAGTTGATCAATTTGTCCACCTCCTTGAAGAAGGATTTTGGATTTTGGTAGAAAGACTGACAGGAACAGAAATCGCGGTAACACATTTATTTTAACTGCCTGCATCCGACCCGCCAATGACAGAGGGAAGTTGTCCCTCCTTGCCAAATCGACCTTCACCCTCCCCACCAAACTAGGTAAAATTATATCTTTGAAGCTCACTCCAATCCCACGTCACCTGCATCCCCAAGTATCTAAAGTGGGTTTGCCATCAGCACCCCCCCGCCCCCCAACCACTCCTGGCTGGGAAACCATTAAATACTCGCTCTTGTCTTAACTCAATTTATACCCCGAGAATGATCCAAATCCTTGGAGCAGTCCCATTATACTTCCTATCAACATGCTCAGCATATAAGGATATCCTATTCCCCGCCCTCACTTCCCCCTTCCACACCCCAAGCTCCTTAGCACGCTGGCCAAAGGTTCTATAGCCAGTGCAAACAACAGGAGGGACATAGGACATCCCTGCCTCGTACCCTGGTGTAGAGTAAAGCATCCCAAATTCATATTATTAGTGCGAATACTCGCCAATGGGGTCCAGGTGGTTGCAGTCGATGACACCGTGCACCAAGGGCATGCTTGCTAAGCAAACGACTCCCATGGCTTTGCCGCCCTGGCTTGCCTGGTCCCTGTCCAAGTTGATGTACATGTGAGCAAATAGCGCATCTATGACCTCCCATATGTACTTGTACGTGGCTAACTGGGTTATGCCGCACAGGGCACCCCTGCTGACTGGAAATGAGCCGTTCACATAGGAGTTCAGAGCAATGCTACCTTCAACAGCCACGGGCAATGGGGTAGCCCCCAGTCCATATGATGCCAGCTGTTGCAGAACCTAGCATAGGTGGTCCACCATCTCTTGGGACAGACATAATCTTCCCTGGATCTGCAGCTCTGACATCTGGATGTAGGATGTTCAACATTGAAAAACCCTTTGCTGATATTGTCTCCTGCAAGGCTCAACCATCTATTTGTGGAAGAGGAATGATTCCAGCTTCCCCCTCCTCGACATGGCGCTTTTCCTGACCACATGTAGCAGCATGTTGATGTCTGCTGCTGCTCGATCGCAATTAATAGAATAGCCAACCTGTCTGGCTCCATCATTTTCCAAAATCATAAATTGAAAGGAAGAGAACGTTAGCAATGAGTATTCTTGACAGTGCAATGAGCCTCAGCCTTCTACGCTTCTTGGACATATATCCCCTTCAGCGAGCACCTCTTCACTCAGTCTTTCTCCATCCCCTTTACACAATGGTCGCTTCCCCATAGTTGTTCCTCTCAACTCCACCTGTAGTCAACCCTGAAGAGTCTCACTGGTACCTAACCCCTGACATTCTCTCCCTCCCCAACCCTAGTGTTAGGTAATAGGACAGTTCAGTGCATGCATTGGACCAGAATTTAACCTCACAGGGGACTTCTAATATGCCCCCTGTCATGGGCTTGAATGGGATGAGTCATGAGAGACTTCACCTCAACGCCTTGCATCGGGGCCCACATTAGTATGATATATCTAATTTAGATGTTAGTGTGAGTATTGGAGTGCAATACTTGGGGCCAATATTTCCAAAGTGTTATGATCTTGGCACCAATCAGTGGCACACTCATGTACTGCTGTGCTGACTTAATTGGCACAATCACTCATCAAGGAAGAGTCAGGGGGCTGATCAGGCAACTGGCATCCTCTTGTGGCAGACGAGGCACGCATGATTCATGTGAAGACCGGAATTAGGATGTCAACCTCATCCTTAGATGGCACCCTCATTCTCCCAGCTCAGATTAAACAATCCATCCATCTCTTCCAGCTTCTGCTCTGACACTATTCCCTGACAGTCAACCCCTGGAGCTTGACCTCCATACAGCTTATCAGCTTTGTCTTCACAGTGCTACCTAAGTGTGGGGTTCAAATCTCACAGTAGTTGTTCTCCTCCCACTGAGAGGGTCTTCAGGCTTCCTGAAGCAAGGGAGCACCCATTTCCTGTGTCACTCTGCCTTTGCAGCCTGACTTCTCATGGGACCCCATCCAAGAAAATCGGAAGTCGCAATCTTGCTGGCAAGTTTCATGTTTTCCAATTCACTCCAGATTTTATGCCTGCATCGGTGAACCCACACATGGCTAACACAGGCTCAAAATCACCCCCCAAGTAATAGAAGTGCTCAGGCTTACATGGACAGGCAGAGTCAAATTGCCAGCCATCTTTTATTTACACTCCAGATAAGTTCTTTCAAAGATATAAAGGGCAGGGCCTTTAAAGGCTTGACAGATTGACAGCTCCCTTTGGCATTTCCCTTTGCCATTTTCCTTTGACAGGTGCTTCTGACAGTTTTGACCAGTCCCTTTGACAGGTGCTTCTGACAGTTCTGGCAGTTGATTTTGACAGGTCTGTTGAGAGTTCCAGTAAGCTTGACAGTAATGCATTCACATGTATCTTATATGCAAATTTATGCCTAATTTTAACATTTACAAAGGGCACTTGACCTACCACTAAGGGCACCTTACCTCCCCCAAAGGTGTCCCGGGACTTTATCTCTCTAAAGGGATACCCAAACAAATCCACAAAATTCAGATGTGCTCTTAACGTGTTTTAATCAGCACTTCAGGTTTCACACTCCTGGCCGACTAAAATTACCACTTCAGTGGAGGCAGCTAATTATTTAAATGCCCTTCATAAAACGCGTATTTGCAAAAGCCACCTTACCCTGTGAAAATGGGAAGTGCCATGTTCGGGGTAGGACTTAAGATTTTGGAGACTTGAGTCATTTCACCATAATGGAGAGGCTTTCTGTCATGGTGAAAATCTGGGCCTAAGTTAGGATGTCCATGCAGGGATATACAGAGCACAATCCTCTATTTGAGTGTACTACATGGTTCCTTAATCTTTTTTCTTGAGATGCGGGTATCACTGGTAAGACCAGCACTTATTGACATCTCTTATTGTCTCGGTGGAGGCACATCACCACTGTAACCAACTGGGATGGCCACTTACAAAGGATCCCGGGAAATATGGCTACCTGCAAAGGACCATGGGAAATATGGTCAACCCAGGACTCAGACGCTCAGAGCTTATGTATATTGGCAACTCAGGTAACTAGACGCGATTGAAACCTCCAGCTACTTTGCATTCTAATGGCCCATTTCTCCAGAACAAAAACCTGTACTCGGGTAACAAATACAGAAACAGACTCGTCAGTGCCACTCCCTTTGCTCAGGGAGCCCAAACAGCCAAGGTCAATGACTGCTCAGGACACGTCCCGCCATTAAGGCACCCGCCCCTTTATTGGCCAAAATCGAAGGCAGTAATCAAAGCCTGCTGAATTATTGGGTCCAAAGCTAAGAACCGCCCAAAAGAGCACGAAACCCCAGTAGGATAAAGAGAGACACTGCCATGTGTTCAGTCTCTCTTGGCCCTGGCGCTCGGTCTCTCTTGTCCCCGACCTACGCCTAAAACCAAGTGCAGCATCACGACCAGAAGACAAGTTCAAGACCAACGATCGCTCCCAGACAGATGAGCCCAGCAGAAACAAAGCCACTTCTCCAGACCCAGCCACGCAAGATCCGAACAAAGGCCTTTTTCCTCTGCATAAAGCCGGGTGCCTTAAGTTAAGTACAGGTTGTTGTAGCGTTAGGTGTAAATTAGCTTGTTGTGTTTTATGTTGCATGACAAAGTAATTCTTGTGTGTAAATAAACTATCATTGAACTTGAACTAACTAACTGGTTGTTTGGTCTTTGATCGATATCCGGTAAAACCTTGTGGTGATATCATTTGATACCTGCCGACTCTGAAAAGCAATATCATCATTAATAACTGTCTTATCAGTTTCCAGTTAAAAAGAGCAACATTATTGGCGTCTCTGGTGCGAATTGGCAAAACCACTATCTTTGCAAGGGCAACAAGTGATGGGCAATAAATGCTGGCCTTGCCAGTGATACCCATATCCCCCAAGTGAAGAAAACTGTCTTGTGGTCTGATAAGCTGAGAATTGATTGTTCAACCTTTCTTGAAAAGTGGAAGGATGCAAATTTCAAATACCATGCACAACAGGTTAAATACTTCAGCTAATTTCATTTAAAGTGAATTGTGAGCAGGAACAGTGGTACTAAAGCACACTCTGCATGCTTTTGTAAAGCTTCCAAGTGTAACATTATTATTATGATCTTTTCTAATTTTCTATTGTGTATAAAATGATTAATATGTTGATTATATTGATTTCTGTAACCTTTCTCACTCAAACATTTCAATTAACTGACATTTTATATTTTGGGCATGCCAAGATTACAGAAGATAGAAGTACATTTTCATGGTTAACTCAAAACTGAATTTCAATAATTTGTTAATCTAGGCATCAATACTTCAAATCTAGAGTGATCACCTACCAAAGCCATTTCCATCACAATGCAAGATTCAAATCAAATATTAGTGAAGGATCATATTAATGCTTCCAGTAATTCAAATTTTAGCGACCATTAAGTAGCAAAATGCAAATCAATCTTTTTGAGTATTGTTATAACATTTATTCACCAAAATTAAAATCATGTCAAGATTAATTTAAAATACTATATTTGAAGATATAATCTGCAATAATGTGGGATTTCTTACAATCAACGTTATAGCATTTTGAAAAATCAGATATTGGTAGCCTGACACAATATCAGACAGTTTGCCAGTACTAGATGAAATACTTGGGAGAACTATAAAGGAAAGCTCATGGTATGAGTAGATGATTTGGAGGGGCATAAAAGGAGATGCTAAACTTGTTCTGACTGATCACACAGCAGAAATCAGATGGTCTCATTTCAAACCCAAAACACTGCGGGTCCCTTTGTAGTGGGGAACGGGTGATGAACATCGGATGACAATGGCTAATACAGCAAGGTCAAAAACCTTCCCAGGTAAAGTAGATTGCATTGGAAAGGATATATGCTTCACAGTCTTCCACGTTGCTGCCAATGCTGCATTCTGATTTAAAATAAATGGGCTTGAAACACACAGGACACTACAATTACTCTTTAATTTCATTGAGGAGTGTGACACCATGATCTGATTGCTGGCAATCTCAGCAGACTAATCAACAGATGCTCTATGTGTACGTTAAGAAGAAATATGGGCTACAAAGTTTGTTTCACTGTTGATGAAACAATAAAAGATATTTATTTTTTCCCCAAGTGACAGATATTAAATGAACTGCATCCAAGGTTCCTATCTGAAAATGAAAATCACCATCGTCCCAGAGGTTGCTCTCACCTTTGAAAGAGCTGAACGGTGGTGATTGAACCTGAGCATCACCATACCTCAAGAGAAGGACAACGTTAAGAAGGCAAGATTTCATGGTAACCTCAGCTGGTACAGGGATTGAACCCCTGTTGGTGACGCTCTGCATCACAAACCAGCCATCTAGCTAACTGAGCTAACCGACCTCCATCCTACCTAAGGTTTCACCAGGAGGCAGGTATCCATAGAATAGAGAGACTCATTGGCCAGTGACAATTTCCAAACTTTCTTTCACCATATTAAAGACCATAGTATCCCACTGACGTATTACAGGTCCTCTATAAATGTGAAGGCATTGTCGTAACTCTTCATTACTGGTGGGATACCTCCCCTGGCACTGCATTTTAAAACATACTTGGCTTTTATGAAGGTCAGAACTTACATCATTTAGAATGAATGGCTGTTTCATTTTTTAATTGCTATCCATTTAGCACTCAAGTGCAGTGTATGAGGTCACAATTTTCAGTAATAAACATGGAAAATGAAGCATTAAACATGGTTTGCAATAAAAAGAAAGGACAAGTTGAATTAAGTGTACAAGGAACACATGACATAAAACTCGGCAATCTCTGATGGGAGCATGGGTAATTGCACCATCTTGAATGCTAACAGTGAGAATGCAGATTTATCCTGGGTCTGTGCTCAACTAACTATTCACAACTGTGATAGTAGTAGGAGGTCAACATCCCTCTTCCTCATTGCAATGCTTAGTTGAGCATGTGTGCATATGATTGTGAGAAGAATAGGATCTGTTGCATTGTTATATGCCCCATTAGGTAACACCTTGTTAATATTTTCTGGCCAGTGAAATGAGAAAATCAAAATTTAAACAAGGTGCCTCTGCTGGACCTTTCTAAAGAGAACAAAGAAATGCCCCCCATGGCCTCAGCCCAAATCCAGTGCGGGGCCTTGATATTAGCGGCATATGAATATACTTTTCAGCATAGCCCGGGGGTGCACATAGCACACGCTGATGCCCTCAGTCGTCTCCCACTGCCTGTGAGCCCCACTCTCTACCAGCGAGGGACGAAGTTATAGCAACACCGAATGTCGTGGATACTCTGCCAGTGACAGCCGTACAGATTCATACATTGACCCAGAGGGATTTCACATTGCCAAAACTTTGCCACATCATTCTACACGATGGATTGTCGGAAACCATCCCTCCCAGCAGCTCCGCAACCCTACATCAAGGAGCTTAGTGTGGAGGACGGTATCCTCTTATGGGAGCTGTGTGGTCATCCCATGGCCAGGTCAAGATTCGATCCTGCAGGACTTGCACAACGGACACCCACGGACTTTGAAGATGACAATGTTGGCGAGGAGCTATATCTGGTGGCCAGGGATTAATAGCAACATTGAGCGAGTGGTAAAAAGGTGCCCAGCACGTTAGGAGCACCACAATCTTCCTCTGTCAGCCTCTCTTCACCCTTGGGAATGGCCAGGGCACCCCTGGGGGCAGTTACATGCTGACTTCACCGGGCCTTTCATGGGGTCCATGTTTCTGATCCTTGTAGAAGCCCACTCCAAGTGGCTGGGTGTGTACTGGATGACCACCACCACCCTGAGAGCTACTGTAGAGAAATTACGGCAATTGTTTAGTACCCATGGATACCGGAGGTCTTAGTCACGGATAAGAGGGCCCCGTTCACGAGTGAGGAGTTCCTAGCATTTGTGTGTGCCAATGGGGTAAACTACATCCAGACTGTCCAGTACCACATGTCCTTGAATGGTTTGGCAGGGCGGGCGGTTCAAATATTTAAACTAGGCATGAGGAAACAAATCGAGGACTCCCTGGATACAAGAATGCTGAAGTTCCTGTTCCATTACCAGACCACGCGTCATGTCACAACAGGGGTAGCACAGGCAGAGCTATTAATGGGCCAAGCCTCCGAACCTGTCTCAGCCTGACATTTCCAGGTTTTGGCGAGAAGGTAGAGTCAAAACAGGACAATCAAAAGAAATGTAACGAAGACCGGATGCCTGAGAGAAGTTTTACAGCATGGTAGTACAGTCGTTAGTACTGTTGCTTCACAATGCAAGGGTCCCAGGTGCGATTCCCAACTTGGGTCACTGTCTGCGCAGAGTCTGCACGTTCTCCCCGTGTCTATGTGGGTTTCCTCTGGGTGCTCCGGTTTCCTCCCACAAGTCCCGAAAGACGTGCTGTTAGGTAATTTGGCCATTCTCAATTCTCCCTTCATGTACCTGAACAAGCACCAGAATGTGGAGACTAGGGACTTTTCACAGTAACTTCATTGCAGTATTACTATAAGCCTACTTGTGACAATAAAGATTATTTTTAAAATCAAACTAGTAAAAAAAATGTTTTAATTAAACCGGGGGAGACACCGTATATGTCTGGAATAGACAGATGCCTATTGGCTCCCTGAGGTTGTGTTGGAATAAACAGTGCCCATAACAAACATATTTAGAATCAGAGAGATGCCCGTGCAAAAACATGTAGATTACCTCAAGGGCAGAGAGCCCGCCTTGGCGGAAACCGCGCCAGGCTTATCGGTGCCTCTACCACCTCTGGTACCACTAGGTGGTCAATAGGCCTTGGGAATGAATATGGAAGCATCCATGCTCACGGACGAGGCTGGGGCCAAGCCCCAGCAGTGTCCCTCTGTTATTCGTTGTGGCAAAGGCCATCAACGGGTTGATATGCAGAACCCAACCCAGCCCCACCGCTGGCAGAAGCTCAACCACGTGCAAAGTGGCGAAGGAGTCCCCCTCTGATGGCTAATGTAGGGGAATTTCAGACTGGGGTGGGGTTTAATAACCCTCATGAGGTCCATGAGGGAGCACCCTAATTGATCTCCCCGTGCGACTTTTGGAATAAGAGCTTTCCCACTAGTGGGTGGAGGCCTGCCCAGCTGGGGTCATAATTAGACTGTAATAAAAGCCGGCCCAAACAGAGACTGGCATCCTAGTAGTCCCAACTGAGGCTTATGCTGTGTGTGACTGCCGCCGTAGCAGCCGTTTCCTTTGGCTGTGAATAAACTACCATTTATTCAACTACTCGGCTTGCAGGGTCTTGATAGTGGGGTTTGAACCTACATCCCTAGAATATTCTGTTTGGGAGCCAGGCTTAACTAGCCCAGTAACTTTACCACTACGCCACCATGTCTCCCCCTCCATTTATTGTCAGTGAGGTATAAATTCTTATATTTTCATTCTAGGTATGACATACTATTTATTTATCATAGAATCATAACTGTCTTCAAAGAATATTCAGGGACGAAAACCGAACTGATGGTTGCTTAAATCAGCAGACAGTGGGCACGATTAAATGAAAAAAAATAGAGTCCCATTTTGGGTGCGAAAACGGTGGGTTTCTCAGAGCCTGCAGCGCCAAGGACAAGCCCACTATCAAACGGTGCCTTGTATTTTGGGAGAGCCTCTGTGAGGAATGCTCCGCGAAGGTCGAATTTACCTTCATTCGGCACTTATCTTCATTTCCTGCACTGACAAGCTCAACACTGCAGGAAGAGATCGAGGAGTCATTTTAAAATCCTCCCATGATCTCTCGCCCCCTCCAATGCCCCAATTTACTGATGAGGGGATCCTCAAGCCTCCCTTCACCCCATCTCCTAAAGGCAGGGCACACCCAGGTCCAATCCCCAACACGGACAACCTGGCACTCAGGCACTGGCAGCCTGGCAGGGCCCCTGCCAGTGCCATTTAGGCACCTGACGGCACCATCTGGACACCTTGCAGTGCCAAGGTGGCACTGCCAGGATGCCAAGGTGGCAGTGCCAAGGTGTCAAGCTAATGATGCCAAGATGCTCAGGTGGCATCAGGGTGTCCAGATGGCATCAGGTGTGTCAGGATATCACACTGGTCAGAGACCACCACCCGGGGGCCTCCAATCATCTGTGAAAACCCCCAATGTGCCATTACGCCTGGTCCACTTTTGTGTGAGGTGCAGGTGTTCGATCCGGGGCCTTGGGATATTCCAGCTTAGACATATTTAAGCGAAGCTAACTGCACACTTAAATATGTCAATCTGGATCCCACCCACTGAGGGCAAGGTCCAGATTGCAATGTCTCGTTAGATCTCATGAGGCATCCCGAGCGTCATAAATCTTACGAAAGGCCTCTCGCAAGATTTAACAGCCCCGTTGTGTCACCGAGTCGGGCGCGACAAGGCCGTTCAATCGGGCCCAGGGTTTCAAAGAAACTAATCCTAGCAAAAATAACTTTTTGAACGGTCACATGGCTGGCAATTGATATTGAGCATCAGTGGCTGATTCCGCAGCACATTAACTTTCAGTAAGAGTGGCAATAGCATGGAGACTTTGAAAACCGACATTCCTTCTTCCTGTGCTCATTAGCACTTTATTGCTTCTGTCCAGCACCTGCCATACCAGCAATTTAAATGCACTATATTCCTGTAAGAGCATGTTTAAAATGTTCTGCTAGTATGAAGTCCACCTTCAATTTGGCAGTCTTTAACCCTGGAATTTATCATTGTTCTTCTTGCTATTCCACCCCTTAATTACAAGGTTAAGTGGCAGTCAATCATTTTGCCTGCCAGCATTATCACCAGTCATTGTTACCAACTAAAAGCTTCAAACTGCCAGAAATTACACCGCCGGAATAGGACACACAGATGAATAGGAACAAGGGATGGGCCATTAGCCCCTGTGCCTGTTTTGCCTTCACTGTTTCACAGCTGATCTGTCCATTAACTCAATATACCCATATTCTGAAAATTTTTGGTCGACAAATATTTAACAGTCCCAGGTCTGAGATTCATCTGGCATCAATTGCCCTTTCCAAATCTCTATCATCCCATTGTGTTTAGGTGTTTTCCTAATTTCACCCCTGAAAGATCCGATTTTAATTTTTAAACTCTTTCCCCAGAGCCAGCAGAAAGGGTTTCTTCCGATTTGTTCCCTTAATAAATTGAAAACTTTGATCAACTCCCCCCCGTAAACTTCTAAGTAAGCTCTCCTTGTGATTTAACCCTTGGATGATCCTGGTAAAACCACACTGCACTCCCTCAAAGGCCAATATAGCCTTCCTAATACAATTGTAAACATTTATTGTGTTGATTTTGAAATCCCTTGCAACTTTCTTTTCAGTGTAGCATTCTGTAGCTCCAATTGTTTTGTTACCGTTTGCTGATCTTTGTATCTCTTCTATTTGCCCTGCTCTGTCCTATTTTCCATTTTGGAGGCTTTTCTTGTTTAGTTTCATCTTGTCTCTGACCTCTTTAGTTGTCCATGGGGTGCAATAACCCACCCGGGGCCTATGGGGTGGGAATGATAAGCTTCCCTGTGGTCCCTAGGGGTGGGGGGTGTCTATTAATAAAAGGTTGGCCAGTAGAGCACCAACCAGAACCGAAACCCGCTCGGGATTGACCGGGCAGTTTAAATATTGTGTGTAAATAAAACTGTTACTTTATTTTACTTGGTGTGGACTCCCCGTGTCCTTGTTAAACTGGTGACGAGGAGTAAATTGGCTCACTGTCAGCTGAGTCACCTCCCTGATTTTCTGGACCCAAGTTTGGGTTTACTTGATTGGCCATGCCTCCGTTTGGGTGGTTAGATGCACTTAACACTGGTGTTGAAGACTGGAACCAGTATGCAGAAGAAAGAATGCGTTACTTCATCCAGGCCAACATCACGGAAAATGAGCACAAGAGAGGTAATACTGTTGATGGCCTGCAGAGCGCACATATTTGGGGTGATACGGAGACTCACGCATCCAGATATGCAATCGTTCAACCAACTCGTGACACTTGTGGTGCAATACTTCAACCCAACCCCATGAGTAATCGTTCAAAGATATTGGTTTAATATGGCGGAGAGATCCCCGATGAGTTGGTTACCAAGTTTGTATCACAGCCACGGAAGATAGCCAAGTTTTGAGAGCATGGAACTGCTTTATCTGATATGCTCGGTGATCATTTGGTCTGTGGTATAAATAATATGGAAACACAGAAAAAAACCTTTGCGTTAAATCTCCCTGACTTTTCAGCAAGTGCTCCAGATCTCCTTGTCCCAGGATAGTACCGAATACGGTGTTCAGGACATACAAGGGATAGAGGTGAACACTTTGGGGCGTTGCCCTTCAGGTGGTACCTCCACGGCGACTCCAGCCTGGGCAAAGAGCCGGCCGGCGAGACGGGCAATATCACCGGACTTGGCTGGAGGTGATTCCGGCCCATGTGGAGCCGGTCTAGGCATACCCACAGACAGCAGCAGGACCAGCGCTCCGGGCACTCCAGTTGAGGTAGGTATCAGCCCTGGGGCTGGGCCTCAAAACTGGATGACCCAGAAGTGTCCGAGGATGAGGCTGAGATGCAGCTGAATTGTGTGACATCATCCCTTGCGGCCTCTTTTTGCGTTCTGATACAAGTGAATGGCCATGTGCTCCCAATGGAGTTGGATACGGGAGCTGCCGTTTCTGTGATGGTACAGATCACCATTGATCTTATAAAGGAAGGTGTGCATACTTCGACTTTGACTGACATGGCGGCTCATTTGGCTACTTAAATGGGAACAACTGAATATTGTGGGGTCACTCTTGCTCCGGCATATTATGGGCGCCAATCAGTTTGCCTTCCCCTCATTGTTGTGCAAGGAAGCGACGCTACCTGTTGGGCCGTGACTGGCTACACCAGCTGCAGCTGATTGGCAACATAACCTCCAAGTGGATTCTGGTGGTCTGTGTGGGGTACTGAGCAAACTCCCCAAGGCTTTCTAGCCTGGCTTGGGTACAATTAATGGGGCTGTGGCCAAGATCCAGGTGGACCCAAAGGCCCAACCACAATGTTTTCATGCCCGCTCGGTTCCCTACGCTTTAGTAGGGGAAGTCGAAACTGAGCTTCATTGTTTGGAGAGTTTGGGCATCTTAAGGCCAGTGTGCTTCGCTGAGTGGCTGACGCCAGTGGTCCCCATAATGAAACAGGATAACATAGTCCGCCTCTGCGGGGATTATAGGTTGACAGTGACCACAGCTTTTGAGGTTGAACTGTTATCCTTTACTGTGCATCGAGGATTTGCATGCAACATTGGCCGGTGGCTGTACATTCACAAAATTGGACATGAGCAATGCTTATTTGCAGCTGGATAAATCCTCACAGAAGTAAGTCACGATCAATATGCATAAGGGACTCTATGAGTACACCCTGCTTACCTCTCCTAATGCACCAGCGCATGAAAAACCCCTGAGCTACCTACCTAATCCCATTTGTCAGCACTTAATCTGGAGCCTTGAATTTTTTGACATGCCAAGTGCTCATCCAGGTATATTTTAAAGGATGTGAGGCAACCCACCTCTACCACCCTCCCAGACAGTGCATTCTAGAACGTCACACCCTCTGAAAAAAGGCTTTTCCTCGCATCCCCCCGAACCTCCTGACCCTCACCTTGAACTTGTATTCCCTCTTGATTGACCTTTCAACAAAGGGGAACCGCTGCTCCTTATCCACCCCCTCCATGTCCCTCGTAATCTTGTACATCTCGATCTTTGTGCCTTAATGCATGGAGCATTCGCAATAAAGTGGATGAATAAATGTGCAAATAGATATAAATGGACATGATATAGGGATATAGAGATTAGGGAGATATGGCTGCAGGGTGATCAGGGTTGGGAATTGATCAGGGATATTCACTAATTAAGAAGGACAAGCAAAAAGGAAAAGGTGATGGGGTAGCATTGCTAGTTAAAGAGAAAATGAACACAATAGTGAGGAAGGATATTAGCTTCGACAATGTGGATTTCTAAAAAACAATTCCATGGGATGTGTGCATCGCTGGCTGGGCCAGCATTTATTGCTCACTCTTGAGGGCATTTGAGAGTCAACCACATTGCTGTTGATCTGGATTCACATGTAGGCCAGATCATGCAAGGACGACAGATTTCCTTCCCTGAAGGGCATTAGTGAACCAGATGGGTTTTTACGACAATGAGATGATGGTCACCTTTAGACTTTGAATTCCAGATTTTTATTGAATGCACATTTCACCATCTGCCATGGCAGGATTTCAGAGCATGACTCCGGATTACTAGTCCAGCAACTATACCATTATGCCAATGCTTCCCCACAAATCTGTATAGGTAGAGCTGAGAAGCATGAAGGGGCAGAAAACATTAGTGGGGGTTGTATATAGGCTCCCAAATTGCATTTATGATGTTGGGAATGGCATTAAACAGGAAATTAGAGACACATGCGATAAAGGAACATCTGCAATTATGGGTGACTTTAATCTGTATATTGATTGGGTAAATCAAATTATTAACAATACAATAGAGGAGGAATTCCTGGAGTGTATACAGGATGGTTTTCTGGACCAATACATTGAGGAGCTAATGGTATGGGGGCAAGCACTGCCTCCTCATAGTGCCAGGCACCCAGGTACAATACTGGCCTTGGTTGACTGTCTTTGTGGAGCTTGCATATTCTCCCTGTGGTCGCGTGGGTTTCCTTCAGGTGCTTCAGTTTCCTCCCACAGCTCAAGGATGTGCAGATTAGGTGGATTGGCCAGGATCAATACGTGGTTTACGGGGATAGGTTGGGGTAGAGTGCACTTTCGGAGGGTTGATGCAAACTCAATGGGCTGAACAACCTTCTTGGGCATTTAAGGATTCTATGGATTCTATAAAGAACAGGCCATCTTTGGCTGGATATTGTGTAATGAGAAAGGAATAATTGACAATTTTGTTGTGCAAGGCTCCTTGGGAATGACTTGGGAATTCTTCATCAAGATGTCGAGTGATGTAGTTGATTCTGAGACTAGGGTGCTGAATCTAAATAAAGGAAACTATGATGAGATGAGGAACAAACTGGCCATAATGGATTAGGGAATGTTACTTGAAGAGATGACAGAGGATAGATAATGGAAATATTCAAAGAGCGCATGGGTGAACTGCAACCCTGAACCCACCTGTTCATTTCTGACTGGTGCAAAATTAAATCAGGAAAGGTGGCCAAACCATGACTTACAAGGGAAATTAGAGATAATATTAGATTGAAGGAAGAGGCATACATATTGGACAGAGCAAACAGCAGACCCGAGGACTGGGAGAAATTGAGAAATCAGCAAAGGAGGTCAAAGGGATTGATTAAGAAGGGGAGTATGAAGTTTGAGGGTAACATAAAAACTGTTTGTTAAAGCTTCTATAGGTATGAGAAGAGAAAAAGATTGGTGAAGACAAATGTAGGCCGTTTACAGTCAGAAACAGGGGAATGTATAATAGGGGACAAAGAAATGGCTAACAAACTGAATACATACTTTGGTTCTGTCTTCACAAAGGGGGACACAAATAACCTACCAGAAATGTTGGAGATCGCAGGGTTTAGTGAGAGGGAGGAACTGAAGGAAATCAATATTAGTAGGGAAATGGTGTTGGGAAAATTGATGGGATTGAAAGATGCTAAATCCTCAGGGCCTGACAATCTACAACCCAAAGTACTGAAGGAAGTGGCGCTAGAAATAGTAGATGCATTGGTAGTCATCTCCCAAGATGAAATGAAATGGAAATGAAATGATTTCTGCAGACGCTGGAACAGTTCCGGCAGATTGGAAGGAAGCTAATGTAACCCCATTATTTAAAAAGGAAGTTAGAGAGAAAACATGAAATTATAGATCAGTCAGCCTGACGTTCGTTAGTGGGAAAATACTGTAGTCCATTATAAAAGTTTTAATAGCAGAGCACTTGGAAAACAGGCAAATTTGGACAGAGTCAGCATGGATTTAGGAAAGGGAAATTTTGCTTGACAAATCTACTGGAATTCTTCCAGTATGTAACTAATAGAGTTGACAGGGAGGTATCAGTGGATGTGATTTATTTGCACTTTCAGAAGGCTTCAAACAAAGTACCACATAAGAGATTACTGTGTAAAATTGAATGTGAGTGGGATTGGAGTAGTGTATTGGGATGGATAGAAAACTGTTTGGCAGACAGGGAAAAAAAAGGTAGGAATAAACAAGTATTTTTCCGTAGGCAGTGACTAGTGAGGTACCAAAGGGATTAGTGCTAGGACCCCCAGCTACTCACAATATATATATATTAATGAGTTGGATGAGGGAACTAAATATGATACCTCCAAATTTGCTGGGTGGGAGGATGAACTGTGAAGGGAATGCAGAGATGCTTCAGTGTGATTTGGACAAGTTGAGTGAGTTTAGAAGAATGAGGGGAGATCTCATAGAAACCTCAACATTCTACCAGGGCTGGACAAGATAGATGCATGAAAGATGTTCCCGATGGCGGGGAGTCCAGAACCAGGACTCACAGTCGAAGGATATAGGATAAATCATTTAGGACTGAGATGAGAAATGTCTTCACTCAGAGAGTGGTGAGCCTATGGAATATGTTATCACAGAAAGCAGTTGAAGCCAAAACATGTACGTTTTCAACAATGAGTTAGATGTAGCTCTTGGGGCTAAAGGGATTTGGGGGGAAAGCGGGAACATGTTACTGAGTTGGATGATCAGCCATGGTCATAGTGAATGGCAGAGCAGGCTCAAAAGGCCGAATGGTCTACTCCTGCTCTTGAAAGTTTGACCGAGGTCAGGAGCAAACTTTCCATATATTTTCCCCTCTCCGTTATGTATCAGAACGTCTCCAATTCACACTCCAGGTTCAATGACCCTGAGCCGGAGAGATCTGAGACTGAGACATCTATTGCGGATGTGCTCTCCTGGGACAGTCTCGCTGTTCACAAACTCCCATACACTGCAGTCCAGGCATCAATGCAACAATCCAGGCATCGTCAGTTTTGCTGCTTCAAGAAGAAATGTGTGACTGCCAACTTCATATCCACTCTTACACTAATGTAATTGCAACAATATGGACTTGTATTGGTAACAAACTGTACTTTATACAATTGAACAACGCTGATATGGCCCACTCTTGTTGGTGCATATGTATCTCACTTGTACTTTCTGTTTTATCAATATTGCAATATTGATCTGTTAAAACAAAAAAACGCAAAAGTGAGGGTTAAACAGGTGGTTAACAGATGTTTTGCATTCCAGAATCTTCACAGAAACTTGATTTTCTACTGGGAAAGGACAAAAAGTTACATTTAGTATTCAAATTTTCCGCAATTTTTAAGCCAGAACATGCAATCAAAGGTCTTGTCGTGTCAATTTACTTTGTTTATAAATTGAGTTCCATGGCAGAATGTGACAAAGTGATGCTATTTATTTCAGAACTTACGTCGTTTATTCTCTCTGCTGTATTGGTCGCTGAATGTTGATAGAGAACAATATCTGGCTCTCAGAAGGCTAGACAAAAACACAAACTACATTTGATTAATAATAAAGTCAAAGGGCAGTAAACTGCATTTTGTTTGTTTAGTTATTTGTTAATTATTTTGATCTTGCTACATAGTTGAAAGCAGAGTTTTTTATGAGCGGGCATGTGCAGATTTTTATATTCCTGGGATCAAGTCCTGGAACTGACTCTGAAAAATGTTTTTTTTCTGATATAAATGAATCTAATGCTTCACACCTGAAGATTGTACTGTGTAACTGCAGTAATTTTATCAGAAAAGACTTTGACGTAGTGTGAATATTAGTATCCAAACGTTCAGCAAATTTGTATGCAATTCCTATTTGATTGCCATTAAAATAGAACAAGATAGAATATAGACGTGAAACAGCAGAATGTCAACACTAAGGTCCCAGAGCAATCCACTCATGAATGTATCCCTTCAAGCTGTACCACACAGACCAATGTCACAGATCTGATTTCTAGTCTCTGCCAGAATAGTATCAGGCACAGATTCCTGCTTCTGATTACTATCCAGCAACCCCTGGAAAATTTGTGTGTATGCATGTCAAGTTGCACTAAATTTGGGAAGAATCTGCCAACACTCAACTTGCTTCATATACATTTGAATGCCATTGTTAGGTTTGCTGATAAAATAGACATCAGGCAGCACTGCCGAGATCAACAGATGGGAATCGTAACATAAAATGTGGTGCATGGTGGCTAAACTGAATTGTATTGAGCTATTGAGCAAACAATAAATGGAGCTATAAAGTAGAGAGGAGACATGGGGGTGTAATTTGGTTCCTGACCTACATTGGGTGGGAGGCATGCAGGACATTTCATTCACTCAATGACATCCACAGGAGGTCCAATAGGTTATCAAGATCCAGGGAGCAATGGAGTTACAGGTTGAAATTTTGGGGAAATGTAACAAACATGCCAAGCAGCAGGACTGGAACTTAAGGAAGCTTCTACAGCTTTGAAGCCCAAAAATAATAACAAATTGTAATTTCTGGATAAGTTCCCACATTTACTTAATTCAGCTTATGATCCCTGCAAATGTCCACCTCCCCACATTTACAGCCTACAGCTTAAGGATCAGACATGCTAATGCTAACTGACATGAAAAATTCTATTAGGCCCAAACAACAGTTGTTTTTTTTATAATGCTGCAGTAGCTTCATGGCCACAATTACTAACATTAGCTTTTTATTCCAAACTTAGTTTAATTTACATTGCCACTGGTCAGTTTTGAGCTCATGGCCTGGATTCTCCCACAATTGGCGGAACGGCCCTACGCCGGCGGCAAGAGCAGCGCGAGCCACTCCGGCGTCGGGCTGCCCGGAAATTGGTGAATCCTCCGCACTTCCGGGGGCTAGGCTGGCGCCGGAAGGGTTGGCGCCGCGCCAAATGGCGTCAAAGGGCTGCCGTGGGCCAGCGCGAGTTGGCGCATGCGCAGAACCGCTGGCATGTTCTGGCACATACGCAGGGGGTTTCTTCTCCGCGAAGGCCATGGCGGAGCCTTACAGAGGCCGGCAGGGAGGGAAAGAGTGCCCCCACGGCACAGGCCCGTCCGCAGATTGGTGGGTCCCGAGGACTCCGCTAGCTGCCCTCCAAGCCAGGTCCCACTGGGATGGACCATGTCCATTACACGTCGGCGTGACTGGCCGAAAACAGGCGGCTGCTCGGCCCATTGGGGCCCGGAGAATTGCCGGGGGGGGGGGCTGCTGTCAACGGACCCCGACCAGCATTGTGCGATCCCCGTCCCCGCCCGGAAACTGGCAATGGAGAATTCGGCAGCTGCTGTCGGAGCGGGGGGAGGGGGGGGGGGGGATTCACACCGCCTCCCGGCGGTTCTCAGACCCATCGGGGGTCGGAGAATCCCGCCCCATATCTCCAGATTATTAGTCCATGCACCTAGATTATGAGGTCAGCAATGTAGCCATTATGTTGCCATACACCTAACCCTTTAGGACTCGTTTTTAACATATTAACTTAAGCCCCCCCATTGATTTGGGGTAGAAACCTTAAATGAAAATCGCAACACTAGGAAGTCAACAATTTTCTTTCTTGCATTTTTTCTTCCACTGCATCTCTTTTTATGCCAAAACAAATCAAGCGGGGGGGATTGGGGGGGGGGGGGGGGGGGGGGGGGGGGGGGGGGGAGATGGTGAGGATGGCTCGCAAAACTCATCCAGTGTCTTTTACTTGCATTATAAAAAAGCTTACTCGTAACAATCATCACAACTTCGTGACATTTAAGAATGAACATATAAAGCTAATATTACAATCTCAGCATTACCTGGACCTGGTTGGTCTACCCAGCTGAATTTCTGTGGCTTGGTTGTGCGGTCTGTCCTTTTCTGTGAGGTCAAACACAGTTGACCCGTAGACACTAGCATGCAAGTATTTATGCGTTCTTTCTGGTCTGTAGAATAGCTGTCCATCAGAAGCAGAAATTGTCCAATTTCTTTCTGAACCTGACATCTGAGAAGAAGGCAGACTTGATCGTTGTTCATCCTTAGCAAATTGGAAAGGAAATCAGTAAAACATGTGCCTCAATGGAATAAGGGGCTGGATTCTCTGGTCTCCCAGCAGCTTCCCAGTGGTGCGCCATTCGTTAGGACTTTCTTTTCCCACCGCTTGTCAATGGCATTTCTCATTGAAGCCATCCCATGCCACCGGGATACCAGGGGAAAAAAGAATCCCAATGCGCAGAGAATTCCAGCCACGTGATAAAAATGTATACCATTGGTATGTCCAGAGGTCAACTGTGCTATGGTTAGGGATCTTGTTCCAGGCAAATATTCCATTTCTTGATGTTATTACGATCCCAGACCAGACCCCAACAGGAGCTTGGATACTGAACCGGAACCCCAATATTTTTGTTTATTTGGAAGGCTTATTTTTGCTTATTTGTAAGACTGTGGGAAAGAATGATTCGCTGCAGGAGTGATTGCATGAAGAAATAGGGCTTTGGTATTTCTAAAACAAAAGTTCATTATGAATGCAATATTAAACTTTTTAGCGTCACACCCAGGAAAAATAGCTTACAATTACCCCTTTGCTCTACTGCTCAATTTCCCATGAAACAACTAGAAAAGAAACATACAGTTTGCAATCTATCTTAAAATCATTGAGCAATACTTGCTTTATAAAACAGATTTTGATCCTGTTCAAACTCCTTCAAACTCTGGCTGAATATCTTTGAAAAGATGGTTTATTGGCATGTTTCAGCTTCTTTCATGTCCCCAGACAAGACTGCTCTGCTTTACATATTATTCCTCTTTTATAACTATCCAACTCTGAGAGAATTGTGGACTCAGGGTCAGACAGATTAGAATTCACCTCCCCTCTCTCTCAAACCTTTCTCCAAAACTTAACTGCATCTCTTCATTCCTTTGCTCCACCCAGCAATGACACCATCTCTCCAAGCTGAAAAACAAATGATCTCTGCAGGCTGCGAAGCATATTAACTCCCCCGGGACTTCGCCAGTCAAACTACATTCACCTTCTGGTTTCTAGAATCTCCCAGGCCTTTACAAAACAAAACCCTTTTTTCCCAACCATGACCACTGCAGTCAAACACGCTATAACCCTAAGCTTTTAACCCTTAAACTGCCCCAATATTCCTAAAGTCCTCCATTTGTCACAGAAATTTGACTTTTTTTGCAGGAGAAATTTGACTTTTGCCCATGTGCAGTGGTTGGGACAGGCCAATGACATGAGAGAGCGCGAGAAAAACAGAATTCAGGTTTGTGTTTCAAGGCTATTTTTAACTTGTTTACGGAAGATCCAACAGGTTAAAAGATTCCTATTCAGTGCAAAACGGATGCTGGTTCATTCAATTCCATCGCATGCTTTCGCTGCAAACCAGCTTCACCCACCAACGTCCATTTGTATAACATTCCTTTGGTTAAAATAAGTTTTCAAAATGATTTACAAGGCTTTACATGGTGGACACCATGCAAGAAATAAAGACAAATAGGGGTGGCAGGCTGAAGGTACAGTTAAAAATATGGTTTTCAAGAGGTTTTTGAAAGCAAAGAGGAAGATAGCAAGGTATTGTGATTTTTGGAGCGAGTCTTGTAGGACCTCCATTTTGTGTAACATCAGAGGAAAGGGCCTAGGGTGGAAAATAGGATTAGAGAGACTTCAAGGTTTTGCACAACCAGACCCATCTAAAGAAGCAGCCAGAAAAGTGAGTGAAATCAGAATCAAATGTACATAAATGCTGGTGAGGTCCAAGAATGGCTTCTTCTCTGCTGGTATTGAGCTGCAGAAAATTAAGAATCATAGGACTCTGTGCATATGGACAGTGGCAGGAGGATGGTGTTAGCCCTGGAGTAGAATTTGACCGTCCCCAGTTGATAAGTCTGTAGGTGGGAGGGGTGACCGCAAAATTCTTCAGATGGTCTTTCCACTGGGCTCTGGCAATTTTACCGTGCGGGGTGTGAGACCGAGATTGCTCCCTGCTCTATCTTTGCACCAATTGAGGCCCCCTTAAGTGGCCAATAATGAACACTTAAGGGCCGTTTTATGCCCAGCCCCAATTTTCAGGCTGGTGGAAGGAATTCAGGGGACAGGGAGAATGCTAGTGCTCAGGCCTCAGGAGGGAAGGGAGACGCTTCCATCTGTAGCTTCCTTTTAATGTTGGGTGTGCTCCCCCTCCCCCCGCCCCCCCTCCCTCCAACACACAGTCAGATGGCTTGCACCTCTCTGAGGCAGGGCTTCCTCTCAATGGGTGGAAGTCCCACCTTCAGCCAATTAACGCTCTTTGGAGTTCCAGGATTGGCAGGGATTTGTTCACTGCCAACTCCTCCAATGTCAGGAAGGGAAGCTCCGCTGTGCAAAAATTCCCGGCCCTGGAGTAAATGGTTAGCAAAGAAATGGGAGTATATTTTCAATTTGCTGCTTTGGCATAAAACTAGTGCAATGTATCATTCGCCTGTTCCTGAAATTGCCCTTTTGGAATTTCCATTGATTGCAGCATTCGAGCCAATGATTATAGACATGGTGCATTTGTGTAAATATACCAGATTCCATCATTCAGATTCTATTTTAAACACAGATACAGACTCTAACAAAATGAATGTTGAAATAATTCTAAATTCATATTATGTTAGATGAGTAAATGCCAGACCAGGCACACGATAAAAAAAACTTGAAACAGAATGATCAGAGATCCCTTCCTTTCACCTTAATATCAATATGTATGCAAAATCAGTTCACAGAACTTTGATAATTTATGTGCTAATTAGATTGCATCCCAATATTTGAACAGTCACTTAGCGACGAAAGCTTTAATTGAAAAAT
This sequence comes from Scyliorhinus canicula, assembly GCF_902713615.1. Lineage (NCBI taxonomy): Eukaryota > Metazoa > Chordata > Chondrichthyes > Carcharhiniformes > Scyliorhinidae > Scyliorhinus > Scyliorhinus canicula. Next base: position 91,327,699 of record NC_052158.1, read on the forward strand.
AAATTTGAGACAAGAGGCACTATATCAATTTGAAATCTAAACACAATAATGGAAACACCCTCGTTAATAACAAGTTATTTTCATCCTTGTATGATTGTGGATTTATGGGCAGCACAGTGGCTCAGTGGCTGCCTCATAGAGCCACCGATCTGGTTCGATTTTGGCCTTGGGTGATTGTCTGTATGGAGTCTGTACGTTCTCCAGCATGCCGGTGTGCGTTTCCTCCAGGTTCTCCGGTTTCCTCCCCCAGTCCAAAGATGTGCAGCTTAGGTGGATTGGCCATGCTAAATTGCTCCTTAGTGGTCAAAGGTTAGGTGGGATTACAGGGATCGGGCAGGAGACTGGGCCCAGGTAGGGTGAGAAGGCTGGTGTGGACTTGATGGGCCGAATGGCCTCATTCTGCACTGTAGGGATTCTATGTTTTAGTGTTGCTTGATAATAAAACATTGTAAAATCAATGTGATCATTTCAGAGTCAGATTGGGACAGTGAGCTCTGGTAAAGGTTCAACAAATGGAAGATTGAAGCTGCATTCATTTAACACGACAAATAATCAAGATTCCTATGCTGCGACGGTACAGAGTGTTCCATAGCCCATTGACCTGCCCTCCTGAAAGTACACAGTGGCAGAGTGTTCCTGCAGAAATTTTAAAAAACGGAAAACTGACATAAAATTTATTAAAATATATACTTTGTTAAAAGTTCAATAACAGCCCTCACACAATCAGACCACTTTGCCAATTAATTCCCAAATCTTCATTTAACTTGGGCAGTGTCTCTATCATAACAATCTTTTTATTGCTTTCACTGATTTGGCTTAAACATGAAATTCTTTTTGGAGGCAGGGCTAGAAATAATAGAACCAGCAAAAATTATTCTAAGTGTATAAACCGTGCTAAAAGGCTTCAAAGAAATGTAAGCATTTTAAAAGTATTCTGATTTATGCAACATATTTTTTGGCGAAGAGAAATCCTGCAATTAGGTGTGCACAGCACACTTTCATAGAACAGGAAATAGCTATTTGGCAAGATATGTACAGGTAGTTTTGGGCCAAGTACAATATAACTTTGCAAAAAATATATTCCGATTCAACAGTAAAAAATGTCATGGAAAAATTAAATTGTTAATTTTACACCATAAACATTCATGGAGGTCTGATATTGAGTTGGGGAATTTGTCTGTCATAACATCCCATGTTCTTCTTGGAATCCATTCAATGGATCTCCCGTTAAAAAATAACTTTTAATGCCCAGTTTTATTTTATTCCAATTCATTTATTTTTGCAGGACTAAATTTTGAAGCCAGTTCACTTCCAGAAACTCACTGACATCCATGTACATGAATAATGTATTAACTTTCACCCTCCCCTGCTAAGTTAACTGGACACCAGGAAGCTTCAGGTGTTTCACCCATTGCCATATTACATGAGTAAATTTTTCGATACAAGAAATATTACAGCTGAGTTTTTCCTGTCCGCACCCAAACCTCCACATGATACCTGTGGTGATATGCATGGGCATAGCAATGTACCTAGTTAGCTGTACGACCTCTGACCAGAAGGTGGCGATAGAGATCCATCATGTGACTCCAGAGATCCAGCAGTTGGTAGTAAGTCGTACTAGAGGATAGTCGCATCACAAATAGCACCAGGAGAATTCACTGAATTCACCATTTATTACCGTTTGTATCATTGTTCGGTAGTTATCTTTCCACGTGTTCATTTGTTCATAAACTATCTTACTAGTCAAAGACCTAGATGTTCTGTGTGCATCTTTACCATGGCCACAACACAGAACATAACACTAACTTTCCAGCTGGAGTCCTTGAATAGAAGCCAGAGGCAAAGGATGCTGGCTAGTTTTCCTCTTCATTTCTGAAGCAGTCCTGTCTGAAGAACAGTCCTGCCCGCCACCGTTTCGGCGATTTTCTGGGCCCTGAAAAGTGGCATCACCGGGGTGTACGCGTCGCCTCTGGGACCATTGCCTGATGCCTGCTCTGACATCCTTCGCCCCCCCCCCCCCCCCCCCCCCCCCAGCTGGCCACGTTCCCAACGGCTTGCAGCTAGCCTGTTATTGCCCGTCGGAATACTCACGTGGCAGCTGCGGACTTAGTCCGCGGCCGCCCTGGTTGGGGAATGGGCCGATCGGAGGTCGGGGTGGACCTTATAGCTGGCTGGGTAATGATTGTGTGGGGTTTGAGGGTCGGGGACGCGGTTGATAGGGGGGTCACTTTCTTGGGCCTGGCTCCGCGGTCTGAGTCCACCATGGAGCATGGCGCGGCCGCTGGAGGCTGCCTCCGTGTGCATGCGTGGCCTCGCACCCAGAGGTATGGGGGACCCTATCTGCAGCAAAAGCTGCGAGATTGATTCCGGGACCCTGCTAGCCCCCTGCGGGGCTATGAATTCATGTCACTTTTTTTTCATGATTTTCAGGAGTTAAACTCCACGGTTTTGAAGCTGGCATGGGGACATCGTCCCATGAATGGAGAATCCGGCCCACAAACTTTTCAAAGAGGATAATGGATTTTAAATGGCTATTCAAGTACTGTTTGTTTACATTAGCAGATTCATGGCATTTCAAACCTTCCATACGTTACCATGAGTTCTGTTGACAGATACTGGCTGAGTGGGGGGGGGGCGGGGGGGGAAGAGGAGTATGTGGGGTGAGAGAGATATTGGGAAGGAAGATTAAAAGGGGGGGACCTTACACTCATCTCATGAACTGAATCGAGCGCACTGGGAATGAAGGTGGGCCCTTTAATCTGGCTGCTTCTGCATCAGCTCACCCTCATCTCTGCCTCAGGCCTGCTGTCAGAAGTGTCCCCACATCCGCTCGATGAAAATAGTGATAGCAGGCACTGCTGGCTAGGAGGCAGAAATGTCACAATGGGAAACCTACCATCAACCGATTCTCACCTCTAAGGTGAAAATTCGGCCCAGCTTTTCCAAGACCAATGACCTTTCATCAGTTTGAAGTACTTCTCTGATTTTATCTTGTCACCAAATGTAAAAGTGATGTGCTGGATCGGCTACCCACGATAGGAACCACCAGTTTCTATTTTCATCTGTTCACTCAAACTTGGAAATCTTGGGCCAAATCGTCTGGCCTCAGGATTGCTGGAAGCCAGACATATGGCTGAAGATGCGTGTTGGGGCACTGTAGACGTCCTGATGCAAGGAATGACTTCTGAATTGCCTGGGATATTTAAACATCCAGGGCTGGATTCTGTGATCCTGAGGCTAAGTGTAAACCCCGTCAGAAACGCAGTCACGTTTCTCAACGGTGTTAACACGGCCTCAGGATCAGCAATTCTGGCCCCTACAGGGGGCCCACATGACACTGGAGTGGTTCACGCCATCCCAGCTGCTGATCCCGGCGCCAAATAGGCACCGTGGGATCCGCGCATGCACACTGGCACCAGCGCCAACACGCGCATGCGCAGTGGCTTCCTTCAACGTGCCGGCCCCGACGCAACATGGCACATGACTACAGGGGTTGGCGCAGAAGAAAGGAGGCCTACAGCCCAAGAAGCTGACAACCACATCAGATTCCCCCTCCGGGATCGGACCCCCCCGAGAATCCCGGCGACTCACACCATGCCCCCCCCCCCCCCAGATCAGACCCCCCCCCCCCGAGAATCCCCGTGACCGGCGTGAATCGAACCATGCCCCCCCCCCCCCCCCCGGGGTTCGAACCCCCCCCCCCCCGAGAATCCCCGCGACCGGCGCGAATCGCACCATGCCGCCCCGACGCCGGCAAGCGATTCTCTGCAGAGTGGCGAATCGGCACCATTGGCGCCATCGTGGGTTGCTCTACACTGCCGGCCCGCCGATTCTCGGACCTTGATGGGTCGAGCGGCCGTTGTTAAAAAAAGCTGAGTCCTGCCGGCGCCGGCCACTCCTGCTCTCAGCCGATGGGAACTCGCCGTGGAAGGGTCAGGGGGCAGCCTGTGGGGGTGGAGGGGGGTGTCCGACCCCAGGGGGGGCCTCCTATGTGGCCTGGTCCACGATCAGGGCCCACCAATCAGCAGGCTGGCTTCTCTGGCTGGCGGCCTCCTTTCTTCCACACTGGCCCCTGTAGTCCTGCGCCACGTTGCGTCGGGGCCAGCGCGTCGAAGGAAGTCACTGCGCATGCACACGTTGGCGTTGGTGCCACTGCGCATGTGCGGATCCCACAGCGCCCATTTGACACCGGGATCAGCCGCCGGAGCGGCGTAGTCTGCTCCAGTGCTGTGCTGGCCCCCTGTAGGGGCCAGAATTGCTGATCCTGAGGCCGTGTTGACGCCGTTGAGAAACGCGACAGTGCTTCTGACGGCGTCAACACTTAGCCTCAGGATCACAGAATCCCACCCTCAATGTGCATTTCTCATGCTCCCTGGGACTCTCCAACTCTGACCTGGAGCCAGAGACTTGAAAGAGATTCATATCACTTATCTGGATAGTAATCCTGGAAATGTTAGACATTACAAAACCTAAGCTAACAGCTGGGCAACTCCATAACTGACAAGCCAGACCCGAGCCGACAAGACTACCCCCCCCCCCCCCCCACCCTCTAACCACCCAACAAACCCCTGCCCACTCAACAATTAACCTAAACTGGTCCGACTAACGCCTGACCACCTGAATCCACCTTGGCCACGCAACAACTTCTTGCCCACTCAACAACCCGCCCAACCTGACCCGACTAACCCCCGACCACATGACTAAACCTCCCAACAACACTCCTGACCACCCGACTGCCACCCTCCACGCTCACCTGAACAATGTCCAACCCGACTAATCCCCGACGCAAGACGACAACCCCTTGACCTGACTAGCCCGTTACCTGGCCTGACTACCCTCCCTACCATCTGACTATCCATCGACACAACCTGACTACTCCTTGACCAGTCGACTATCTGCCAAACCTGATTCTGATTACTCCCGAGACCATCTGACCAAAATTGCTCTTGTGAAACGCCTTTAGAGGTTTACTATGTCAAAGAAACTATATAAATGCAAATTGCAGGTGTACTTATATTTCTCACAATTATTTGCTTCATAATGTCTTCACATCTTTTATTCTTTCACCACAGTTACCTACAGCTTACAAATCAAGCTTATGGCTTTTCACAAAGAAAAGCAAATTAACTCCAGTGCACGTTCCGGTAACTTGTCAAATTTACACCCCATTTGTTCAAGGTTCAAACTGTCGATTTTAAGAGGGGGAGGGCAAATTGAGAGTGAGAACCGCTGACACAGCTTTAAAAAACTATTCATTTTACTTGGACAAAATGCTCGGTTTTCTTAGACAAAGACAGTGAAGCTGGTAATAATTGTTTAGCTCACACTAATTAGACATATGGGCTCAATTGTGACAAAACACATCAAATCAATGGGTCCTGGAGTGATCACCCTTTCGAAAAATTAAATGGTGAAATCAAAGTTCATTAATTGTGGATTCACATATCTACATATTCAGAATTTATGAATTATTATCATTAAAATCTTAGCCACCAGGTCAGTCCCCCTTTCCAATCCTGTCTTTCAGCTGTTCCCTTTTGTCAGAGCCTACACCACAGGGATAATTATCATTGTATAATCACTGTATAGTCGTATCAAACTCACCAGTGTGTCAGCATTTGTCTTGTAACCAAAAGAATGCAGCTCCAGCACTCTGTAAAATAATTATTTGTTGAGATTTTAACTTAAATCCCTCTCTTGCTTTGGAGTCTGTTCCCCACTGGGCAAATGTTTCAGCAGTTCAGGTTGTTCTGGATGGTCTCCCTTTACAAATTCACCCATTCCTTTTCAACTCCTCCAAATCAAATTATAAAGGATGTGCCTGGAAATGCATAGAATCACTGTACAATCCTGGCCGCTTAGCTAGGCTGTGAGATCCAGACTTTTATTACCTATTTCAGAAACAGTTTACCTAACAAGGCCGAGCTCGACAACACTGACGATCCATCAATTCGACCTGACTGCCCCCTGATCATCCGACTACCTGTCAAACTCGACCCGACTACCCCCTAGACCACCTGACTAAAATTGCTCTTGTGAAAAGCCTTTTGAGTTTTACTATGTCAAATGAACTATATAAATGCAAACTACAGACATACTTATATTTCTCACCATGACTGCTTTGTGATGTCTTCACATCTTTTATTTTTTCTGTGTGGAGTTTGCACGTTCCCTCCCCCCAAGTGTCTGCATGGGTTACCTCTGGCTGCACCGGTTTCCTCCCACAGTCCAAAGATGTGCAGGTTAGGTGGATTGGCCATGCTAAATTGCCCCTTAGTGTCCAAAGGTTAGGTGGGCTTACGGGGTTTAGCTGAGGGCATGTGTCTAGGTAGGGTGCTCTTTCAGAGGGTCGGTGCAGACTCGATAGGCCAAATGGCCTCCTTCAACACTGTTGGGATTCTATTCCTTTCTAAACACTTTGGAACCAGGGTTATATTGGACTGGATTTCCAATTCTGGGGCTATGTCCCCACGCCAGTCTGGGAATGGTTTACACCTGAACAAATGGCATTAAACGGCCACCGATTTCCTGTTTTTCTGGGGGCCAGCAGGAAGGCAGCGTACAGACCCAGCTCTAGCTGCCGATACAGCCCGAAGAATTGCCGGGTCCGTGGCCACGCATGCGCCATGCAACAGGGCGGCAGCCGCTCGCCATGAAATAGTCCCCCCTTTCGGCCAGCTCGCATGCCCCAGACCACCCACTGCCCCCCCGCCTCCCCCCCACAGTGCCACCAGCCCCTGATGAAGTCCCGCCTGCCCGCGGATTGGCCCTCCCCTGACTGTGGCGGCGCTGTACTGAGTCCGTAGCCACCACGCCGCGTTTCCGATGGATGAGACCACACACATCCTGCGCGTTGGGAACTCGGCAGGTCGGGATGGAGCATCGCGGAGTGGGCCTCATGCAATGTCCGGAGGCTGTCGATAGATGGCACGGCATACTCTGAGAGTATGCCGCTTTGGAGGGGCGGAAAGCGGCGCTGTCCCCGATTTGGTCGGAAACTTTGATTCTTCGGCCGATCGCCGAACGCGATATCGCCGTCGGTGACCAGAGAATCCAGCCCATTGACTTTATAAGTTAGCTATGTAGGATTGATGAACACAATAGGGGGAAAAACAAATCCACTCAGCACTTTACATTTTGAAAAAGGATCTGTAGTGATATACATCACTGTATACACACAAGGGGTTACTGTAAATACATTACAACTAAGTAACCACTAGAGGGAGCACCAGAGATGTCATAACATGCAGACACGCAACCAATGGGTAATCAGGACACCCAGAGGTGGCATTACCACAAGGGGGCGCTACACAACCCATATAAAAAGGACAAGGCACACAGGCTCTGCCTCTTCCACCGGCAGAAACCAAGAGAGCAGGACAGGGTTGATTATCAGCAACATCACACCCAAGGACATGGTCGAGAGCAAACTTGTATAGTTAGCAGAATAGACTGAATTACTAGAGGCAGATTAGTAGAGTGTCGAACTCATTTAAGAGCATTGTTAATCGCTCAATAAATACGTTAAACTTATCTCCGAGTGGAGCATCTTTCAGCAGAGCCTAGATCAAGTGGCAACTTATGTTACTAGCAATAACATAACACAACAGGATCCATCTCATTAAATCTTCAAACATTTAAAAAAGAACAAGGGTGTCTTCAAAATAGATATGTTGCTTGAAAGTAATTTATTCAAATTATCCCCGCCATTAGGACAGGCAGTGTCATTCAGCTCTTCTGGTTGCTGCTGACTAAAGCTTGAACTCTGGCCCCACTGTAAAGTCAGGAAGATCATGCAGGAGCCAACAATTGAGCCAAGGCTGACAGGCCAAATTCTATTTGTGAGTTTGTTGTTCTGAAATATAAGCCTTGGGAGTGGGACTGTAATTTTGGTTGTCGCTGTTCCTCTTCTCTCCCAGCCCAGCATGAATGACAGCCTGCAATGTAAAATCAGGGCATATGGCTTCCCGCATGCAGCCATTAATTATCCAGCACCAAAACACTGCCATGACAGATATAACCCAAACATGCAGTATCCACTCATCCCCAGTCCTCACTCACTCAATTTGCATTAATATCAACATAGCAAAATGTCCCAAGTGCTTATAGGATTGCAATGTATCAAAAAATGACACCAAGAAAAAAGCAAGGTATCATGACAGGTTAATCAAAGAGATGCATTTGAAGGAGCATCTGGAAGGCAAAGAAGTGGAATGACGGAGACACCTGCTTAGTTTCCAGTTGGTGTATCTCTATAGAGCTGCCATATTCCAGACGATAACTGCTACATCAGGACCATTACACACACCCAAGTCACAAATATTCTTAGAGGGTCCCTGCAAGTTGGAAATACACAGCATAGTCCATTACAGCCCTTTTGTAGGTGAACACCAGTGCAGCATTCAAGGGTGTTACATTGTTTGAGGCATTTTGAATTAGACACCTTCTCAGGTGGAAATAAAAGATCCTATGGTACTATTCCCCATGGTGTGACTGTTACTGTATTTCAAAAGTCCTTAATTGGCTATTGAATGGTTTGTGTCAACCTGAAGTGTTGACAGGAACATCATCATCCCCTTTGTTCTTGTATTCACCTAATTATGTTGTGATCGCTATTTCCCAATTGTTCTCTAACTCACTCTTCAATATGAGCCCCCAGAATTTCCCAGAATGAAATAAAGGAATGTAAATTAGCTGCTATGTTTGCCTGTGTTATAACAATGGCTACACTGCAAAGTTATTCAATTGGCTGTGAAGCTTTTTCCCAAAGGTGAGAAAGGCAGCATTTTCTGCTTTCACCTGTCTCCTGTCTATATTCTGGGCATTCACCATTGCATTTGTATTAGTAGCCTTATTCTCTTTTGGTAATCGTTGATTTGTCTGTAAGCCTGTATCAAAAAGTTAAAGGTCTTGATTTGGAAAGCAAAGTATTGAAAAGAATAGAAACAGACACTGTGGTAAATACTCAGCAGGTCCGTTAACATCTGTAGAGAGAGGAAACATCTGTAGAGAGAGGAAAGTAGAGTGAATATTTTGGGTTGACGACCTTGCACCATAATTGGAAAATGCTACGCATGAACAGAGGAATAGAACCCCTGAAAGGAAGGTGTAGCAAAATAAAAATATGGTCCAGGAAGAAGTGGCGAGAAGATTGTTAAATAACAGAACAGTTAACGGTCTCAGAAAAAAGAAGGCAATAATGAGAAAAATTAGTTAGACCGAGAATGGCTACAGCAGAAGAGGAATGAGAAGGATAAATCTGGCAAAGTGGAGATGGCACCAGTAATCCGGTAGTGTTTTGGAAGAATAAAAGCCGATGCTAGCAAGAGTGAAAACCACCTGAAGAGGGAACCACGAGGGAATCCTACTAGCAGTGCACCCATTAAGAAATGTGATTGATTTCGTTCAGGGAAATTAATTGAGGAGCGGGAGGGAAATAGAGTCCTGACCGGAAACAGGTGGGAATAAATATAATTGAAGTAGCTGTGGGAATCAATAGGTTTCTGGTAGACATTGGTGGAAAGTCTACATCCAGAAATTAAGATGAAGAAGCGAAGGAAGAGAAAAGGAAAGTCAGAGCACGACCAAGCAACGGTAGGGGAGGTTTGGGAGTTAAAAGCAAAATTAATTAAGATCTCCAGCTCGGTGAGAACAGGAAACAGAAATCCGCATACCAGTAGAAAAATAATCAGGAAGGGAGCCTGATTCGGACATGAACAAAGAAAGCGCAGCATATCCTGCAAAAAAGACAGACATAGCTAGGACCCATGTGGGTTTCCATAGCGACACCTTTCATTTGGAGGAAGTGAGTGGAGCTAAAGGGAAAATTGTTCCACATATATATTGATCTATTACAGAGGTGGACAAGTTACTGCCAGCACTGCCAGTTTAAAATGCACAGACCAGGGCTAGAGGTGGAAAAGAAATGGCACAATTGTAAATTGGCATTATACCAGCAGGAAGCTTAGAGGGTGAATGCAGATGGCAGAATGCATCAAAATGACTATAGATCAAGAAATAGAAATCTACTGGATCCATTTAAGAATCTGGTGCATGATAAATTTATTAAGGTTAGCTTTGCTCAATTATGAGATGAGGATGAGAGAGACAGGGCTTGATTCAACCATATGGGAACAAAGTCCCATAGCGAGCACATTTAGCCAGCACTCACACGGCCTTTCAACGTGACTCGTATTGTGTAAGGGCCAAGGCCACACATAGCCCTGTTTTGTACAGTGGGGAGCTCAGCTCACTAGAACACCCCAGTGCAGCGAGAGATCAGGACGCCATTTTTAAATGGCGTCCCGATCTCCGAGCCTTCCGAAGCGATCCCCAACCTCACCCCAGCCCAAACGCACTCAGAGAGGGTCCCCACCCCCCCCCGCAACCCCCAACTCCCAACACCCACACAGGATGCGCCGGCCCGATCGCGTGTGTTCGTGCAGGTGGCATCAGCAGGGCCAGGGAATCACCCTGCCAAACAGCATGCAGCTGGTGGCCTTCGAACCCCTAGGAGACCTCCATGAGTGCCGTTTCATCTGGGACCCGTTTGTGGGGACGAGTGCTGAACAGCACTCACCCGAGGTCTCCAGGGCGAGGGGGATGAATCCCAAAACCTCAGGTACCTTGGGAATCTGCACGAGAGTGAGACTTAGTGAGACATATTCACCAAAAAGTGATCCCGCTCACAATGGGCAGATTTACATCGCAATGTCTCGCGAGATCGCATTGGATGACGCAAGGTATTTTGAGCCGGGTAGATTTTGGGAGCTGGGTTTCCGGCTTTTATTGGCAACGCTGCATCGCGGCGGGTTGATTTTCCGTGCAGCGTGGCCATTGGATCGCGGCCATAGATTCTCAAAATTGTTTGAACTTTTAGCTCTCAAACATTGAGCCTTAAATGCATGGGCAGAGAAGCTGGGACTAGTGCTCAGCGGTAAAATAATTATGGAATTTTTATTTGTGTGGATTCTGCATCAATTGCAAATTATAATGCAATGAACTAAGCAAGTGAGTCATTTTATTCTCACTTTAGTATATCAGCATACATATAAAATACTACATAAAATCCAGCATCAAAATAATTAAAAACTAGATGAAGAATTGTCATGGATTTGTCTCGTAACAGTAGTAACACGAATTTAACAAGACAAAACAGGATTTGACCTGCCCAGAAACAGGTAGAAATCTACCTAGCGGACAGCAGTGGCCAGTGTTCAAAAGGCCAGATGAGGTTGTCTCTCCCAGTAATGCGGTGAAAAGGCATTTAGATAGAAATCAGACATGAATGGCGTATTAGAAAAAACAGCTTACCGAGGGAGATCAATGATGTAAATACATGCTAATGTCTGGAGTCATGGAATTTGATGGGGACAGGCAGCCAAGTACACAGAAGGCAGAATCAAGGTGGAACAAAGGTATAATTGCCAGGGCCCTCAGGAGCATGGCAGGCCAGTTGGTACCTAATAGCCTTAGAAGAAGATAAATCACTTTACAGCTAGCAGCCTGGAGACCAAGTTTTACATTCTAACAGCCTCTAGGTCTCAGAGCCAAGGCAGTGTAGAAAACCTTTATAGCAGTAGTTTAAATGTCTTCACTGGACTAGGGCAAGACATTTCCCAGACTTCAGTATCCTTCCTTTATTGTGTGGTAACTATAATTGTGTTTTGACTTAGAGATCTATTAAATGTGGATGTTATTTGTGGGAAAGGACAAGTCTTAAGGAGTTCAAGGATCATAGATATAATTTCTTGGAACAAGGGGTACAATCTTTGTGTACTGTGTTTAGTAATTCAGATACTCAATTGTCTTAGTGTAGGATAGCCCTGTTCATGTATTTGTCTTAATAGTCTTTAACAATTGTTACATGATGACTGGGCTGCTTATTCTTACTGGGGTTTTACTCGTCTCCTCACACCGTTCCAAAAACAAAACTATGTACCCCTACAAACCGGTGTTCCAAGTTGGGATACCCTCGCAGTTAACTTCAGCGTGATTAGTGACAGACTGCAAGATGTGAAAACTGTAGTCACAGAGAGGAGAGTAACATCGTTCCAAGAACTGAATGAAATAAATGTAATAGGTCATTTCATAGAAGACCGATAGGTATAATTAATGGATCACAAAAACTTAACATTACATTGGTGGTCAAGAGGGCCAAGAAATATATCCCTTCCGAAGGGCAGAGGAAATCACAAGCTGGTGGCAAGACTACCATCCTGCTCCTCCAAGCAGAGGTGCTTTACTGAAGCAAGTGACTGATTGCAAGGTGTCGAACAGGGAATTGCAGTTTTGCAGATGTGAAAAGGCGAGACATCAGCAAAGCAGGTCTAGAAATACTCCCTCTAAGATGCTATTCAATCCGATTATTATCCAGAATTTTCTGTTTTCAACTCTTGAAGTCTGAGATAGTTGTTTGGCTCCTTAAAAGTGGATGCCGTGCCATCAAATTTCCAGGCCAGGGTTTAGAGTGAACCAACTATAAATGATGGTTGGATCGACCACAATGTTTGAAATGAAACATAGGCAAAGAACCTGGAATTTACAGCCAATGGCAGCAGCTTAAGCACATTGTGGGTAGCTATTTTAAAGTTACCCACAGTTCTGCATTCTTAGGAAACCAAGAAGACGAGATTGGTGTAACGCTGGACACCAGCAGGAGGACAGCACACCTCGAATGGACATGCAAAGACATCTTTCCGAAGAGCACGCTGCAGATTGGAGCATTCCTGTTTCCCCTGGCTCTACAGAAAGCAAAGCAGAAAGAGAAGCAGCTTTATTATTTTGTCGAACGCCCCTGGCAGTCCCTTTAATTAATCACTGACACTTACTTAATATTCACATGAAAATGATCATTCAATGTGTGTTTTCACAAGAATGATATAGTGTTGTTGTAGCATAAAAATGGACTTATGCTCCTGCAGAGCCTGCAATCTGTAACAGTGAAAAAGCCTGGCTGTTTTTTTTTGTGGTCTGATATTAAATTAATATTGATCTTTCACTGCTGGCAGAAATGTAATATTAAGTCCCAGAACTTCTTTAACCCACATTTATTAGATCACGACAAATGTTATGATGTGAAGCTGTATGTGAAAAATATTAATTGCAGGTTTATTATCAAACAACCAAAAAAAATCAATACAACAGTAATGAAATAAGCACTCAACTACATTTGTTACACATTACCATAAATTCACTATAAAATTATTCTCTGGCATTTGAAATTGGCCACAATGTCTATGGTGAAGGTTATTTGTAGTAACACGAAGATAAATTGTTCAATGATGAAATCCTTTGAAACAAAAATAGTTCCTTCTCTTGACATCTTAGACACGTATGCGAAAATAAATTAGCACAACAATTTTGATATTTCAAACATCACTCACTCTGCCGCCACTGCCACAGCTCTAATCACTGCTCATGCAACCTGAGGCTGGTCACTAATGCACCGAAACCTTGCTAATGACACAGAGCTATGACAAGATAAGGACATGTTCATAATGAATTACTTCAGCAAAGCAATGTAGTCAGAATAATTATAGAATCACATGTCCTTCTGGCCTTCAATTGTCACAATCATCACTTCCAATGCAAGGGCTAAAACAATATTATGATAACCTTATGTTCAACAAAAGCTGCGACTGTTTAATGCTGTTGTACATGTATACTGAATACTGCTGTTTAAAGTCCTGCTTGGCTACTATTGGCATGTGGCAGGCTGCGGTTTCATATTTGTTATCTATATCGCTATTAAAACCCAAGATCCTTGGTACTGGTTTTCGTGGCTTAAGAACCAGTTTTTGCAGGTATTTTCCTGCTGTATCTCACAATCATCTGAAGTGATTCTCTCAGGAAATTTTACTTTGAAAATGAGATTTTAATATTTCAAATTTGAGGGTAATTATACTTATACCTATAATCTAAAACATGTGCAGCAGCAATAGGGTTAAATCCATTATAATAGTTTCACTGCTTCCCCAAGAGGCTCATAGTAAGGAAAATATCTAGCCACACCAATTGCTAGATAGAGTTATCTCTCTATACTGTAACTATCTGCCAAACTGTAGCATCCTGAAAATGTCAGGCAATGTCATCACTGCAAATTGCCCAGATTTCCCAGCTACCATATTGTTAATAGGCAGCTGTCAGGCAAGAGATAATGTAAATGTAGCAGGCAATGGAAACTGAGTGATATAGCTGAAAGGAATCCAAAGAAATTGATATTTTAAAAAATAAAAAAATATTCCAATAGCCTAAATAATATCCTGGCACATGTCTTGAACTCATTACTCTCATAAGGTCAGTACCAATCTAAAACAAAATGGCAATTTAGTGAGAACAGAGGACAAATAAGAAAAATAAAGAAAAATGGAATGTAACATGGTGCAGGAGTTATTTTTTTTAATGTAAGTTTCTATTTTGGGAGCAATCAGCAATCCATTCACAAAATATGTTCAATATTGCACGTTTTCCAAATTGATTTTATGGTTCAAGTTTTCAGTCAACCTCATTTGCATAATCAAAGTGTAAATTCATCGATGCACCAGCACAACTGGGCAGCATTTTGGAAGGCTTTTTTCACATTAAAAGGTATTCCTTAATGCACTGAACATTGGTAACCCAGTCCAGCTTTATAAATACAGATAAAAATGGGTTTATCACAAAACATAAGCACTTTTAATAAGATTACCTAATCCACCTGCTGCAAGTAAGCTGATTTTAAATAAAATTACTTTAAGAAACAATACAGAACCATTTACTAGTTTAATTGACATACAGTAGTCAGATTTTCAGTAAATTATTTTTTTTTATATATAAAAGCTCTTAAAAGGTACCTATTCATGCCTTTTTTAACGGCCCGGTGGTATTGTCGGCAGCGTCCCTACCTATGAGTTCAAAGTTCTGGGCTAGTGTTCCACCTCAGGGCTTGACGGACAAGGACGGTGCACTCACAACGTGATCAAGCAGGTTGAATATCAACCTGAAAATCCTTCCAATGTACGCTAATGGCAGGCGGCAAGAGCAGGAGAGATTCGTCAGCCATGAGATGGAAAAAGCATTGGAGCTCCACTATCAACATGCATAGCTCCAGACTACAACTTGTATGTAAAAGTGCATGGCGTCACAGCAACTTGGATTCTGTGAGTGATGTGTAATACACCACCATTTGTTCCCTTCCACCCAAATAAAAACTAATGCAGTGGCTGAATAGTCCGATCCTGGATCCATAGACTCTGCCACAGGATTGGCAGGTGGTGTTTGAGGAGATGGCTGGGACGCTCTGGATTCTGTGCTCTGTTACCGCTTTTTACGTTTGGCCTCCACATGCTCCACCCAGCGATGCTCGATGGGGTTGGCACCTTCGAGGATGCTTCTTCTCCAGTTTGTCCGTTCTAAGGCAAGAGATTCCCATGTGTCGATGGGGATGTTGTATTTATTCAGGGAGGTTTTCAGAGTGCCCTTGCAGCATTTCCTCCGCCCCTCCTAGTGATTGCTTGCCATTGCGGAGATCGGAGTAGAGCTCTTGTTTCTGGAGTCCTGTGTCAGGCATGTGGACAATGTGGCCCACCCATCGCAGCTGGTCAAGCACGACCAATGCCTCGATACTGGACATATTGACCTGGGGGAGGACACTCACATTGGTGCACATTCCAGTGTATTTTCAGGATTTGGGGGAGGAAACATTGATGATGGCTCTCCAGAGATTTGTGGTGTCAGCTTTACATTGTCCATATTTCTGATGCATACAGGAGGCGGGGACCATGTCTGCTCTGCAGACCATGAGCTTGGTGCTGGGTTTGAGGTTTCAGTCTTCAAACATTTTGTTCCTCAGGTGTCCGAAGACTGCACTGGCACATTGGAGTCGAGGCTGAATTTCATAATCGATATCTGCTTCCGCCGAGTGGAGGCAATGATCCACATTGTCTACGTGCCCACGGTAGATCGTGATGGCTGTGGAGCAGTTTTGTGTGACACGAGTCGGCTATTAGAGAACTTTTGTTTTCTACATGTTTAGTCTAAGGCCCATTCACTCATTTGGGAATGCAATGCGTTATTAATTCGTATGCTTCCAATGCAAACAACACACAAATCTTATACTACCTGCTTTTTAAATGATTATCGCATGCACAATTTGGCCAGCAAAGGGCTGTGCTGTAACAACAGATTTGAATTGGAACAGTTTCAGCATTTGCTAAAGTTTTTGTGCTTCATAAAATATTGCTTTAACCTATATTTTAAAAATGAATAAGTTATAGGTCAAAGGAATCAGAATTATTTTTCAAATTTAATACTCAGAAATAATGGTTCAGAGGGGAAAAGCTATTTTTTTCATGATTACTGGAAAATGTTCACCTTACAAGATGTATATAGTAGAGGGCAGCACAGTGGTGCAGTGGGTTAGCCCTGCAGCCTCACGGCGCCGAGGTCCTAGGTTCGATCCCGGGTCTGGGTCACTGTCCATGTGGAGTTTGCACATTCTCTCCATGTTTGCGTGGGTTTCGCCCCCACAACCCAAAGAGCTGCAGGCTAGGTGGATTGGCCATGCTAAATTGCCCCTTGTTGGAACCAACAATTCTACGGACACGTGCTTGTAGGATTAGAATAGCGGTTTTAATAAACTCACAACAGAGCCAGCCTATTAGCCATTGAACTTTCGGTGAACTGGCCGGCTGACCATGTGGCACTGACCTTTATACAGCAGCTTCCGGGGGAGGAGTCCTGGACAGAGCCAAGGGAGAAGCCCCGTACAACTCGAGCATTCCCAGAGCTACTCCCCCTGGAGGACAGGTAGTGCAACTGCACTTACAATATAGACACATGTATATACAGATTATAATCCGGTGTGAATCACATTCACCACATTCACCCCCTGTGAAAAAAATCGAGTCCAGCGGGGTGGGGGGGGTGGCTCACGGAGTTAGTCTGTCCGGTGGATGAATTGTTCTTTTCGATCTGCGGAGCACCGGGGTTTCAGCCTCTTGCGGTGGCTGGGTGGGTGTTGGGAGCTGGGGTACGATGGCAGACTCCGGGGCGGGTCCCGTCCGAACTTTATACACCTCTGGCTCGACCGGAGACTGGGGGCGGGCTGGTTCTGGCACGTGGAACCGGTGGGGTGAGCTTGCGGAATCGGGGGCGCGAGGGGGCGGCAGCATAGGGAACGGGGTAAGGGGTTCCTCAGCGGGGGTGGGGGGGGCTGGATCCAGCGGGTGCCAGGTCCCGAAGGGATACTGTGTCCTGGCGACCGTCCGGGCACTCCACGAATGCGTACTAGGGGTTGGAATGAAGGAGGCGCACCTTTTCAACAAGGGGGTCAGTTTTGTGCCCCCTGACGTGCTTCCTCAGGAAGACCGGGCCTGGTGTCCTCAGCCATGCCGGAAGTGAGACTCCCGTGGTAGTGCCCCTAGAAAAAATGTAGAGTCGCTCGTGAGGGGTTTGATTTGTAGCTGTACAGAGGAGGGATCTGATTGCGTGGAGTGCGTCTGGGAGGACTTCTTGCCATTGGGAGACTTGGAGTTTTCTAGACCGGAGGGTCAGGAGGACGGTCTTCCAGACCATCGCGTTCTCGATCTCCACCTGCCCGTTCCCCCTGGGGTTGTAACTGGTAGTCCTGCTCGAGGCGATGCCCTTGTCGAGCAGGTACTGACACAGCTCGTCGCTCATAAAGGACGAACCCCGGTAGCTGTGCACGTAGCTGGGGAAACCGAACAGGGTGAAGACACTATGCAGGGCCCTAATGACTGTGTGGGAGGTCATATCAGGGCATGGAATGGCAAAAGGGAATCGGGAGAACTCGTCGATGATGTTGAGGAAATAAATGTTCTTGTTAGTGGAGGGGAGTGGCCCTTTGAAATCGATCGCAAGGCGTTCAAAGGGCCTAGAAGCCTTGACCAGGTGGGCCCTGTCTGGTCTATAGAAGTGCGGTTTGCACTCTGCACAGATCGGGCAGTCCCTGGTGACCGCTTTTACCTCCTCGTTGGAGAAAGGCAGGTTTCGGGCTCTGATGTAGTGGGCGAGATGGGTGACCCCTGGATGGCAGAGGTCAACGTGGATGGCTTTCAGACGGCTGATCTGTGCGCTGGCGCATGTCCCACGGGATAGGGCATCCGAGGGCTCGTTGAGCTTCCCCGGTCGATATTTAATAGCCGATATTGGGCGATCTGATTAACCATGTCTGCAATTCTGGGGAGGGGATACGCGTCTAGGAGCGTAAAGCGATTTATGGTCTGGCTATAGTCGACGACGATGCAAAATTTTTCCCCGGTCTTGACGTCCACCACCTGAGCTCTCCAGGGACTATTACTGGCCTCTATGATCCCCTCACTGAGCGGCCGTCGGACCTCCGATCGGATAAAGACCCTATCCTGTAGGCTGTATCACCTGCTGCGAGTAGCTACTGGCTTGCAATCTGGAGTGAGATTGGCGAAGAGCGGAGGGGGGGGAGATGCGCAGCGTGGTTAGGCTGCAGATAGTAAGTGGGGGCAGGGGCCCGCTGAAGCTGAGGGTGAGGCTCTTGAGGTTGCACTGGAAATCCAGGCCTAATAAGAGTGGCGCGCAGAGGTCGGGCAGGACATAAAGTTTAAATTTAGAATAACTAGCGCCTCGAATTGTGAGCGTAGCAACGGTGTGTCCTTGGATTTGGACTGAGTGGGAGCCCGAAGCGAGGGCGATAGTTTGGCTCACCGGAAAAATAGAAAGCGAACAGCGCCTTACCAGCTCTGGGTGGATAAAGCTCTCGGTGCTCCCGGAGTCAAAGAGACATGGCGTGCTGTACCCGTTGATCTGGACCTCCGCCATCGAACTTCGTAGGTGCTTGGGGCGGGATTGATCCAGGGTGACTGCGCTGAGTTGCGGGTAGTCGGCGACTCGATCAGCTGTGCTTGAGTGGCCCCGTGATGACTGCCCTCTGAGTTCGTAGTCGTCGAGGTGAGTTTCAGAGTTTGAAGGGGATGGATCCCAAGATGGCTACCCCCATGAGTCGCACATGGCCGGCCGCATGGAGGAGGATTGCCAAAATGGCCGCCCCCATGAGTCGCACATGTCGGGTGGGGGCGGAGTCGGCATACATGCTGCAGCATTTCGGGGCCTGCAGGCCTGTGAATTCAGGGAACGAGTGCTTTGAGCCGTGGGAGGGTTAGAGGCTGGGGCTTTCTTCGCCAGACACACTCTGGCATAGTGTCCTTTTCGGCCGCAGCTGCTGCAGGTCGCGTTACGGGCCGGGCAGTGCTGCCGCGGGTGCTGGCTTTGGCCACAGAAATGGCAGGCTGGAGCAGCCGAGTAGCTGGCTGGGGCAGCAGAGTAACTGGCTGGGGCAGCAGAGTAACTGGCTTTAGCAGCGCGGTAGCTGGGGGGCCGTGCGGCACAGGCTTGGGGGGACTGTTGGTCGGGGGTCCACGATGAGGTCGCAGGGTCCACGGGAAACGAGGTGAGGCTGCGGAAGGAAACTTCCATAGTGGTAGCAGCCTCCACAGTAGTGTCTAAGTCCTGGGCCCCCTTTTCTAGCAGTCTTTGGCGCACATAGTTAGATCTAAGGCCCGCCACGAAAACGTCCCGCACAGCAAGCTCCCTATGTTCAGCCGCGGTAATGGCTTGATAATTACAGTCATTGGAAAGATTGTTCAATTCCCTTACAAACTCGGCTAGCGTTTCTGTAGGCCGCTGACTGCGGGTCGTAAACACGTGGCGTGCATAAACCTCGTTAATGGGCCTAATGTACATTTTGTCCAATATTGCCAGCGCTGCGGTGGAAGAACCGGCCAGATTTAGCTGTGTGGAGATTCTGTGGCTTACCCTCGCGTGCAGTAGGCTGAGTTTTTGTTCCTCCGTTGTTCCTCCGTTGTTCCGGCGGTGCTGGCTTCTGCCAGGTAGGCTTTAAAACATCTCAGCCAATGGGAAAAAATTTCCTTAGCC
Organism: Scyliorhinus canicula; assembly: GCF_902713615.1. Taxonomy (NCBI): domain Eukaryota; kingdom Metazoa; phylum Chordata; class Chondrichthyes; order Carcharhiniformes; family Scyliorhinidae; genus Scyliorhinus; species Scyliorhinus canicula. The sequence goes on from NC_052158.1 coordinate 91,347,607, forward strand.
TTTGCATCCTCTGGGTCGCGTTCTAGGCGTCCGGGCTTGAGGGCTGCTTCCATGATTTCTTCGACTGTTTCCTGAGTATATTAAATTGTTGGAACCAACAATTCTATGGACACGTGCTTGTAGGATTAGAATAGCGGTTTTAATAAACTCACAACAGAGCCAGCCTATTAGCCATTGAACTTTCGGTGAACTGGCCGGCTGACCATGTGGCACTGACCTTTATACAGCAGCTTCCGGGGGAGGAGTCCTGGGCAGAGCCAAGGGAGAAGCCCCGTACAACTCGAGCATTCCCAGAGCTACTCCCCCTGGAGGACAGGTAGTGCAACTGCACTTACAATATAGACACATGTATATACAGATTATAATCCGATGTGAATCACATTCACCACACCCCTTAATTGGAAAAAATGAATTGGGTACACTAAATTTACAAAAGAAAAAGCTATATATATAGTAGAATTAGGCATTTGGCTCATCGGGTCTGCTCCGCCATTCGTCCATGGTTGATCTCATCCTGGCCTTAACTCCACCGTCTTGCCTGTTCTCCATAACCCTTCAACCCATGACCAATTAAAAATTCTGTCTCACTCCTCCTTAAATCTATTCACTGTCCTAGTATTCACCACACCCTGGGGTAGCCAATCCACAGATTTACAACCATTTGGGAGAAGTAGTTTCTCCTCAACTTTGTTTTAAACTTGCCACCTCTTATCCCAAGACTATGACCTCTCGTAGAATGCCCCACAAGAGAAAGCATCCACTCCACGTCTACTTTATCCATACCTTTTATCATCTTGTATACCTCAATTTGATCTCCCCTCATTCTTCTAAATTCTAGAGTGTATAGGCCTAAGCTGTTCAATCTCTCTTCATACAACAAACCCCCCATCTCTGAAATCAATCTAGTGAACCTCCTCTGAACTACCTCCAATACCACTACATCTTTCCTCAAATAAAGGGGATCAAAACTACACACAATATTCCAGGAGCGTCTCACCAATGCCTTGTATAGTTGCAACAACAGTTCCTTTGCTTTATGCTTTATTCCTTTAGCTATAAATGCATTCAGCTCTCTATTAACCAGGAAAATGCATTCAGCTCTCTATGAACCAGGAAAGAATTACTTCATCAATGTTACCAATCACAATGATGAATAAGGTTATGGCAGGGCAGAGAAAATAGTGGCACACACTTGAATAGAGAAACATTATGGCCAGGTTTTTTTGTACCTCCTTGTGCAATGTTATTTGAACATTTTTCCTCACCCTGAAGCTCAAAACAAAATTGCCCTGCAAGGTATTTTAAGTACAAACTGCTCATGGTGCAGCAGGTGCAACAGGCCGTCTGGGATCATCAAGAATGATGAAACCAATGGTCTATCTCCGGAATCAATGAGATTTCAGGATTGAGAAAGAAACCTAGGAATGATGGAGATGGAGCACGAGTTAAAATCAAACAGGCATAAAAGCAAAATAAGGAGGGAAAGAAAGATTGTTACTAAGAGAGGGAAAGAAAAAAGTCAGAAAGCCAAAGTGAGAAAAAGATGTCATAAAATGTCTTAAAAATCTCTAAGATGGATATATTATGTTCAGAAATGACGTCGAACAATTTAAACTGTTCCAGTTGTGGGTCAACGAGATTGATTCGTCATGCATTAACAACTAGCTTGCTGTTAGGCGTGTGTTTGAACTTTCTGTGTTGAGTTTAATTTGAGTTTATGCGCAGCAGGTTCTTAAAAATATCGGGGAGATTGAAGACAAGCTGTCTGTTTCACAAGGCTAACAGCAGAGTGGCACAGATTATTCAGCAGAGTGGTTCTGATCATTTGCAATTCATTGAACATCCCTTCCTCGCCACAAGCTTGTGGGCAATTTACACATTAATACTGAAGCATTAATCGATCGAGAATGTTGGTAGGTGGGTGATGGGGGCGTCATGAATTGAGTGGTTGATGTTCATGATGCAGTTAGTAGGATGTGCCATTTCAAGATGAACTAATTCACCTTTTACAGCTCATGTCAAATCATTAAACGTCTTTATGCACTGTAACCATGTTGTTACAGCAGCAATCCTAGCATTGACCACTGCTGCTACTTCATTCCACTGCTTCCTGAGCATCTGTCCGGAGAGCTTACTGTGGATACAAGATGTCTCGCCTTCTTTCCACATCTTGCAGCTAGACTGCGAGTGCATTGTCAGGAATATTTGATACTTGATATCTCACATGCTAAGCCATGACTCAAAGCACCACAGCACAGCTTCACTTCTCAAAAACCTTCAACCACTTATTGCAAGCCCTCAAAAGAGATTACGACAGCCTTTAGATGAAGTTAGCCTTGATTTGGCATCCCCATCCACTACCTCCAACATCTACTCCCTCCATCACCAATACACAGTAGCAGCAGTCTGGATCATCTACAAGATGTATTGCAGCAACTCACCAAGACTCCTTGAACTGCACCTTCCAAACACGCAACTTATACCACCCAGAAGGAGAAGGATAGCAGATACATGGGAACACCGCTACCTCCAAGCCACACAGCATTCCGACTTGGAACAGTACCACCACTCATTCACTGTCATTGGGTCAAAATCAACAACAGCCGAGATACTTACAAACACCTCGGCGACAGAAGTTGACAAACACTTCTGCAAATAAATGGAAGAGGCCTTATCTCCCAACTGAATGTCTTTGGAGAGGTCTAAAGAAATGGTGAAGGCCCATGGAGCCACGATAAAAGGCATGGAAGTGGCCCTTTCGAGGCAGTGACCAGATTGCCCCACTGGAAGTAGATATCTCTGGTGGCCAAAGGGAATGAATCGCTGAAGGCCAGGGTGAATGATTTGGAGAATTGTTCCAGGAGGCAAAAACATCTGAATTGTGGGGCTGCCAGAGGGGATGGAAGACCCAACTCCCACAGATTATTTTGCGGGATGTTCGGGAAATGGTGGAGGAAGGTGCAGTCATGCACCCTCCTGAGTTGGACAGAGTCCAGCATACACTCTGGCAGAAGTCTCGCCCTGAGGAACCACCGTGTTCGGTAATCGTGAAGTTTAATAGCTTCAAAGAAAAGGAATGGGTCCCGAGATCGGCGAGAGAGCATTGTGACTACTAAGTGGAAGGCCACACTATCAGGTTCTACCAGGTCGTGGGAGCGGAGCTGTGTTCATCAAAGCCAAGATCGCCCTGTACACAAGTGGACTCTGGTTTAGGGTGGTGTGTCTGACGCAGCTAGGAGTGACTTTCGAGAGAAAAGACTATTATTTTGATGTGCCGAGGGAGGCAATCTCCTGTGTTGGGTGTGGTATGATTGAATGTTGTGGGTATTGGGGATGGGCATGTTGAATTGTTGACTTTTTCGGGTTCCATATTCATTTTTGGATTTTCCTGTTCTTGTTGGAGTTGAATTATTTATTCCGACATGGTGTGTCTGCAAGAGACTCACTTGCAGGTCATAGACCAGACAAGGTTGCAAAAGGGGTCGGTGGGACACGTTTTTCATTCAGGCTTTGCTGGTAGAGCCCGTGGTGCGGCAATATAAATCATAAAAGGGTTAAGTTTTCTGCTGTAAAGATCTTGGTTGATCCCAATGATATACATGTTATTGTCTGTGGCTCTTTGGCGGGCACCTTGGTGGTTCTGATTAATATCTATGTTCCAAACTGGGTCAATACGGATTTTATTAATAAGCTGCTGGCCTCCCTCCCCAATTTGGACTCGCATCAGCTCATTTTGGGTGGCTTAAATTGTGTTCTGGATCCCAGCCTGGATCAATCCCGCCCATGATTTTTCACACAAGACTTTCCCTCTTTCCCCTTTGCACTACTCTCCTCTCTGTTAAAGAAGATTTTGTCTTTGGCCGGTCTGGTGGGAAGACTAATTTGTGCATACATGACTAGGTCCTATCCACAGAGTTAGCTCTGTTGAATGAGGTGAAGGTGAAAAGGGAGTGTGAATTGGCTCCCATTTTGGACGATGAGGAACGGAACGAGGCCCTTCACAGGGTGAACTCACATCCTCATATGCTTGGCTTAGTCTGATCGAATTCAAGGTGGTGCACAAGATGCATCTGACTAAAACGAGGATGAGCGGATCCTTCTCTGGGGTGGAGGATAAGTGTGAGGGTTGTTCTCTGGAGGCTGGCTCACCAGACTCGTATGTTCTGGTCTTGTCCCAAGTAAGAGATACTCAATGTTGATTTGGTGCCATGTCTTCTGCTGGCCAATTTCACAGTGTCAGACTCGCCGATGCTCCAGATGGGGGGTGAAGACAGATGTCCCCGCCTTTGCCTCGTTAATAGCCCAGAGACAAATTCTGCTTGGGTGGAGGTGTTCAGGAAACCGCTCAGCAACTTCTTTCAGTGCAGCTGAGTAAGTATCACATTGGCTTGGGATTGTCTATCATGTGGGCATCAGGCTATGTACTTGTGAATGCATGATTGACCTCATGGTTGCATGATGCTTTCGGTCAAGCATGTGACATTTTGGCTTGAGTGAACAATTAGATATGAAGTAACACATTGGGCCAGGATGTGTGATGGAGATCTCTACAGACAAGGGGGTTAGTTGGCATTTTCCAAGTCACTAAATCTCCTCTTTCTCCTGCAGGACAAACAGATGTATAATCTGAAAGAGTGGCAAAGATGGGCAGAGGGGTATCTCATTTGAGGGTCTTCACTCTTGCGGAGGAGGAAGCCATTAAGCTCGCTGGGGAATGGGTAGCTGATCTGCTGCTGGTGGTGAGGCTGGAGGGGCAAGGCAGCAGAGTGAGAATGTATGCAAACCGGTGCTGCCATAATAAGTGTTCAGGACCATATGACGAATTATGCTGTGCTCATTGACTCTGTGGAACCAGAACGTGTTTCTTCTTCTTCTCCTGTACGGATGCCTGCAACTCAGACCCCAGACCTCAGCCACTGGGGACCAAAGATTCAATGTCTGGGCACATTGACACAGAGGATACACCATCAGCTGCCTCTCCTGCACCCATTACCAGTTCAGCAACACTCACCCCAGTCACAGATAGGATTAATTTAGAATGAGGGCTACATTCTGGTGAGCACAGCACAGACAGTTCCCGGCAGCTGAGGGAGACCGTGACAGCCAAGCTACCTACACTCGGAGGACTGCTGGGGCTTAGGCTCCCACTGAACCCCACAATAAGCCTCCTGGACATGCAGCAGAGGCTAGGGGATTTAGATACCAGGGTTTATAGGGAACTTTCTGGAGGAATGGAGGAGCCATAAGTTCCGCCATGTCTCAAGCATATGAGCACATGAAAATATTGGCAACCACTATGGACAGCCAGGCCTAGCAATCCACCCATATGACCTGCATTCTATTGCCCGAGCCATGGGCTTAGTGCATCAGTAAACGGGGAGAGGGAGTTGAGGCACCTGGACCTCACTCCAGGTGATCCTCTCCTCAGGGAGACAGGGAGGCACCATTGCGCAGCAGAAGGAGGAGGAGCAGGTGACACCTTCGCAGGAGCCTATTTCTCAGGACACCATCAGTTCGAGTGACCTCTCATCTTTCCATCTGCCATTAACCCCATTGCCTCCGGTAGGCATGGCTGAAGAGGTTTCCCTGCATCCATTGAAGACACTCCAAGTAGGATGGAGCCCTCAACACCCCAGACCTCCCAGAGAGCTGAGGTCATAATCATTACTGGCAACAGGGCATCACACTCAGCAGCCGGTCTCCACCTCAGCTGCTGATGCAGGTTCACAGCAGAACATAGTGTCAGAATGAGAAAGTTGAGGAATTAATGCGAGCGCAAGGGCAGCATGCGTGTTTTGACGAATTTCACTTTTTCGCAGGTAAATTGTTCAGAATACATTGTTTCCACGTTATTTACATTTGCAGAATTTTCCTTTTTAGGCACTTGTTCAGTTATAGACTTAACCGTATTGACATGCTTCAAGGTTAGCATTCATTGATAGTGGCCCCTCCCACTACCAGAAATATAAAGTGCTGCGGTCTTGTGAGTCTTCCCTCGGTTCTTCTGGTTGCAGGCAGGCTCAGTTGTAAGTCGATTAAAGCCACAGTTTACTTCCACTCGTGTCTCGAGTGAATTGATGGTCGCATCAGTTACATGGAATGTTAGACATTTCATTTATTGTGTTGAAGATTATAGGGCGGGATTCTCCGTAGCCCGAAGCCGAAATCGTGATCGTTTATCGGGCGGAGAATGGATTCTCACGCCGAAATCGTTTGACACTGGTCCACCATGCTCCGCCCCCACCAAAATGGTGTCAACATGACGCATGATGTACACCGCGCTGTTGGCGCATCATCGGCCGGCCCACCTACTATCCTCCGCCCCCAATGGACCGAGTTCCCAACGACGCGGGACACATGTGGTCTCAGCCAGAGTGCCAGCTGCGTACTGTGTTTAGCGCCGCCACACTCGGCCGGAATCCGTGCCGCTCGCTTTTGCAAGGGCTGGGGGGACGGTGGGGGGGGGGGGGGGGGGGGGGGGGGGGGGCAGTGGGTGGGCTCTGGGGTCGCGTTTGGCGGGTTAGGTTCCGCGCATGGCCGGCGCCATGTTGTATGGCACGACCGGTGCAGGTCATTTGCCGTGTGCATGCGTGGCCTGGGACCTGCCCATTCTCCGGCCATTTTTGCAGCGATCCTCGGGCCTTTCACTCGGCGCCAGTGCTCACCCCTCTAATCGGTGAGGGGTCGGCGCCGAATTTCCTGTCGTGAAAGTCCACGCATATTATGCTGCCGTCAGCACTTAGTCTCCAGAAAGGAGAATCCAGCTCATAGTGTTTCATGTTTGAGATCAACCTCCATCTAATCTGGCAGGGATTATTAGACATGCCAAACAGGCAAACCTCTCCCTGCAATGTGAGAATAGTTCTGTTGATTCCTCAATCTTGGACGAATCTCATGTCCCTGGTATCCCTGGCACGTCGTTCCATGGCTTTGGCATCCATTCAAGGGTCTTACGCAATCATTTCTACTTTCTGAGGTTCATTCCATTCATTTAATTTCAGCAAAATACTGCAAAATGATGGAAATCATGAAATAAAAACAAAAAGTGCTTGGGCTCCAAAGAGAGTCATATATAACTCAAAATGTTAACTCTGTTTCTCTCTCCATAGATGCAGCCAGACCTGCAGAGTATGTCCAACACTTTCTCATTCCACTTATCTTCATCTGAGGTTTGTTGTTCCTCCCTGGCATCCTGTTGTGATGGTTTACCGCATTGCTCAGTATACCACAAATATCTATGAAACCATCTGTGGTGTATACCGCAGAGCCCCTCCAGAACTGTCAAGGCAGCAGAAGTACATTGTTAATGTGCCGATGGTCTGTTCGATGATGGTTTTTGTAGCGATGTTGGTGATGTTGAAACATTGATCCGCTGTGTTCTGGAGATGCCTCACTGGTATCATCGACCAAGTCCTTATCACTCAGGATCCAGCCATCCACCTGGGCTGGAATCTCAAACAGCTGTGAGTTCCCCGGGATATGTGAGTCATGGGAGCTCACTGGGAGACAAGCACAGACGGTATGGTTCTTCATCTGTGGTTGCAAATCATTTGGACGTTTAGAGAATGGAATACCTTGCAGTTCACATATGCCTATGGCTGTTCCCAGGGAGTTCTAATGGTAACAGGAATGTAGTCAATTACTCCTTGCACCCTAGGGAAATAAGGAATAGCCCCAAACCCCAAAGCCTTGCCATCACCTGGCTGCCATCACCTGTAATGAATCTGATTAACTCATTGGCATGATGGTACAGGGCATTGGTTCACCTATGTGTGGCAGTCTGTGAAATGCTACATGTCATCTGTGAAGTTCAGGGAGCAACAGTGGTGAAATGTTTGAGTGCCGCAGTCACTTCAAAAGCCACTGCCACTGAATCTAAGTGGCTGCAGGTCTTTCTTCATGACCCTGCACATTTTGGTGACTACTTTCCAGGATATCCCTAGATGTCACTGGCATTTTGTCTTGGATATCTGGAGGCGGTTTGTCCATGTCCTGAAGTCACGCTTCCCCATAAGTAACCTTATTCTCCAATGTCTTCCCTGGGTGCCCCATGAACAACCGCCCTCTGGGTGGCTCCCCACTGACCAGCCTCCCCCTGATTTTGCGGCTTCAGTTGATGGCTTGTGAAAGTCCTCCTTTGTCACATCCTTTCCGCCTGCTCTCAAGGTTGTAGGAAGGTCTGGATGTGTGTGACTGTGAAAAAGCAGGCAGTGATCCGAGAACCTGGGTGTCCACTGGTTTCATCCTTATATCTGCAGAGCAATTAGTGTTGTACTCTCGTTCACACCCAAAACTCCACTCACCACTCTCTGGCTTCCTCCCACTTGGAAACTATATAAATAGTTTATATATATATATACACTATCTGTAATGCATTCCTGGCAGCTACAACCAGAATTTCAAAAATGGTGACCTTTAGAGTTAGAGTGAGGATGGCTTTGCAACTTGTGACCCTTTACCTTCCCCCTACCACCGTCGACTTTGTCCCCATCGTCCTTATGTCCTCCTTCAGAGCCCTCTTCCACTCTTCCATACCCTGACTCCACACTGTGCTTTTTCCACTCCATGACCTGTCCGAACACCCCCCCCCCCCCCCCCCCCACCACCACCCCACCCCCATCCCCACCCCTCTCTCATCCTTCTGACCTGCCTTTCCTGGTCTCGACCCTCTGTGCAAGCTGCCACTCTTCTGTTCCCCTCTCGTGTGCCACGGAGTTGAACAAAGCCAACAACCGCACACTTCTGACACAATTGCATAAAGCCAACCTTTGCATGCTACCTTTAAAAGGATGCCATGTGTTTCCTGTATGCTGTTGGCTTTGTCTTGAAGGTTGGACATAGTTTCAAAGAGGTTTAATATAGTGACTTTGTATGGCATGCAAATGTATTATAAGTAGGGACCTAAATGGGATGGTCGAGGTCAGCCCTCCATTGCCACATAACTTCATCTCTGCATGCCGACCCATCAGGAAAACAAAATTTCAGCTCCCACTAATTAATTCACCCTGTCCACCACATTTCCCACTCCCCATAAAATATTGCCCTGTAATACATTGAACTCATATATAGGATTATTAGCACAAGCAACAGCTGTGGATAATCTGTACCTGATTCATTATCTGAACAGATACAATTTCTCTGTTCCAGGAATTGACACTTGGTCCTAGTTGGATTCGGCTATATTGTTTGATCTGCCTTGTAATATCCAAATAGGATATTTTTCATCACTTTATACATTTCCTTTGCTTGTCAATGTCAATGATATTTGTTAAATTCCCCTGTGATTAAGCAGAATATATGTGATTCCTTTCTGGCCAGTGTGTGAGATCCCTGTTAGCTTAATGGCTGCCACTGTAATTATAGAGTATAACGGTGTATCGAGCTACTTATGTAACTGTCAATGTTTTACATTAGTTTGAGAATATAACTTAGGTTGCATTGATACTGTAATTCCTACACAGATTAGAAATGGGCTCGGGTGCAGATCAATACAAAACATATGATAAAATCAAGAATAGAAACTGTACAGCAATTTGTGTTCCCAAAGAATGCAATATAGATTTAAACTTAAGAGCTAGTTCCTTAATTATCAGCGTTGGAGAGTGCATCAATTGGTTTAAAACCATTTGTTTCGGTTCAAGATTGCAAATTGAGTTAGTTAAAAAAGGGTTATGAGCACTTGTATATTCCATTTTTAGAAATCTGGCTGAAATTATTCATTTTTGTCAAGCTTAGATTATCGATAACTAAAAACGTTGAAAATTACTATTATTGCCCTATCGCCAATCTTGGTTGTTTAAGTTACCCATCAGATTTGGATAAACTGAGTGTTGAATCCTTCAATTCTATTTTTCTGAAAGGTCATTCTCATTGAAAACGTCACATATATATATAAACTATTTGTGATGTATTTATTTTCAAGCATCAACAAAAAGTTTTAGAAATTATATGACTTGTTAAAATTTCACCAGTTCACTCACACAACACTAATGCTCAGGTTTCAAAGGCATGTACATTCTATGGGGTTCAAAACATTGAAACCCATGATGTCAGGTTTCAAAGCCTTTCGTTGACCTTAATATCTACAAATTCGAATTGTGAACAAAAACTCATAACGTGAAACTTTTCTCACTGATAGAAACCATAAAATTATTCTGTTCCTTCCTGACCCCAAATTAGTGGTATCTCAAAAAGAAAATGAGCAGACGTCTGCCTGAATGTGGACAGTGTACATTGTCAAATCTGATCAATTAGTGTACCTACCAATTAACCAGCTTAAAATAACTTGAAAAATGCACTGCAGGGACATTAATTGTTCAGGACACAAGTATAGCTGAAGAAGGCAGCAATATTTAAGGCCATCATACTTAAACCGTTTTTGTTCCCTCACCTTAGCTTTCTTCAGTCAAATACTAATTAAAATAGATTTGCAAGTCAATAAAACAGTTTTCGATTAGCAACCAAGTAAACTGACCTAATTACTTAGTCCTCCTTTATTTATATTGGTATGTTGTAACAGGAGACATTACCATACTTAAAACTATGAAGTCAGAAACAGCATGCGTCATGTTTTCCACATTTATCAATGCCAACTGAAGAGGAATCATGATCGGCAGAGTATCCATAGTAAAATTTACAGGCTTCAAATGATTACAGCATGATACCAGACAACATAATTCTGTTACAAATGCAAGGATGTGTATGTATAAACCATTACATCTTCAGGATGCCTTACAGCTCCATTATATCATCCCAGGAAATATAATCGGATTTGAGTCTCATTATTACTTCCTCCATCTACCCATTTCATTTATCATATCATTAGTATTTTTAGACAGGTCCCACTAGGCCATTGCACTTTTGTAGGTGAGTAAGTCAGCCTCCAGAGCAAGTAGCAGACACTCAGGAAAACAGATCCCCTTTTAATGTGCTGTTACAGTTACCTGCTATAATGCAATTATCATGTACCAAAGCAATTTTATGAAAATGACTTTACAAGCAGAACTCTGTCATTTTATAAACATGGATTAATGCCGTAATTGGATCTTAATTACCCAATTCTGTGAAAGGTTATTTTATTTCTTTGTTTGAATGTTGTTATTTAATGTAATTTTTTAGCCTTGACCTTGCAGAAAGAGGGTACTTTCCAGTCAGCAGTATGCTTTATCTTTGAAAGCTGCAATCAATAAGGATAATTAATGATGCCTGCTGCAATGATAGCCTCAGCAATCATTATACCACATTAATCCCTGCAGTCGGGCTGGGGTCAAGGCCATCTAAATCATCCACAGATGGGGTGGAGGAATTAAAATAATCCAGATGCGCGGAAACTGAGAAGCAGTTTCCTTTCGGCTGACCAAAGGTCACGGATTAAAACGTTAACCCTATGTTTCTCTCTCCACAGATGCTGCCTGACCTGATGAGTTTTCCCAGAATTTTCTGTTTTATTCCACTTTCCTTTATATTTTTTTCAAAGGCTAAGGTTAAGTCAACAAACAGCAGCTCTTTTTATTTGCACAAACATTTTTAAAACAATCACAAATCAAACCTTCATGAATTTTGTTCATGGCTAACTATGTCTGAACTAGCAATCTTTGATCTCCATTGTAAAAGTTCGTAGGCCAAAGTCTGTTTGATGGTCTTCAGTAAGGGTAAAGGGTTTGGTCAATTTTAATTGAATTCAACAAAAGACATTATGGTGATCCTTCCCCTACATAGGAACTACCTCTACACACTCTGCACCAGGAACGTGAATTTTTTAATGTTAATGGCTTCAAGGCAGTCAGCTCTCCAGCAACCTCCTCATTGTACATTTCAATCTCATGGCCTTCCATTGCCATTCTTTTCCTGCCAATACTCTCCCTTAGTTCCCCTGACTGGAATAGTGGGTACATTTTAGCCCAACTGCAAATTAACTGTCAGTCTAAACAACCACAGTCCATCCCCCAACCATGAAGAGTCATACGTGCTAGAAATATCAACTTTATTTTCTTGGAGGTGTTGGCATAGCGCTAATGTTACTGGACTCATAATCCGAAAGGTTCAGGCTAATGCTCCAGGGATATAGGGTCAAATCCCAAAATAGCAGCTAGTGGAATTTACATTTAATTAATAAAATCTGAAGAGGCACTTATTGGAACTGATGGTGAGTTAAGAGTTATATATTTGTAATGTCTACTCTCTCAATAAACCGAAAACTGGATAAAGATCATCTTATGTACTCCTTCACCATCTGGCTTTAAAAAGTTTAACACTATCTTCCTCAATAAAAATACTCACAGCTACTCTCCAGATCTTTTCATCTTAAATGGCCTCACCACCCACATTGTAGCAATCATCTTTGATTATTTCCTTGCATCACTCTCTAACCATATTGCTTTTTCCTCTCCCAATCCTACTTCCTTCTGTGTCTGTGCCTGATTTTAAAAATCCTAATTCATTTACAACTGCATCTTTGAAATTCCAATTGTCCATCCTTTGCCCCTTCATTCCCTCCACCAACATTTCTTCAGATAATGACCTGTTCAACCACACCATCATCACAACCTTTGACACCACATTTCCCATTAAATCCATTACACCCTAATTTCCATTCCCGTGAGACCAAAGAACGCAGGCTTGCTTGGAAATGGTCAACAATGTGTTTAGTCATTCACTGCCAGAACTGGCTCAACCACATAAATCACTATCAGGTCCTGCTCTCATCTGCCAAAACTGCTCACTATATCAAGCTCAGCCTGGAATACAAGGATAAACTCTTATTTCTTCGCTTGAAAATAATTTTCTGAATTCCCCCCCCCTTCCCCTCTCTCTTCTACCCTCACCTCCAAAAATAACGAAAGAGCTCATATTGTTCTTTGTCACTAAGGTTGAAAGCATCCTATCCGCTGCCCATGCAGTTCTCCTGCCTTCCTCTCGCCCACCTGGTCAAACTTCCTTTAAGAGATTCCTCCTGCCCGATCCCTGAACCTGCAACTTTCTCCAGTTTGTTTATCATCTGTCCTGATGCCATCTCTGAGCTCATCTTGTCTACGAGACCCAACTCCTGCTCCTTCAAATTTATTTTCACTAAACTGCTCACCACCCAACTTCCTTTCCAGCCCCCCATTAGCTGTTACTGTTAACAGTTCATGTCTTCAGTTACTGTCCCACTCACCTTCAAATCTCCTCCAAAAAGAACAATCTTTAATACTTCCGTCCTTGCAAATTATCATCTTATCTCCAGCCACAACCTTGGTGTCATATTTGATCCAGAGGTGAGCTCTCGACCACATTTCCCCAGCTGACCCAAAGTCAGCATATATACATCTCCATAATTGACTCTGCATATACCTCCGCTCATCTGCTGCTGAATCCCTTATCCATGTCTTTGTATTGGCTAGACTTGGCAATTCCAATGCACTCCCGGCTGGCCATGTTTCTGAGGTAATCCAAAACTGCTGCGTGTGTCATGACTCGCACCATACCTTGTTCACCCATCCATCACGGATTGGCTCAATAACCTACATTGGCGCCCGGATAAATATTGTGCCGATTTAAAAACTCTTTTCCTATTTTACAAATCCCTCCATGACCTCACCCTTTTTAATTTCTGTATTGTGTTCCTAACCCATAACTCTGAAATCACTGTCATCCTCTAATTCTGGCCAACTGAGCATCTCAGACTGATTATTCCACCATTGCAACCATCCTCAGATGTCAAAGCCGAAGTTTCAAATTCCCTTCCTAAATTTCTCCGCCTCTCTTTCCTTCTTTAAGATGCTCCTTAAAATGTACTGTAGTAAAATGGACAGCAGCCTGAATTTTAGGCCCGGTATAAAATTGGACACTTTAAATTAAGAATTGGATATTTTAAATTAAACCGCAGTCAGTTCCAGGCAGGCCTGATAGGAATTTGAACGCCAAGTTCGAATTCACTGAACAGAGACAGACAGTTGGAATAAGTCTGGGCCTGACTTGTCAACAAGACGTGATGAGATAATTGATCCCATTCAAATGGATCGATTGTTGTGGACTGCTGGACTTTCTGACACCCAGTTTACCATATATGGAGTAAGATTACATGTGAACATAGAACGTAGAACATACAGCACAGAAGGAGGCCATTCGGCCCATCGAGTCTGCATCGACCCACTTAAGCCCTCACTTCCATGAACAATACACCTAGAGGTGGATCCCTGGGAGTGGGTTCCTGCTGTCCTGCAGAGTTGCAATCGGCAATTCCATTAGGTGCTGCGACCCCCACCCCAATACCTCATTGGCTGAGATGTGGAGGTGCTGGGGATGGGCACAGTAAGAAGTCGTACAACACTGGGTTAAAGTCCAACAGGTTTGTTTGGAATTACTAGCTTTAAGAGCGTAGCTCCTTCATCAGGTGAGTGAAGAGGTCGGGTACACAAACACATATATAGACAAAGCCAATGATGCAAGATGGTACTTTGAAGATGATCATTGGCTGAGGGACAGAGAACTTTCTGAAATGTTACAAAGAGAGGTATAAAGATGGAGCACCATGGACCCTTTTTAATGAAGACTCAGCGCCGAGGTAGCAGAGAAAATTCGATGATAGACCAGAGGACGGAAGAGAGCAGTGTGCGAAATCCACCTTCACCAAGACAACCAAGACTCAGAGAATTGGACCCACAGCTTGACTGAGTTCATCAGCATGGGTAGCATTAAGAATCTTGGGATTATTATTAGTTGGGATAATTTGAGGATAACTGTTTTACTGTGTTTAATAATATATTTGGTTGAATCATAAACTTGTATTTGTCTTTTGTTCATCTTGCAGATAAGGGAAACTGGGTAAAATGTTTGAGCAATCAACTGGTCGAAATGTCTGAGGTTTTACAGACAACAGTATCTTAAAATCTACCTCTTTGATCAAACTTCTGGTCATCAGCTATCAAATCTCCTTGAGCATCTGTTGTCAATTGTTTTTGCAATGATCCTGTGGAGCGCCCTGGGACTTGTTATTATGTTAACGGTGCTATATAAATCTTAATTTATGTTGTTACTGGGTGATCTCAAGCCTTCCCTGTGACCAGCCAAGATTCCCAACTTTCCAAGCATATGGCAGCAACCACAGGAGCATAGAACATAGAACATAGAACAGTACATGGAGCCCAAAATTCATGAGAATCTCCACGCTTTGCACACACAACTTATTGAGCAATGCAAACTCCCAGGTAGAGCAGCAACAATTAGCGGAGGTGGAAGTCAGTTGCGTCAGAGATGACATAAAAAGATAATGACACCCCCTTGCACGCCCAAGTCCAAAGAGAGGACCTCACCAACTGAGAATGCTGTGGTATCACCAAATCTTTGGTATCCTGAAAGGTGTGAAAAGGAAAAAATTATTTCAGATCCAACGGTCACTCCAAGATACACACAATTGGATGAATCTGATGCCAGAAAGTACCTTAAGGATAAGCTTCCTTGATAATGGAACGAATAGTTTTAGTCCTCAGCTTATGGTATGAGAAGGCAATAATGATCTGGTCACGATCTAGCCCGCTAGATATTAATCTCAAGAAGTGATGTAAAATGGGTAGTAAAAGATAGCCGACCATTCTCGGTAGCTCCAAATATTTAACTTCATAGATTTTGATGGAAACACATATCGGGCATGGTGAATAACAAGCAGCCGATACAGTATCACCCATTTTGGGCCAACACCCGTGGGAGATTTCCAATCCGGAATGTTTAGGCTGGATCTGCACCGTTGCATAGGTATAAAGCATCTGACAGTATCAACCTTCCATTTGAATGTAGGGAGAAGGGAAACCTTCCTTACAATTGGAACTGGGGAAAGCCATACTAATTACGGAATATACATTGCATCAGATCCCAGAGAAAAACACTCATGGGTGGGCATTGAAGGGGAGGAGGTGTATAAAACAAATCTGAAAGTCAGTCAACTGAGCGAGACATTCCTGTAATCAATAGGAGCTTCCCTCTAGCTCTGGGAATGCACATTACTGGACACCAGGAGGCTCTGGCACATACAACATACTGCTTTGTACTTCATCTCAAAATTAACACCTTGCATGTCAAAGAAACAGATCACCTATTTTAAACCTGTTAAAGCCAATTGCGCATTGCAAATATAATCCTCAAGGTGCCGTGCCAAATTCCTCAAGGGCATCTCATATGCATGGCTTAATTGTGTGCTGGAGTCAGAACAAGGCATTAATACAGGGTTATACAGCTGCTTTTGTGTTGCTTGTACCCAAAATCACTTCATATTGATGCCACGGAATCATCACTTTAAACACAATATTTCTATTGGCTTCACTTCAACAGCTGATAATTATATTTCACATGGGTCAATGCAACAGATTTTTATCATCAAGAGATTTTCACTTAAGAGATGGGAATAGAATTATTAATCTGCTGATTAAATGTGACTGGTTGGTATAGATTTTAGAACTCTGCACTTAATCAAACATTGGGGCGGTGGGGGAGGGACAAATTTGTTTGCATAGCACTTCATTGAGATTATTGAAAAACGCTGAGCTGCTCAGGTATTGGGCCATTGCATTGCCTTCACTGGTGAATCAACATCAGTCTGTACAGGGCTGCTTGAAGCAATGGTGACTATGCCTTCATAACTGTCCTCAAATATTGCTGGAGCTGTTCAGTAGGTGATCAAACTTCTTGATCATCTCACTTTGAAAAACATACTTGCAGTCTAACTTCAACTTACAAAACCAGTCTTTGGTTTATTGACATGTCTTGCTACAACAACAGATAACTTGAGGGATTTAACTTTATTGGGGATATTTCACACCATTTGCACACTTGTTTCTGACACCTTACCTGAGGAGGGTATCAATTGAAATGTGCTCTCAGTGAGCAGTATTTCACTGAATTTGCTTTTGTGCATGTCTCTGCTCAGAATGGAACAATCTGGGGGCGGCATGTGGTGCAGTGGTTAGCACTGGGACTGTGGCGCTGAGTTCCCGGGTTCGAATCCCAGCCCTGGGTCACTCTCTGTGTGGAGTTTGCACATTCTCTCCATGCCTACGTGGGTTTCACTCCCACAAACCCAAAGATGTGCTGGTTAGGTGGATTGGCCATGCTAAATTGCCCCTTAATTGGAAAAGAAAAATAATTGGCTAGTCTAAATTTATTAATAAAAAAGAATGGAACAATATACGGCCATATCGATACACATGTTGATGTACAGTCAATTTATCAACACCTTTATATAAAAGTGTGTCATTTGAGTGATTGCTAATGGCATAAGTGCTGTACAGTTCTAGTCTCTCATCGCTTAAGCACACTGGGTTCACTTCAGGATTGCAAACGCCACCCTTGTGTCATCCTGTTTTCTGTCACCAGAATTATTTTTCCTACTTTGGCCTTTGCTCATCAGGCAGTTGCAGCATGGCCTACCTTTTGACTATGAAAGTGGGCATGATTCAGCAGAAATAATTCTAAGTCCACTTTTGGTTGCATTTGGATGTTTCTTGGTGGCCGTGTTGGCGAGATTGTGGCATGTATTCAACAGCACTTGTACCAAAAATGAGCTCCCACATGTCTCTCATCATTCCTGGCTCCCTAGCCCTCTGATTCATCGACTCGTGCCTCAGATGTTCGCTGCTAACAAGAGAGATCAACTTTTAAGCACTCCCTCTCTGCACTGTAGGGATTCTCTGATTCTATGATTTAATGGGCAGGTGCCATTTCCTTCATGTTTGTGAATGCTGAGCTTCTCGGTGAGATTTTGGTGCAGGAGCGCAAGTTGAGGAACAGGGCAAATTGGACAGAAATTTTCTGACGTCCACATTTTATTACACTTGTATAGATGCCTGAAGTTGCTGTCCGTTAGCTCACCATTACTCCGGCTGCCAAAATCTGAGCTTGTAAATCATTTAAAGATACAAAAGACAATTGAATGAGATAAAATAATCCTGTTATTGTGGGGGATTTTTCTTAATTAAATTAAATTAGTTTGTGGAGCTATTGGGTTCCGGGGCGGGGTCGTGGGCCTGGGGGATGCTCTTTCGGAGGGTCGGTGCAGGTTCAATGGGCCAAATGGCCTCCTTCTGCACTGCAGAGATTCTGTAGAGATTCTAAAGCGCACTCTTACACATTAGCTCAAATGTAATGTTTTGTGTGTTGACTAGCTTCAGTTAGATTCCTTTGTCCTCTAAACCACACACAGGAGTGAATTCTTCCCTATATTGCACCCGGAGCACTTCTCGATATTCCTGAAGAGGAGGGGGTGAGCCCCTAAATGGGGTCGCACTGGGCAGTGAACAGAAAGCGATGCTCTCTGCCCACAGCACTGGATGGAATCAGGTTCACCCCCTCTTTAGGTGTGAACAGGATTTCCATTTTTAAATGAGCCTTTATACCCATTTAAATATGTATTTTTGGGTTCTAGCCAGCATCTCCTAGCTTCCAGGATTCTCCGTCCCAGAAGGAGAGGCTTGAAAGCGGGGTTGGGCTTTCAGCAACCCCATATTGTGATGTCGATCACTTTAGGGGTGGAGGGACGCTGGTATCAGCAATTGTGGGGGACACGTGATGCCTGCAAGTGGGGCAATTGAGTCTAGCAGGGTGAGTAGGAGTGAGAGGTAGGCTGTAGTGTTGCCTAGTGATCACCCTCAATCTCTGAGGAGCCAGCCTGGCTGGCATATTTAGGACCTGCACATCAATTTCCGAGCAGAAATCTTCCCAGGCTCCAAAGAAATGACCAAGTGTGGGAGAATTGCGATGGGAATCACGCCGGAACAGCCGACGGGATTCTCAACGGTTTTCCCGCCCAAAATCTTCTGCGAGAATTATGCCCACAATGTCATAATTTAGTCTAAGAATGTGCCAATGGTACAACATAATTATAAATTATGTTGCACTTTACTGACCCAATTGTTTCTACTTGGATGGTTTCTGGTTCCAAACCTGTAGCTTTCCGCTATCTCTAATGGCTTAGGGTTGCAATGTTCCCCAGCCTGTTGATGATTCTACTGAATGGTGCATATTTTGCCTTGTTGGAAGCAAGAAAATTTGTTAACATGTCACATACTTCCAAGTAAACCTTTGTAGCAGAATTGCTTTCTTATGCTCGAGGAAATGCCTTATTCTGAGTGCAGACTCCTTCAAGTTCACCATCAATTTCTGAGACATTAGTAGCTCAATGAAAATTGCAGGAGAACATGCCAGGAGCAACACTAGGCATACCTAAACGAAAATGAGGTGTCAACCTGGTGAAGCTGCAACTTAGGACCACTTCCGTGCCAAACAGCATAAGCAGCATATAATAGACAGAGCTAAGTGATTCCACAAGGACACATCAGGTCTAAGCTCTGCAGTCCTGCCACATCCAGCCATTTAATAAATAATTAAACAACTCACTGGAGGAGGAGGCTCCACAAATAGCCCTATCATCAATGATGTAGGGGCCCAACACATCTGTGCAAAAGACAAGGCTAAAGCATTCGCAACAATCTTCAATCAAAAGTGCCGAGTGGATGATCCATCTCGGTCTCCTCCAGAGTTCCTCAGCATCACAGATGTCAGTCTTCAGCCAATATGATTCATTCCATGTGCTACCAAGAAATGGCTGAAGGTGCTAGATACTGCAAAGGCTATGGACATTGACAATATTCTGGCAATAGTATTGAAGACTTGAGCTCCAGAACTTGCTGCACCTCTAGCCAAACTGTTCCAGTACAGCTATAGCACTGGCATCTACCCGGCAATGTGGAAAATTGCTTAGGTGTGTCTGGTACATAGATACAGAACAAAACCAACCCAGCCAATCACTGTCCTATCAGTCTACTCTCCATAATTGGCAAAGTGATGGAAGGAATCATTAACAGCTATCAAGCAGCACCTACTCAGCAATAACCTGCTCACGGACGCTCAATTTGGATTACGCCAGGATCACTCAGCTCCTGACCTCATTACAGCCTTAGTGCAAACATGGACAAAAGAGCTGAATGCCAGAGGTGAGGTGAGAGTGACTGCCCTTGACATTAAGGCAGCATTTGACCGAGCATGGCATCAAAGAGCCCTTGCAAAACTGAGTCAATGGGAATCGGGGGGAAACTCTCCACTGGTTGGAGTCACACCTGGCACAAAGGAAGATGGTTGTGCTGGTTAGAGGTCAATCATCTCAGCTCTGCAACATCACTGCAGGAGTTCCTCAGTGTCCTAGGCCTAACCATCTTCAGCTGCTTCATCCTCCCTTCCATCATAAGGTCAGAAGTGGAGATGTTCGCAGATGACTGCACGATGTTCAGCACCATTTCTGACTCCTCAGATAATGAAGCAGTCCATGTCCAAATGCAGCAAGACCTGGACAATATCCAGGCTTGGGCTGACAAGTGGCAAGATACATTTGCGCCACACAAGTGCCAGGCAATGACATCTCTTTCAAGAAGGGATCTAAACATCACCCTATGACATTCAATGAATCCCCCAAAATCAATATCCTGGGGGTTTACCATTGATTAGAAACTGAACTGGACAAGCAACATAATAATGTGGCTACTAGAGCAGGTCAAAGTCTAGGAATCCTACGGTGTGTAACTCAACAAGAAGCTCAACACCACCCAGGTCAAAGCAGCCTGCTTGATTCAATCCCTTCCACAAGCATACATTCCCTCCACCACCCACGATGGCAGCTGTGTGTACCATCTACAAATGCACTGCAGGAACTCACCAATATTCCTTAGGTAGCACCTTCCAAACCCACGGCCACCACCATCTAAAAGGATAATAGCAGCTGATACCTGGAAACCCCTCCACCTGGAAGTTCTGCTCCAAGTCACTCAGTACCCCGACTCGGAAACTTATCGCCGATCATTCACTGTCGTTGGGTCAAAATCCTGGAACTCCCTCCCTACAGCATTGTGGATGGACCTACAGCTCCGGGAGTGCAGAGGTTCAAGAAGTCAACTCACCAACACCTTCTGTAGGACAACTAGGGATGAGCAATAAATGCTGCCCTGACCAGCGACGCTCACATCCGGTAAATGCATTTTTTAAAAAGCATGTCCATTCTTTCAGTATATATACTGAATGGTCCTTGAGCTCACTCATTTGTTCCTAGCCTTCCAATGCATCCCATGGGTGCAGTCATATGGTCCTATTTCACATTCAGCAGTGATATTATACCAGTGATATTATGCCCTCACTGTGGCTGTCCATAATAGTTACACAGAAACTAAGTCAGCCTATTCTGAACAAACTCACCCAAAGCTAGTGCAGTCAGCAGTTCATCAGATGCCTAGTTAGCCCTCATCTGGATTATTGCATTCAGTTCTGGGCACCAAACTTGAGGAATGGTGTGAAGACATCGAAGGTTGTACAGAGGAGATTGACAAGAATGATTCCAGGGATAAAGAGGATAGATTGGAGAGGTTGGGACTGTTTTCCTTGGAGAAAAGAAGGCTGAGGGAGACTTGATCGAGGTATTGAAGATCCTGAAGAGCATGGACAGGGTCAATAGTGAGAGATTGTTCCCATTGAAGAGAGCATCAAGAATTAGTGGTCAGAGATTCAAAATCATTGGCAAAAGAAGTAAAAGCGATGTGAGGAAAATGTTTTCACCCAGACGGTGGTTGGAGCCTGGAATGAACTTCTTGAGAGGGTGGTGGAGAAAGTTTGATCAAGGTATTCAAAAGGAAATTGGATTGTTATCAAAAAGGCAGAATATGCAAGGTTGCGGGAATAAAGTGGGGTGTGGGACAAGGTAGAACACTCTTTCAGAGAGCCAGTGCAGACTTGGTGGACAGCACTGCCAAGATTCTGTGGGTGTGAGATGGGCACTTGGATCATGCAGCAGCCTATTCAACTGAGTATGACCATGCAATGTCATGAACAGTGCGGCTCAGCACAATCTGGCAAAAACCTGAGCCATCTGAGCAGATAAATCACTGAAAGCCAGCTGATTTTGTTCATCACAGTCTCTATTGCTGTTTGCTGCCAATATTGATCCCATCTTGTCACCAAAATCTGTTACATATTGAGAGATACTTCAAGAAAATCAGAGGGCCAGGTTGGCCAGATCATATGTTTAATAATGTAATTGCACCCATGCATGCTCACTAGATATGAAAACATCACAAAATCAATCTTCCTTAAAAGTGATTGGAGAGGCAGTTAATTGTCACTTTTAATATAATGCAGGCGCATGTTCTAACACATTTTAGTTTGTAAGTTTCTATCCAATTCCCAGTTCTGGCCATGCCATTCAGAGAGATACTAAACACCAGGCAAGTACAAAACGAGGTGGAAATGAAATCTTGGACTACACTTATTTCAATCAAGCTCTCAACTCAAGAATTTGTTTCAGAAGACCAAAGCAAAGAGATTAGTTGAAAACAACAGAGAAAACTTTTATTTCAAAACTTTAACTTCTTAAAAAGTGTTAAACTGGCCTCTGGGGAGGAGGGGGATGTGTGTCTCTTTTAAGGCCCTATTTTAATTATCTTTCTTCTGTGTTTAATTTTGTGTAATAAAACATGCAGATAAAAATATATAAATGTATATCGCTGTCATGTCGGGTTATTGCTTTCTGTAAAACTAGAAAGACGAATTGATTTGGAGTTCATATCAAATGGGTGGCATTTTCATTATGTTACTAACTTTATACAAAATTGGAATCCTAACATTTAATTTCCTGTGATGTTCAAAGTACTTGCCATTTGGATTTGATCCAAAGAATAACAATTCTGGGGCCAACTGCAGGGCTTTTATTAAGATCTTAGTTATTAAAACTATTATATTAAAATTGATGCGTAATTGCTGGTATTTAATTCCAAGTGACTCAAATAATTTAACTTGTTTTATTAGCTTTCTAGATCTTATGTTTAAAGAATGAATTTAAATGTAATTGTTCAGCCAATCAGCATGATACTCCAAATATAATTTGACAAAAAATCTCAAATAAAGACATTTTACTGTCTTGTTATGTCACAATGCTCTATCGTAAAGGTTGCAATAGGGCAATAGTGTAAACATATACACGGTCGGTCTAAAACTAGATAAATATTCAAGAAAATCAGCAACTTCAGGGGTCAGTCATTTCGGACTGAGTTGAAAGTTTCGTCACTCAGAGTTAGAGAATCTTTGGAATTCTATAACCCAAGGGCTGTGGGTGCTCTCTCACTGAATATAGTCAGGATCAATAGATTTTTTTGTCATTAAGGGAACTAAGGGATATTTGGATAGAGCAAGAAAGCGAAGTTGAGGTTATACCTGCCAGGATCTTATTGAATGGCAGAGCAGGCTTGAAGGGTCGTACGATCTAGTCCTGCTCCTATTTCTTATGTTCTTACAGTTAACGTTAGGGGACAAAATGTATAATCAGAGGGTGTGGATTTAAGTGTCAGCAAGAGCTATCACTCAGACTCTTGGATGGATTTGACTGTTTCAGGGATGGGCCCCTAGATGGAGCACCATGCAATACTGGACAAATGGATAAACTGGTACAACATGTCAAAATACATTAAAGGATCAACTACTGCCAGACACTAGTGAACCAGTGACCTGACACAGACACTTGCATCTAAAGACGCAGATGGTGCAAGAGGCAATGGTCGGCCTTTCATGGGGAAAAATAAAGAAGGGATGTTCAAGCAAAAAAGCCCTGATTCCTCATCGCATGTTATACAGCTGCAAACATGAGAACAATGTAAATGGCAAGGTAAACTGAGTGATTAAGAATCGAGTGCGGGACACCAATATTTGCAACACATTCAATCAAATATTAAAGAAATCACTGAAAAAAACCCGAATATGTAAATTGTTTCCAATTACTATTAAATGTTTGTCTTCCTTCCCCTTTTATTTAATTGACATGGAAAACCAAGTTCATACATCACGTCATACACAAAATACTATTTTTAAATAAATGCTGGGGGAAACGATTGGATACAGCCAGTAATCCAGCACGTGATTCGCAATGTGTGATTAACCCATGCCTTAGGCAGCATACAAACTTTGTGCTGCCTGCTTATTTAGATGAGAGTAACGGGAAGCCCAGCATTAACATGCTACTGGGTGGCCTCATGTCTCAGCAGGGGGCCCCCAGGTTCATGTGAGACCAGCATCATTTAAAGCAAACCTGCATTATTAAAGCCAAGGCGTATTTTAATTGGAGCAGTTGTTGGAACTGGAGAGAGAAAAACCTCCAAGAAGAGAGAGTAGAAATAAAACACAGGTTAAAGAACATGATTCAAAGTTCTCCAATACAGTACTGAAGGCCTTGGTGCAGGAGGTGGACAGCAGAAGAGAAGTTTGCTTCTCTCACAGGCCAAGAAGACATCGAGACAGAAGTGATAATGAAGTCACTGGGAGCAGATAGTCATCACGGTCACTGCCAGCAGTCTCGCTCTGAAGGTTCAGATGCATTGTCAAAACAAAATTACATTTAAATGGTCAAGCTTAGTGAATGCATCTTCACACGCTATGGGCGCGATCTAACCAAGATCAAGCAGTCAATTCTGGGTGGGATTAGCGGGGCCGTTCCTGGTGCTTGTAATGCCAGGAGCCACCCATCTATCTCATGGCACTCTGTTTTTTGGGGGCCTCAGCACAGAATGCCCTACCAAAGCCGCACTCAGTCAGATTTCCTGCACTGAAGAGCTCTGCTCGTCAGTGCAGGACGAGATCGGGGTGTCAGACCCTCTGACGCAACTCCTGGACTCCCTCAATACCATAACTCATGTGTTGGGGGGTCCTCGGGCCCACCGCTCCCCACCTCATATGGGCAGGGCGTCCCCGTGCCCGATCCCCGGCACAGGCAAAATGTCACCTGGGCACCATGGCACTGCCAGCCTGGCACCCTGGCAGTGCCATGCCAGGCTGGAAATGCCACCTGGGTTATTGGATGAGACTTCCAGGATGCTCAGGTGGCACTGCCTGGGTAGCAGGCTGGCAGTGCCATGGTGTGCAGGTGGCATCAGCAGGCCCAGGTGGCATCAACAGTGCCAGGGTGCTCCTCTGCCACATACCAATGGCCCGCGGGCATCCGATCGCCTCAGAGAACACCCCCACCAAGTGTCATGCCACATGGTCCCTGTTTGTGGGGACCAGTGCTAAACTGGGCCTGGCTGGGGCTCTTCGGCAAGGCCGGTAGATCCCGAGGGCCGGTTAGATCTGGCGTTGGCAGAATTAACTCTGCAAGTCTGTATCCAGAACATGACATCTCGCAAGATCTTGTTAGATCACGTAAGGAATCCCAGAAGAGGCCTCTCGCGTGATCTAGCGGCCAGGTCCCATCATGATTTCCCGCTGGTAAATTGCACCCCTTTTCCTTATAACTGAACTATTAGATTCACACAGTGCTCCGTTCATCATCACTCCTTCACTTTCCTCCCAATATTCACTATCGAGTTTATCATTCTCACCCCAGCTCACCCTCACAAACAAATGAGCGCTGCTCTCATCTCACAGGTTGAAAACACTGTCAGCTGTTCAAGTTTGGCAGACACATCACCACAAAACATTGCACAACACTCACAGACACTGTGCCCTCACTCTTGCAGGACAAAATGACTCGTAGCTAGAGGCAGCAGTGCCAGACCAAGTGGGGGACAACTAAAACTGCATTTCCTCGCCTGCGTGGAGGAGATGGCGTTGGCCATCATCAGTGTGGCCACAACTGAAGAGGTGGCCAATGGCAGGGTTGAAACCACAGAGGATGACAATTGTAAGGAGCCCCCTGTGAATACTTGCCAGACCCCTGTTTTCCTTTACTTCCTGTCCTTTTGGCCTTTATTATTTCTGTACCTGGTCAAGAATTTGCCTATGCTTTTAACATGAACTTCACCTTTAATTCAAAACCAGGAGGTCCACGCAAACTGTGCTGCTGCTCTGACATCAACGATGGCACATCTTGATGGACTTGGCTGTTTAGTCAATGGATTACTTTATTTCCCTGGGTCTTAACTGATACTCGATGCTGATTGGTGCGGATTGTTCCGGAATGTTCCTTACTTTGTGAGACTGTGTGTTTGCTTTCAGTTTCGTCTTGATCAAGCAGCTAGTGGATTATGGTCCTCACTCTGCACAGCCTGCGAGACTGTTTCCAAGCAGTCAGTTCCATAGAATCATAGAATTTACAGTGCAGAAGGAGGCCATTCGGCCCATCGAGTCTGCACCGGCTCTTGGAAAGAGCACCCGACTTAACTCCACACCTCCACCCTATCCCCGTAACCCAGCAACCCCACCTAACCATAGCGAAATTTAGCATGGCAAATCCACGTAACCTGGGCTGTGGGAGGAAACCGGTGCACCCGGAGGAAACCCACGCACACACGGGGAGAACGTGCAGACTCCACACAGACAGTTACCCGAGGTCGGAATAACGGCCAGCTAATTTATTATTCACCCCTTTTACCGTCTCACCCTCTCCCAAAACACACACGAGACATACGCACACACTGGGAGGGGGAGGAGCAAAATAAAAGAGGATTAAAGTGAGATGGAAAATGAGTGTCCTTGTTTTGGATGTTGAGGTTGCTTTCCAGCTGACTCTCCCTCCAGGATGTGGAGGTTAGGTGGATTGGCCATGCTAAATTGCCCTTAGGGTGGAGTTTCAGGAATAGGGTGGAGGATTATGCCTAGGTAGGGTGGTCTTTCAAAGGGTCGGTGCAGACTCAATGGACTAAATAGCCTCCTTCTGCACTGTTGGGATACTATGATTTTATGCTATTGTGATTATTGCATGCATTCTCTATTGCTGTTCCAAATAAACAGTTGTTGCATTTCACTTACAAATCCAGTGTGTGTAAGTCATTGGAGTAGTCAAGGGTGAAAGATCTCAGAAACTATATCCAAATTATTAGTTAATTGTCTTGTGTTGGGACATCCGGGGCCTGTGTGGCTGGAATTGACCACCCAACAGCCCAGGGTGTCATAACACAATACATTCCTATCTAATCCACCTTCACAAATCCTATCATTCCACAATATCTTATGAATTGAAAGCTACGGGTGGTATAGACATGGACCTCTTGTTTGTCCCACCATTCCAGCCTGGAAGGTCCCTAACACAAAGAAATTCAGCACCATGGTCACCTTCACAGTAGCTGGTAGCATTGTTCTTGCCCGGCTCCGTATTTGTAGTTTTGGGTGCAAGGGGTTGCAGAGTACTGTGAGCCCTTCCTATTTAACAAACTGCAGCTTGTATATCATAAAGCACATTTAACAGAATAAATGTATCCTTCTCAGGCACATCATTGAAGCATTATAAATGGTTAGTATTAGAAAAGTGCTACTGAGAGCCCTTCTGCCCCTCCTTCTCCTCCACCACTCTACGAGGAGCTAGTCCTCTTACTCAGCAGTTCAACTAAACACTTCAGGAAGCAAAGCACTGTACACACCCCTGTCTGCACCAACGGGTCGAGGTGGAGATGGCTGACAGCTTCAAATTCCTAGGTGTGCACATCACAAAAATCTATCCTGGTCCACCCACGTCGACGCTACCACCAAGAAAGCACAACAGAGCCTATATTTCCTCGGGAAACTATGGAGATTTGGCATGTCCGCAATGACTTTTACCAACCTTTACAGGTGCACCATAGAAAGCATCCTATCTGGCTGCATCACAGCCTGGTATGCCCAACTGCTTGGCCCAAGACCGCAAGAAACTTCAGAGAGTTGTGAACTCCGCCCAGTCCATCACAGAAGCCCACCTCCCATCCATTGACTCTATCTACACCTCCTGTTGCCTGGGGAAAGTGGACAGCATAATCAAAGACCCCTCCCATCTGGCTTACTTGCTCTTCCAACTTCTTCCATCGGGCAGGAGATACAAAAGTCTGAGAACACGCACAAACAGATTCAAAAAAAAATCTTTCCTGCTGTTACCAGACTCCTAAATGACCCTCTTATGGGTTGACTTGGTTAATACTACACCCCTGTATGCTTCACCCGATGCAGGGGTCCAGATATTTACATTGTATACCTTGTGTTGACTTATTATGCATTTTCATTTCTTTTCATGAACTAAATGATCTGTTTAAGCTGCATGCAGAATAATACTTTTCACTCTACCTCGGTATACGTGACAATAAACAAATCCAATCCAATCCAATCTCCGCTGAAAGGCATTGCAACTATAGAATCCAGCACTGGGAACAAGTGGGATGACCAGAAAACATGCCTCGCTGTGCATGTTTAAAATAGGTGAACAAATTTTCTGCCTCCCCAGCCGAGTGCTCCTCTGCGGTGCACCATCGCTGGTGGCAAGATTCTCCATTCCCGACCAAACAGATTTCCCGTTGTAGCCTACCCCTGCCGCCGGGAAGCCGACGGGTGGGGGTGTGCTGCCGGTGGAATGTAAAATCCTGCCGGCAGAAACGTCAGCCAGGGTGTTTGGAACTCGCGAGGTTGAAAATAGCAGCGCTCGTGGCAAAGACATCACAATTTGCACACTCTGCATAATTCTGTTGCACGCTCCAAATGTTCACACAAAGACCCTCACCAAGGTCGCATTCAGCATGGGTCACAGTGGAGCTGTGCAAACTTCTTACTGACGCCATTTTGGTACTAGAACCACACCCATAGCGCCATAACTATGGGTACTACAGAACCGAGTTTTGTTGCTGCTAACTTTATTGCAACACTCTTTGTAGCCTTTTGTGTTAATGTTAAGGTAAAATGATGTACGGTAGATCCCTATTCCGAAAAATATCATAGAACTCCAAATAGTTAAATACTTTATATATCATATATCAAAAGTGTGAACAAAATTTTATTTATATATAAGTAAGTTAAAGACTGACTGATCAGCCGGCATGTTTAGCGATCCAGTAAGAGGGAGGGAGAATGGAGGTTAACACTTGATGAAACAGTAAGATTTACTTTCGGACTGGTGATGCTTCATGTGGCAATTTTTCAGTTTTGTCACAATGGATATGCAGGGTGAACAGGGTAATTCATCCTCTAACAGTTTTCAAAACCTCCAGGATGCTATCCCCGGCACAACATGGACAAAGGGTTCAAAACAGGTCACGTACTCATGCTGAGGGTAAGAAAATTGCATTGAGACCAGAGAGAGAGAGAGATGAAAGATGTCTCTGTTCCAAATAAATAAGTATGATAATCCGAAAAGGTCTGAAAGAAGCTTGGAATTTTGTTTTTCCAATAAAATGGAATTGCTGTGTGCTCATGAATTTACCAAACTGCAATTTGAATATTCTAAAAATTACTGACAAACAAGGTATCCAAAATAAATTTTAAAAAGATGAATTCACTGAGGAGTTTGCTGTCATGATAGAGTCAGACAGACAATCTCAGTCCCTACTCACAGGAACACATGAATGGAAAACTTCTCATGATTAAATAAACAAACATTTTTTTCCTGAAGTAAATAAAAATGAATCATGCAGTTATTAAAAACATTGAAGCCTTTTTCTCTCAAACATCATAAATGTCAACTTCGTGCTCAACATGACAGAAAATGTATGATTTAAGTTATGTAGCAAATCGATGATAACCAGGGACAGTTTACAAGATAGAAATGTAATGTTGGGGGCTCATATGGCATCATAACTAGGAGAATATAGCTCAAGTGGGTCTGAACATCGTCTAGACCCCAAGATAAGATCACAGCTTTGAAATTACTCCAGGGTATCTCCTCTCGTTTTCCACAATAGATGTAGCTTATTCTGTAACTTGTTTAATTCAGTTTTGGTTTCACTCGGCTGAGAAAGGCTATTAGTAAACGACTACTAAAGCCAATGTTCTCCATGTAGTTGGTGCATAATGAGGTTCACAATGATGAATGTATGATTATGACATGGGGCTGGATTCTGCGGCTATGTCCACAGGATCCGTCTGGTCCTACGACCAAAAAGTCGCCGGCGCCCCCGCACCGATGCTCTGCCTGGTGGGGGGCTAGCAGTCGCGCCACGTAAAGCCTCTCCGGCTTTACCTGCCGATACAGACGCAGAATGGCCAAGTCCATAGCAGTGTAGGCGCACGGTGGCGGCTTGCGGTGGCTGTGCCGTACAACCTAGCGCTGGCCAGGCG
Source organism: Scyliorhinus canicula (assembly GCF_902713615.1). Taxonomy (NCBI): domain Eukaryota; kingdom Metazoa; phylum Chordata; class Chondrichthyes; order Carcharhiniformes; family Scyliorhinidae; genus Scyliorhinus; species Scyliorhinus canicula. Next base: position 91,377,607 of record NC_052158.1, read on the forward strand.
CGGAACTGGCCTGCCAAAGATTGCCCCCCCCCTGTAACACCCTTCGCCACCCCTACCAGTTCCCCCAGTCACCGCCGAAGCCCCCCCCCTGCCAGCGGAACAGCTTCCCCTCCCCCTGACTGTAGCGGTGCTGGACGCAGTCCGCAGCCGCCACGCCAGGTGCACAAAAAGTAAGAGGACACGCACCCCATGCCATCAGGGACTTGGCTCATTGGTGGCGGAGCATCGGAGGAGGACCTCAGTTGGATGTCCTGAGGCCGTCCCAGCGGCATGTGGTGTACTCCGCAAGTGCACTGCTTTCGAGAGGGCGGACCATCGGAAAATCGGCGCCGCCCCTGAAAAACGGAGTCTCCAGCCCATCACCGAATGCGATTTTGGCAGCGGCGATCGGAGAATCCAGTCCATGGTTAATGCAAGTTTATATGAAGAACATGTACTTATATAGTACATTTTACAAATGTAGAACATCACAAAGAACTTTCTGGTCAGTGAAGTACTTTTGAAATGTAGTCTGTAGCCCTCAAGTTTGTTCCTGCCTACTCCCTTACTTTTATTTTTGCAATCACTATTTTGATTGTTGGGTGATCAATGGACCTGTGACTTTAAGGCAAAGCAGCTTGTACGTGGCCTGTGCCTTTAATTTGAGCAGAGGATTGTAGTAGTAGGAGATTTAATAATAATAATCTTTATTATTGTCACAACTATGCTTACATTAACACTGTAATCAAGTTACTGTAAAAATCCCCAAGTCGACACACTATGGCGCCTGTTCGGGTACACTGAGGGAGAATTCAGAATGTCCAATTCACCGAACAGCACATCTCGCTTTGACTGACTTGGCTGGTGGCCATGAATTGGCTCAAAATGCAGTGCTTTGCTCGGTAACTAGTGGTGATTGGCTTTGATCGCACCAAGATGTTTCTTTCAGAGATAAGGCTGGGTTTCTAGTTTCACTTTGGTTCTGTAGCTTGGAAGGAGCAGCTCTAAGTCGCTCTCTCAATCTCTGATCAGATGAATTCTCTAAAAATCCATTGTAAGAGCTCTTCTCTCTCCCCAGTAACACTGGATGTCAATCTCTCAAAACTGCAAAGGATATAAGTCAGCCCAAGGGCTGGAATATGCGTTTGATGTGAGACAAAAGATTATAAGAAAGAAGCAGGCCTGAAGGTGAACCTTTAAGTTGAAGGCCCAGTTTACTAAAAACTAAAATGTTTCTCCAAAATAAAGCATACTACTTGTGAGTGCTGAATGGATGACTCTGCAAGAAGACCATCACAGCAGCTTTGGTCAACCAGCAGCTTTGGTCAACCAGCATGGTCAGGAGAAAGCCTGTTGCAAATAACTCATCATCTGAAGCAAGGATTCTTATTTGTTTTGCCCGTAATTCTTAATATTTTTACACCTTTCCACCCCACTGTGTTTGTCTGTCCTGAGTGTGTGTATATATATATATATATATATATATATATATATATATAGATAGATAGATAGATAGATAGATAGAGAGAGAGAGAGAGAGAGAGAGAGAGAGAGAGAGAGAGAGAGAGAGAGAGAGAGAGAGAGAGAGAGAGAGAGAGAGTGAGTGTGGGACAGTTAAGTGGGGGAATAGTAGGATAGCTTGCTTGTTACCAGCTGAAATTACAGCATATTTCATCTTCATTTCTGTGATAAACAGTAATAGTGTTTCAACTTACAAACCATGTGACTGTAATTATTGGACAGTCAAGGACCAAAATTTTGGGCATTTTTACATGAATTATTGGTTAATTCACTGGTGTTGGGAGTCCAGGGTCTGTGGGGCTGGAATCAATCGCGCACTGGCCGAGGGTGTCCTAGCAAGTCCCTGCTGTAAAGTAAAGCAGCTAATTTGTGTACTACAAGGTACTAGATACAGCAGATGTGATAATGACCAGATAATTTGCTGTAGTGAGGTTGGTTGAGGAATAAATATTTATCAAGACACTGAGGAGAATTCTCTTCTCTTTGAAATAGTGCAATTAAATCTTTTACACCCAACTGAGAGGGCAGGCAGTGCCTTGTGTATTGAAGTAGTTTGCAGTTGGCATCATATCAACTGCCTGCTGAATTTCTTAGGTGATTAAATAATGAATCCGGTTAATACATATTTGTGGGAAAGTGTTATGGTAACCACAGAAAAATCACACATCATTTAGACTTTTTAAAGAGTGGAATTTGGCAATTGTGATCAATTACATACCGGCGTAATGTATATTAATTATTAATGCTGAATGCTGCTTGGGTTCTTTCTGCAATGGTCTTGTCTAGTATGCTAAAATATCCCCAACATTAGTACAAGAAACAAGTTTCTGTTAAAACAAGATGCAATGTCAATGCTCAGCCACCGATAATTAAAATGACTGAATTATTACTCCAGTTGGCAACTTGCGTCACACATTCCCGTTCACCCTTAGTATTTTTAGCTTTATTGCTCATTTGTGACCTAAAATTTGACACTTTGCAGGAGTTCTTCCTCCTCTTCAAATTCATGTTCCAGCCAAAATATTCCCAGGGAAATGACATCGGAATCATGCTTCAATTTGAACTGCTATCGGAAGAGAACCATCTCATTTCCCACTTATTCCCACACATCACATTTTACATTTCTGGTTTGGAGAGCTTAATCTTGTGTGTGACCACCTGAATAAGTTAGTTACAAAACCAATCCACCCATAGTTAATCTGCTGACCCTAAACAATGAACAGTATCGTCTTGCTTTAATTTGAAAGGTTTCTTTTGCTTCGCACTTTATTCCAGCATCCATCAAGACAATTGAACTTCAGAAAGAAAGACAGATGAAGATAAAAGCAATTAAAAAATAAAAAAAAGTGACAAAAAGAAAAGAAGGAAAGCAAGTCATCAAAAAAAGTACAGAACATTCAACTTGAAGGCAGTGAGAAGTGAACAAAACAGTTGTAAAATGCTATAACATGCAAAACTTCTTTCTTGTTAAGGTACATGTAATTTAAAAAGGTAGTTAACACCTAAAGGGCATCACATTTTAAAGTAATTGCAATTTTGAGGGGCATGATGAAATTCCTAAACTTGCCTTTTTACCCGGTCAGAGAGAGTCGTACCGAAGATATTATAAAACAGCCTTTTTTTTTTAAGAAGGAACAAGACAATGGAAAAGTTGCATAAGTGAATCACATTTCACCTTCAGTAATGAGGAGGAAAAATGTTCCCAGGCTGTTATAGGTGCATTTGAGGGCGAGTAAGTCTGGAGAAGCCTGGAAATTGATGCCTGGTGGAGATTCTGACGCAGTCCTGCTCTCTGCTGGGTTTCCCCAGGGTGGGATTGAAGGAGAGTGGAGAGGGCAGTGTAATGATATGTATAATCTAAGGAGAGTAAAGGGTTAACAAGATGATGTTCATGTATCACAACACTAGATGGCATCACTGAGTCGTCTTATAAAAGGCTGCATCTCTAAGTATGCTGAGAGAAGCTTATAGAGAAGGATAGTGAGAGGTTGTGATAGAGTGTTAGTTGTATTAGAAAGACATTATAGGTTACTGTAGCATAGATTTAATGATGTTGTTTTGTTAGCTATCACTTAGTAGTGTGCAAACCATTTAAAGTAATGTAAAATAAACTACGACTTTTAGCTATCTTGGAGAATTATGCAAGGAACATCACAGGCACAGGGGATGGACACAGATATCCAGGTGGAAGGAGGTGAGGCCCATAACAAAGCATTTCCAGGGAATCGGTTCTCTCAAGATGTTTGAGCACCATTGCCTCAGAAGATTCAGGCATTCATGGTAGGTTGCTGTTGACATTTGCAGCCTCCTGGAAGAAGGACTCCTTTCCTATAGAGCAGGTGAACATGCATTGCCAATGGCAATAAGGTTCCTATAAAAGGAGGGCTAACACCCATCCCCTCACCCTCACCACCCTGAACCCCCCACTTCCCCCATCAGGATCTCTGGCTTTCACCTTGTTCCTGCAAGGAAAGAAGTACGAGAGCTGTGGGTGGTAATAATAACTGGCTTGCAAAGGAGGGACGAACACCATTTGTGAAAGGTGATTGTGCAGTGCAGACGCGAAGGGGCACTAAGGTAAGAGTGAGTGTAAGTGTTGTCTGCTCAAACAGCGATGCGAGATGCCTGTGGGTAAAGGAATGAGTGGAGGTGCAAGGTGTGTTGACCTGAGGCATGGTGGACGGGATTCTCCACTGGCCAATGGCAAAATTGGGGAAAGTAATTGGCCAGAGAATCAGTTTTGACGCCAAAATCATGGCGGGCACCAGGTTCATGTCAAATCGCAATTCTCCAGAACCTCGACAATGGCATCAATGCGTTCCACTCCGCATACAGTAAACGCAATTTGCATATCATTAGCGGGCCTCTATAATCCTCCGCCTCCACAGGGAGAAGTCCTGAGGCAAGGTTTACTTGTGCTTTTAAAAAGCGGTGAACAGGCAGCATGGCTGATGAGAGAGAGGAAGTAGGAGATGCAGACGTACGACCGTAGGCTGCCGGTCCTGACTGATCGGACTGGTGGGGGGTGGGTGGGGGCGGGGGAGGGCGACCAGGAGACAGGCCGTAGGGCCGGAATAGAGGTGGTGTCCAGGCACAGACCACCATTGTCACGGCCTGCAAGGCAGCCATCTTGCTGCGCACCCTACTGACCACCCCCTCATGGGCCATGGCTCTGCAGAGTTCCACCGGCCATATGGGTGTCTGCACCCCACCACCCCCAAGCCCCAGCCCCCACTCTCCCACCCCAGCCCCACCCGCTACCCCACCACCCCCCACAATCGACCCAGTACCCCCGCACCGCACACCCTGCCATACCAATCCCCCAACTGGCTGCCATCCATGTAACCCACCCAAGGGGAATACTCACGTAGCCCCTACGGAGGGGGGGGGGGGGGGGGGGGGGGGGCACGGGGGGGGGGGCCGCGGAGCATGCCTCTTTCATGGGCAGCGACAGCCGACAGAACCTCTGGAAGCAGGAACGGGCATCAGGGCCAGAGGCCTCCGCGATGCTGGGCACTGACATGCGCCAGGGGTGCGGGGATGGGGAAGGAGGGAGAGGGGGCCATGCAGGGGCAGGGTCTGCAGTGAGAGCCGGGGTCACCATGTAGCCCTTTGGACCAGGTTGGGCACCACGCTAATATGTCTGCCCTTTGATGTGTTAGGCAGGTTGGTTCGACGTTGACTGCAACTGGATGCAGGGAAGCTAGAAACAAACGTCTGACACAGGAGATGATCCAACACTGTTTCATTTAACTAGTGGACTACTGTACATGTTCAGCTGTGGGTTGACACTCTACTAATCCAACTGATGACCTCTTACTGGCTTGACCAGACTTACTAGCTACCGCATGGCAATAGTGCTCACAAGCTTGTGCACTCTGACTGTCTCAGTAGCTGGGTCCTGAGAGAGGGAGAGTCTTAATACCCTTCATCCTCTGCAGCCAAGGGATGTTGGAATACAACCAGCAATGGTGGCCTTCCTCCTGGTCATCGCAGCCCTGGGGGATACGGCTATACGAGGTGGAGCTGCTCGTGGAGGAGGATGTTGCAGCAGAGGAGCCTTCCCCAGAGGAACAGGAGGCAGCCTGAGGGTGAAGAGCTGGTTGCCCAACAGGAGAAGGAGGAGGTGCAAAGGCGGTGCCGCATGATGCCTCGTGTGTACTGGCAGCGCCCATCATTCGAGGACCTGCCGGACCGGGCATGTCGAAGAATCCGGCTGAGCAAGGGGACAGTGTGACATATCTGCCAGATCATGGCACACCTGGCACCATGGAGGAATGGTGGAGGACACCCGCTCCCAGTGATATTCAAGGTGATCATTGCCTTGAATCTCTACGCCACGGGGTCCTTCCAGGGGCTGAGTGGAGCCCTGTCTATAATTTGACAGAACTCAGTGCACAGGTGCATTTGCGCAGTCATGGAGCCTATATCCCCAGTCGGCACACTATAGCCACTATATGGACCGAGCCCACCAGGATGTTCGGGCAGTGGTGTTTGCTGCCATTGCCGAGATGCCATGGGTCCAGCAGGTGATCACCAGGAAGCATGTCGTCCTACGACCACCTGCAGATGACAGGCCGTTCTTCACAAACCGAAAGGGGTTCCATTCGATGAACGTGCATCTGGTGTGTGACCATCAGCTGCGCATCCTACATGTCTGTGCCCAATACCCAGGAAGTGTGCACAACACCTTCATCCTCGCACACGAGATGGTTCCTGGCCTCTTCGCGTCTCACCCCCGGCTGGGGGGATGGCTCCTGGATGATAGGGATTATCCTCTGTGGTCGCAGCTGATGATGCCTATCCGGAGACAACAGATCATCACAGAGACCCGCTACAAATACACTGATGCCGCAACCTGGGGCATGATCTCGCAGTACTTCGTCATCCTGAAGATGAGGTTCAGGTCCCTGGACTGCTCTGGAGGGGCCATCCAGTATAGTGCTGGGAGGGTCTCCCACATTGTGGTGGCCTGCTCTGTCCTCCACAACATCACGCAACAGAGGGGCAACATGCTAGAGGAGGAGGATCAACATCAGTCCTCGGCCAACAAGGAGGATGCGGGGATGACGGGCATGGGCAGGACATGGGGCCCGTGCACCCCCCTGATGGTCAGACCTTCCCATGAACACCTCACTGCGCCTCCCCCCCCCCCCCCAAAACACCCTTGCAACCACACCCCCACCCACTGCAATACCTATTTGCCTCACTATGGGGTACGTGCTGTGGGTTGGCAGTAACAGCAGGCCTAGCCTATGAGATGGAGGATGATGACAACCCACTCTGGGATGAGCTCTGGTGTTCCGCATCATTTGATAACGTATGATGCCTGCCCACGGTAGCACTTTCTACTGTCCACCTGGGTGATCCCTGCATGTGAGCTGACCATTCCATCATGAGATCCCATCAAATCCCTCGGGTGACAGGGACTGTGGGTTGGGGAGGGGGGGGGGGGTGGCAGAAGAGAGGCGGGGGAACCATAGGGGCGAGTGTTGGCTCAACTGCGGTCACTGGGCCAATTGAACCCATAACATTCGTTCATTCCCCCCCACCCCCCCTTCCCTTGCACCCCCTCTGTAGCCAGACCAGACCAGCCCACCCCTCACAACCTTCTTCCAGAGCACCGAGGCAGGTTGTAATGTTCTGCACAGATATTTAATGTGAACAAATGTAAACAGGATTGCGCTCTAGCCCCATACACTATCATGTGTATTGCACCTGTGCTAACCTAACTGGTTTACCTTTCTGGCCTTAACGCTAGGTCTAGGTGGATCTCCAGAAGTACATCAGGAGTGAAGGCGGCCTGCTGCGATTCCCGCCCTGAGACCTTGGTCCCCTTTGGCAGCCGTCTTCGGAGGCGACCGGGCCTGGATGGGCCCCAGCTGCTGCTTGGAGGTCCCTGTTCTGCCCGCTGCTCACCAGATGCGCCAGGGACAGGAGGGAGAGAGTCTGAGGCGCTGCAGTTTTCTGGCACAGGACCCATCGCCAGACTGTGGGTAGCTGGTGGCTTCAGTGGCCAGGGCACCTGGTTGGCAGCCGGTATTGGTGCCATCATGTGGTGCAGGGTGGGGGTTCAGACGACCTCCAGGTCGAGGGACTAGGGTTACAGGTGTGTGGGATTTTGGTTAGTGCCAGGTGCACATTGGTGCCAACTCACCTGGCTACCCTGCGGGAGTCGTGCAGCTTTTATGGCACTGCCGGCCAGTCTGGACGGATTTGCCCATGATGCTCACGACCTCTGCCGCCTGCGTCCTTGGCACAGTGAACGGCAGTGTCTAGCAACCTCCTTCCCACCCTGGGATACAGGGTCACCCACCTCTCCTCCAAAGCATCCAGCAGCATCGATAAATCTTGGTGCCACTCTCCTTGCTGCCATCTTTTTGGCTGGGATGAGTGTGTGTGGGGAGTGAAGTGTGTATATACGGCTGCACCTTGTCAGCCTCCTGAGTGTCAATCCTGAACCTGGCAAATCTGGCACTGTTTCTCGTTGTGTTCCGCGTGAATCCAGTGCTAGCCCTTAATGGTCATTGAATTGGTCCAGATGTGGTGCTAGTTTTGCTGTCGTAGAAGTCCACTAATCCTGCCCCAGCGTCAACACTTAGTCTCAGGAACGGAGAATCCGGCTGAATGTGTGCAGGAGAATGTTAGACAAGTCAGAGTGTGGTATTTGATATCTTAAAAAGTGTTAAGACACTCACCTGATGTGTGCTCATGAGGTCCAGGATGCTCTTGCTGCAAGCACAATCTCCAGGCTGGAGGGAGCATACTCGGCTACAGGCGTCCTCAGCTATGTCCATCCATACCTGTCTGTAGGGGAGGTTGGCCGCTTCCTCCCTTCTTTATAGAGCTCACTTTACTTTAACCCCTTGAATGTTGGCAGTAGGACATCCAAGCAAGAGTGAGAGACCTGGGGAGCAGCCTCCCTAGGTCTCCTCTCCACTCTGGTGGTTGCAAAAGCCTGAAAAATCCAACTGCTGCCGAGCTCTTCTGACACATGTCGAGGTCCCTTTAATTAGAAATCTTTCCTTTGACAGAACGGATACGCCATCTCATTTGGAATTAATATTGTTACCTTCCCTCACTGTTCAGGGAGCCTGGAGGTAGGACGTTCTGATAAAGAGCAACTGCCTGGCGAGCTGTGCAGTGAATCAAGTTCTGAACTTAGATGTGGTCCCAGTGTTGCGAGAAGGACTGAGGTAATATACTCCACCCAAGGTCTCTTTATCTGCTACTTGTTAGTGCTTTGGGAAGATGAATGAAATATAACACAAATGCCGGAAAGAAATTCAACACAAAATAGCCAAATCGTGACAGTGGCTGATGCTAGAATACACTGATCCCTTTTATCCTTCTTCTTCTGCGCGTTAACATTTCTTTGTGACTGGAACCATGATATTTTAATAAACCCCTATTTTTAAATTATGTAATGTCACAATTTCCCTATGTTGTACCCAGTCAGGCCAATAAAGCACATTATATCTATTAGTCTGTCAATAGCAAATCAGTTGAATTGCTTGTTCTTCAATTGATGGAACAGATTGCCCCACCTACTGATAGATTACATCTGACTAACAGCTGTGATGCCTTGTCCCACTGGATTTGTCCAAAGACTGCACCCAAAGCCATTTTGGTTTATACTTGCTTCAATCAATCCTGAGCTGCAAAGGTGTTTCCAATCTTTACCTAAAATCACTCAATCTCCATGAAGAAATTACTTGTTCCACTGCTAGTTATTTGATTCATGATTTTTTTTTTTACAGACAAAATCAAAATCAGCAAATGGAAAACATATCAGATGGTGATCATATTTCATTTAATAATTTTTTCCTTAGTTGCAGAAATCCCATTCAATCAAATAAACAGAGGGACAATTTGACTTTTACAAAGCAAACTTTTATATATTGGTATGTATGTGCATGAGCACAGAATGCTCATCCGCTTTAAGCCTGTCCAGTTAGATGACAAATCTGCTTTGGAAAGCAAAAACAATTACATTTTGCAGTTTAAGTGCATCAAATCTGAAGAAAAAAATAGATAAAATAGATGAAATTCCTAATTATCCACCAATGGGCAGGCAGTGCCTGATGGCAGTCATGCAGTCCGAACTATCACACATTCAATTTGCTTCATCCCCAACTAATAAAAATATATTGAAGCAGCATTCCTCACCTATTTTTTCAACCAATTTCATAAAATTACTTCAGAGTTCAGAAACTTATGGTTAGTTAGCCAAATTTATTTTTAATCTGCTTTTGATCGGACACAACAGATTAAACATGTGAATTACATTTGCAAACCTATGATTTAGAGATATGGGGTGGTATTCTCCCCCCCCCCACGCCGGGTGGGAGAATTGCTGGGGCACCGCACGGGTCGCGCCACGCCACCCCGACATCCACATGCGATTCTCCCCCCCCCCCCCCCCCCCTCACCGGAACCAGCGGCATGAGAATTGCGGCGGGCCGCTCAGAGAATCGGCGCAAACGGCGAGCGGCGATTCTCCGGCCCGGATGGGCCAAGCGGCCACACGACACGACAGGTTCCCGCCGGCGCTGTCCACCCCTGGTCGCTGCCGGCGGGAACTGCGGGAACGCTGGGGCGGGGCAGCCTGTGGGGGGGGGGGAAGAGGGGGGCTCCTTCACCAGCGGGGGGGGGGGGCCCTCCGATGGGGTCTGGCCCACGATCGGGGCCCACCAATCGGTGGGCCGGCCTCTATCTCTCTCCCCCCCCCCCCCCCCCCCCCCCCCAGGTCTACCTCCTTCCACGGCCGGCCCCAGAACACCGGTGCCATTTGGTGAGGGGCCGGCGGGTGTAAGAAATTCCCCACGCATGCACAGGATGGCATGGCCCAACTGCGCATGCGCGGGTTGGCACGGCGCCCATTTGGCGCTGCGTAAGGAGGCTGGAGTGGCCTGAACCGCTCCAGTGCCATGCTGGCCCCCTGTGCGATGGCGTTCACGACGGCGCGGGCACTTATTCCCGGGAGCAGAGAAGGCCGCCCATGGAGTAATTTGAAACCACACAGACAGGTGGGTTGGGTGCAGGTGAAATCAAAAATTAAAAAGGAGTCATTTAGCACTGTTGCATCACAATGTCAGGGACCCAGGTTCGATTCCCGGTTTAGGTTACTGCCTGTGTGGAGGCTGCAGGTTCTCCCTGCGTCTATTCCGGGTGCTCCAGTTTCCTCCCACAAGTCCCAAAAGACTTGTTAGGTGAATTGGACATTCGGAATTCTCCCTGTGTGTACCCGAACAGGCACCAGAGTGTGGAGGCTGGAGGATTTTCACAATAACCTCATTGCAGTGTCATTGTAAGCCTACTTGTGACAATAATTAAGATTATTATTATAATGTTACTATTATTAGGGCTGGTTTAGCTCACTGGGCTAAATCGCTGGCTTTTAAAGCAGACCAAGCAGGCCAGAAGCACTGTTCAATTCCCGTACCAGCCTCCCCGGACAGGCGCCGGAATGTGGCGACTAGGGGCTTTTCACAGTAACTTCATTTGAAGCCTACTCGTGACAATAAGCGATTTTCATTTTCATTTTTCATTTCATTATGGTTTTAACGGAGCAAAATCAGAGACTAAAAACACAATCTGTGGGTCAGTCAGTGAATTCTTTTAAAGAGGCTATGTATCTTGTAAGGGGTCTCCTTTTTTGTTCATGTTTATTCCTTTATTCCTATTTTCTTTTATTTTTGCCATTGCATTTTTGATCCATGGATGATTGTGGACATATGTCTTTAAAGCACCCTATACCTTTAATCCAAACAGCAGGATCCAGAGGGCTGTGCTGACTTGGACTGGTGATTGTCGATTGGCCAGTGTCAGTGATGACTCGTTTTGAGTGATTTAGCTGGTGGCCAATGGATGGGCCCAAAAGGCTGTGCTCTGCCCAGTCACAGGTGGTGATTGGATCTGATCTGACTGGAGGGTTCTAATTAATTCCCTCCAAAAAGATCCAGCTAAACGTTTTTCAGAGGGCCACTGTGGGGGGCTGACATATTTTCTAGCTTTCTCTGGAGGCTGCAGAGGCCTGAAGTCAAACCATGAGCTTGAAGCAGGGTTTGATATGAGGAAAATGTCTCAAGAACGAAATAGGCCTGTATGTGAACCTCGAGCTGAAGGCCCTAATGTCTCTCCAGAAGAAAGCCTGCTGCTTGTGAGTGCTGAATGAATGAATACAAGAAAACCATTACCAGCTGCTTTGATCAACCAGCATGCTGTGAGGAAAGTGTGCTAATGAACCACTGTTTAAAGCAAAGACTCTATCTTTTGACCTTCATCCTTGTAATTTTAACCCCCCCGACCACCGTGTGTATTTGTCTTGTGTATGTAGGTAGTGGGTGGGTCCGTTAAAGGGGGTAGTGGGTTAGCTTGTTATTCTGTTGCACTTACTCATTTACTGCATATTTAATCATTATCTCGTTATAAATAAACAGTAACTGTATTTCCACTTACAAACCCGGTAATTATTGGGCAGCCAAGGGCCAAAGGCTTTGGGAATTTTTACAAGAATTATTGGATAATTCACTCCAGGGCATGAAGGGCTCGAATTGACTGCGAGCTTGATCAGGGTGGCATAACAATCTATGATTTTGCACTCATTTTATCTTTTACACACATTGGCTTTTGTAAAACTGACAGTAAAATGAGGTAAGCTGATTTACACCACTGCTTGTGGGCTAGGAGCAGCATATCTTCCAAGCCCACTTGCTTTCCCACCTGCAATTGACTAACCTTGCCCCCCCCCCCCCCCCCCTGTAATCTCTGACCACATCTCCAACTCCCACATCTCCAATTCCTCACTGTTTCCACCCGCTTTCAGGATCTCCCCCAACCATAATCTCTCTCTCCAGGCCCCCCCCCCCCCCCCCCCCCCGGCAACAAGAGCTCCATAACTAGGTCTCTTCCCATGAAGTTATAGGTAAATGTTATTAATTGGTAAATTATCTTCCTAAACATGAATTAACGTACTCAGTATTATGTACGTAAATGTGCTTCATTGTTTTGATCCACATATGGCAATGTTGACTCTGAAACCAAAAAGCATAGAGCTTTCAATTTAATTCAGTTTGGCTATATTTAGTTTTTTTAAATGCTTTAAGGGAGGTATAAATGCAAAATCACTTTTTCAAATACATTGATAAGTATTGTAAAAACAAAACTATAAATAGTAACAACACAAAGCGTAACCGAGCATTATAATTTTCTGCCAACATCTTTTCTTACAGTTGGTTCAAAGTGATTCAGCACATCTGCCCATTAAATAAAGGTGTATAGGAATTAGAGGTAAAACACATTCACGCATGTTTAAACTGACCAGGTGTTCTGGAATCTCCTTGCACTTAATAGTCATATCATGCTTTGTTGCAGGAGATGCAGTCAGTTATGGCCAAATATGAAAAAAAACTCATTTTGGCAGCCTTTCCAAAGGCTTTATGGGGAAAGAGCAGAGGGGAGTAAAACAAGGTGATAGAGAATAAATTGGACAGGCAGCTCAGTACGTGGGCCAGTAATAACGCCCCCCCCCCCCCCCCCCCCCCCCCCCCCAGCCGAGCAGTGGAACCCCCGAATAACGGCTGGTGACGTGAATGCACTGCATGAGATCGATGCAAGAAGACATCTCTTCACAACAGATAGCTGTACAATTTGTCTAGCAGAAAGTCCTGGCCGGGGTTGAAGCTGCAAATAGTGCTCACAAAACCCAAGAAGATATACTGAAGAAGGTATTTCTAACAAAGCTGTAACAGTATGGCAGAAGGAAGATGTTTGCATGCCACAAGATGTCCCATGTCAATTTGCTATACATTTAATATTGGATTAGACCAAGTCGTCAGACAGTTGTACTTCTTGTTTGGCAAACCTCCAACAACGGATGCACTTAACATGCAATTTAAAACTGAAATCCTTGTACACTGACCTCCTAAAAGGGCTTCATGCAGCAAATTACTCTTAATGCAACCTAGCTGCATAATGAAATGCCAGTAGCTCTCATAGAATTTACTGCAAGGTGAACATGTGTCTATCAATTTATGTGCTCCTTAGCTTGCAAGCTCTCAACGTTATCAGGGAGGGGGAGAGAGAGAATTAATCTGTATTGATTATCGGGGCTGAGAATGGAGGCTGCACAGATGGCTGGTAGCCCAACTGAGAGCTTCAAGGCTGGCAACAAATCAGGCCTTGGGCATCCTTTCAGTGAGCCCGCTGGACTGCCATTGCCCAACATGCCCCCACTAACAGATCACCATCTCAAAAAACTAATTTTGGGTGCTTGTCTCACTAGCAAAAGCATCAATTAAGTACAGGGGAAGGAAGGCAGTGGTGGAGGGAAGGGAGCTATTTGCAGTGAGAAGGACTCGGGATGGGCAATAAATGCTGGCCGAACCAGCGATGCCCACATCCTGTACATTTATTTTAAAAAAGGACTGCTCCTCGGGTGCACGGGAATTTAAATAAATTAAACTTGCCTTCTGGTTTCATGGGAAATTAAATAATTAACTTACCTTTATGGTGGTGGCAGCTTCTTAAGTTGGATTTAATACTGGAAAACTGATCAGAGAAGGCCTGATGCCTGCATCGATCAGGATAGTCAGACTTCACTAAGGGGTCCTGAAAGAGGCAGTAGGGGTCTCATCAGAATATCCAATGGCATAATAACTATTATGACAAGCATTTTTAGGCACGGGGCAAATGTCTGTGAAATTGGTAATTTATGCCCTACAATGACCACTTGTGTTGCCTTGCCCACTGAAGGTTGTGATGAATGTAGGATTTGCTGTAAGCAGATCAAGAATTTGAGTGAGATAAAGATGATGTAATTAATGGGAAGAGCCAGATCTGTAACAAGTAATTTAGATTTTAGTCTGCCAAAGACAGCAGGAGTTGCAACTGATGATTGAAAGGGTTTATCTCTCTCCAAGCAGTCCTTCCAAGAAATGGCTATCCAGAGGACAGTAAGTATCCTGTCCTTGCTAACTTTATCTGTAAGTGCATTTTGACCTGTGATGAGCTTTGCATGAATGAAGTTGGTATGAGTTAACAGTTAAAGGGTGGTATTCTCCCTTCCCCCCGCCGGGTTGGAGAATTGCCGGGGTGCAGAGCGAATCTTGCCATGCCACCCCGACCCCCGCACGTGATTCTCCCACCCCCCCCCCCCCCCCCCCCCCCCCCCAAAACCAGCGTGCGTGAATCATGCAGAGCCGCTTGGAGAATCGCCGCAAATGGCAAACGGCGATTCTCCGGCCCGGATGGGGCGAGCGGCTGGCGAAAAAGTGACATGTTGTCCCTGTGCCTGTGTGGGTTTCGGCTGGGTGTTTCCGTTTCCTCCCACAGTCCAAAGATGTTGGGCGCGATTCTCCGCTCCCCACGCCGGGTGGGAGAATTGCGGGAGGGCCCCCCAACAAATTTCACGCTCCCCTGGCGCCCACCGCGATCCCCCCCCCCCCCGCCGCCCGGAGGAATCACTGCTCGCCGTTTTTCACGGCGAACGGCGATACTCCGACCCGGAGCGGCCTGCTGTTCGCGGCCGTTTCACGACGGCGGCAAACACACCTGGTCGTTGCCTTCGTGAAACGGGAGTGAGAAGCCCGTTTGGGGCTTGTAGGTGGCCTAGCAAGGAAAGAGCACCACGACTGTGCTCGGGAGGGGACAGGCCCGCGATCGGTGCCCACCGAATTTTGGGCCGGCGTCCAAATCGGACGCACTATTTCCCCTCCGCCGCCCGGCAAGGTCAAGCTGCCACGTCTTCCGGGGTGGCTGAGGGGAAAGACGGCCACCGCGCATGCGCGGGTTTGTGCCGTCAGTGTCATGACGTCAGCCGCGCATGCGCGGGTTGGAGCTGGCCAACCTGTGCATGCGCGGCTGATGTCATTAGGCGCACCGGCCGTGTCATTCTTGGCGTGCCGCTCCTAGCCCCGCTGGGAGGGGAGAATAGGGGGCGAGGAGCGGCCTCCGAGGACGTCATGAAACTCGGCCGAGTTCACGACGGTCCTCCCGATTTTTCCCGGGAGCGGAGAATTCTGCCCGTTGGGTTAGGTATATTGTGAACTTCCGGTTGCGGCTATGCGGAGCTAAGCCGCACGTTCAGCAGCTCCTGCTTTAATGGGACTTGTGGGCTCTTTTAAGGGCCCCAAACTGCGCTGATTCGACAATTCCCGGTGG
This sequence comes from Scyliorhinus canicula, assembly GCF_902713615.1. NCBI lineage: Eukaryota > Metazoa > Chordata > Chondrichthyes > Carcharhiniformes > Scyliorhinidae > Scyliorhinus > Scyliorhinus canicula. Next base: position 91,393,270 of record NC_052158.1, read on the forward strand.
ATAAAGAGCAAAACCTCCCGGGATTTATGGTGCGGACCCGGAGTGGGGCGAGAAAAAAAACGGCAGCAGCTCCCCTGGAAAAGCGGGGGAAGGTGGACAAAATGGCGGCCGGTGGAGCCCCTGAGGAGTGGAGGCAGTGGGCGGAGGAGCAGCAGGCGGCCCTTCTGCGCTATTTTACGGAGCTGAAAGTGGAGTTGCTGGAATCCCTGAAGGTAACGACAAGTAAGCTGCTGGAGACCCAGACAACTCAGGGTGCAGCGATACTTAAGTTGCAGCAACAGGCCTCTGAGCGCGAGGATGAGGTTTCGGCCCTTGTGGGGAAGGTGGAGATGCACGAGGCGCTCCACAAAAAGTGGCAAGATCGTTTCGAGGAGATGGAGTTTCGATCAAGGAGGAAGAACTTGCGGATCCTGGGCCTCGAGGAGGGGCTGGAGGGGTCGGACCTGCCGGCCTATGTGGTCGTGATGCTGAACTCGCTGGTGGGGGCAGGATCCTTCCATCTGCCCCTGGAGCTGGAGGGGGCCCACAGAGTACTGGCCAGGAGGCCTAAGGCGAATGAACCCCCGCCGTCGGTGCTGGTGCGGTTCCATCGGTTCAGTGACCGGGAGTGTGTGCTGCGATGGGCCAAGAAGGTGAGGAGCAGCAAGTGGGAGAATTCGGTAGTGCGCATCTACCAGGACTGGAGTGCGGAGGTGGCCAAGCGGAGAGCCCAGCGCCCGCTTTGGCGTCTGGACGTGGGGTTGTTGGCCGATGAGGAGGTGTGTAGGAGGGTCCGGGGATGTATCGAGAGGTACCTCGAGGTCAATGATACTGGGGAGGCCTGGGTGGGGATGGTGTGGGAGGCTCTGAAGGCAGTGATTAGGGGGGAGCTGATCTCTATCCGAGCCCATAGGGAGAGGAGGGAGAGGAGGGAGACGGAGAGACTGGTGGGGGAGCTGTTGAGTGTGGATAGGAGGTATGCGGAGGCCCCGGAGGAGGGATTGCTGGCGAAGCCTGCAGGCCAGGTTTGATTTATTGACCACCAGAAAGGCGGAGACACATAGAACATAGAACAGTACAGCACAGAACAGGCCCTTCGGCCCTCGATGTTGTGCCGAGCAATGATCACCCTACTGAAGCCAACGTATCCACCCTATACCAGTAACCCCCCCCCAATTAACCTTATTTTTTAGGACACTAAGGGCAATTTATTACAGCCAATCCACCTAACCCGCACATCTTTGGACTGTGGGAGGAAACCAGAGAACCCGGAGGAAACCCACGCACACACGGGGAGGACGTGCAGACTCCGCACAGACAGTGACCCAGCTGGGAACTGAACCTGGGACCCTGGACCCTGGAGCTGTGAAGCATTTATGCTAACCACCATGCTACCGTGCTGCCCACAGTGGAGGAAGGCGCAGGGAGCGGTCTACGAGTATGGAGAGAAGGCGAGCAGGATGCTGGCGCATCAGCTTCACATGCGGGACGCGGCTAGGGAGATTGGTGGAGTGAAGGATGGGGTGGGAATGTGGTGCGGCAGGGGGCAGAGGTCAATGGAGTCTTTAGGGACTTCTACAGGGAACTGTACCGGTCGGAGCCGCCGGTGGTGGGAGGGGGAATGGAGAGCTTTTTGGACAGGCTGCGATTTCCAAGGGTGCAGGAGGAGCAGGTGGAGGGACTGGGGGCGCCGATTGAGTTGGAGGGGCTGGTTAGAGGGATTGGCCACATGCAGTCGGGGAAGGCGCCTGGACCAGATGGGTTCCCGGTGGAATTTTATAAGAAATACGCGGACCTGTTGGGCCCTCTGTTGGTCCGGACATTTAACGAGGCATGGGAGGGAGGTGTTTTGCCCCCGACGATGTCTCGGGCACTGATTTCCCTGATCCTGAAGCGAGATAAGGACACCTTGCAGTGCGGATCATATAGGCCGATTTCACTGCTGAATGTGGACGCCAAGTTGCTGGCGAAGATCTTGGCCACTAGAATAGAGGACTGTGTGCCGGGGGTGATACATGAAGATCAGACGGGTTTTATGAAGGGGAGGCAGCTGAACACTAACGTGCGAAGGCTACTAAATGTGATAATGATGCCGGCGGCAGAAGGAGAGGCGGAGATTGTGGTGGCATTGAATGCGGAGAAGGCCTTTGATAGGGTTGAGTGGGGGTACTTGTGGGAGGTGTTGGAGAGGTTCGGATTTGGGGTGTGGTTTATTAAATGGGTGAGGTTGCTGTACGAGGCCCCGATGGCGAGTGTAGCGACAAATGGGAGGAGGTCCGAGTACTTCAGGCTCCACCGTGGGACGAGGCAGAGGGTGCCCCCTGTCCCCCTTGCTTTTTGCGTTGGCAACTGAGCCTCTTGCCATGGCTCTCAGGGAGTCGGGGAGGTGGAGGGGTCTGGTGCGGGGTTGGGAGGAGCACCGAGTGTCGCTGTACGCAGATGACTTGCTGCTGTATGTAGCAGACCCGGTGGGGGGAATGCCGGAGGTGATGGAGATTTTTGCTGAGTTTGGGAGTTTCTCGGGTTATAAATTGAACCTGGGCAAGAGTGAGCTCTTTGTTGTACACCCGGGAGACCAGGAGGAGGGGTTTGGTAGGCTCCCGCTAAAGAGGGCAGTGAGGAGTTTTGGGTACCTGGGGGTTCAGGTGGCTAGGAGTTGGGGGACTCTGCACAAGCTTAATTTTACTAGGTTGGTGGAGCAGATGGAGGAAGAGTTTAAACGGTGGGACATGCTGCCGTTGTCGTTGGCAGGTAGAGTACAGTCCGTTAAAATGACGGTGATCCCGAGGTTTTTGTTTTTGTTTCAGTGCCTCCCCATTTTCATTCCGAGGGCCTTTTTTAGGAGGGTGAACAGCAGCATTCTGGGATATGTTTGGGCGCACGGGACTCCGAGGGTAAGGAGGATCTTTTTGGAGCGGGGCAGGGATAGAAGGGGGCTGGCGCTGCCCAACCTCTCTGGGTACTATTGGGCGGCTAATGTCTCTATGGTACGTAAGTGGGTAATGGATGGGGAGGGGCAGCATGGAAACGGATGGAGATGGCGTCCTGTGGAGGCACGAGCCTGAAGGCGCTGGTAACGGCGCCATTGCCGCTCCCTCCAACGAGGTACACTACGAGCCCGATCGTGGCGGCTACCTTCAAAATCTGGGGGCAGAGGAGGCGACACAGAGGGCAAGTGGGGGGCTCGGTGGAGGCCCCGCTGCGGGGGAACCACCGGTTTGTCCCAGGGAACATGGACGGCGGGTTCCTGGGGTGGCACAGGGCGGGCATTAGGAAGTTGAGAGACCTGTACATTGACGGGAGGTTTGTGAGCCTGGGTGAACTGGAGGAGAAGTTTGAGCTCGCCCCGGGGAATATGTTCAGGTACCTTCAGGTCAAGGCGTTTGCTAGGCGACAGGTGGAGGGGTTCCCTTCGCTGCCCCCGCGGGGGGTCAGGGATAGGGTGCTTTTGGGGGTGTGGGTCGGGGATGGGAAGGTGTCTGACATCTATCAGGTGATGCAGGAGGTGGAGGAGGCGTCGGTAGAGGAGCTGAAGGCTAAGTGGGAGGTGGAGCTGGGGGAGCAGATTGAGGAAGGGACATGGGCGGGTGCCCTGGAGAGGGTGAACTCCTCCTCTTCATGTGCGAGGCTTAGCCTCATCCAGTTCAAGGTACTGCACAGGGCTCATATGTGCGGGACGAGGATGAGCAAGTTTTTTGGGGGTGAGGACAGGTGCATTAGGTGTTCGGGGAGCCCAGCGAACCATGCCCATATGTTTTGGGCATGCCCGGCACTGGGGGAATTCTGGCAGGGGGTGGCGAGGACGGTGTCGAGGGTGGTAGGGTCCAGGGTCAAGCCAGGCTGGTCAACCCCGCTATATTTGGGGTTGGGGTGGAGCCGGGAGTGCAGGAGGCGAAAGAGGCCGATGTTTTGGCCTTTGCGTCCCTAGTAGCCCGGCGGAGGATCTTGCTGCAGTGGAAAGATGCGAGACCTCCGAGCGTGGAGACCTGGATCAATGACATGGCGGGGTTCATTAAGCTGGAGAGGGTCAAATTCGCCCTGAGGGGGTCGGTACAAGGGTTCTTTAGGAGGTGGCAGCCTTTCGTCGACTTTCTGGCTCAACGATAAGGAACTAGGTCAGCAGCAGCAGCAACCCAGGGGGGGAGAAAAGGGAGGGAGGGGGGAGAAAAGGGAGGGAGGGGGGAGAAAAGGGAGGGAGGGGGGAGAAAAGGGAGGGAGGGGGGAGAAAAGGGAGGGAGGGGGGGGGGAGGGAGGGGGGAGAAAAGGGAGGGAGGGGGGAGAAAAGGGAGGGAGGGAGAGAAAAGGGAGGGAGGGGAAGAAAAGGGAGGGGGGTCTCAGGGGGGTATTGTTTAAGTTCATTTGCTTATTGTTAATTTATTATTTTGTTGTTTATTGGGTTTGGGGTGGTGGCAGGGTTTGCTACATGTGTTGTTACGGGTGCCGGGGGTGTTTATTATTATTGTTATTATTATTATTGTTCTGTTGATATATATTTTTCAAAAAATTCCAATAAAAATTATTTTTTTAAAAAAAGGTTAGGTCCATGTTAAATTGCCCTGCAATGTCCAAAGGTTAGGTGGGGTTATGGGGATAGGGCCCTGGTAGGGTGCTCTTTCAGAGAGTTGACGCAGACACGATGGGCCTAATGGCCTCCTTCTGCACTGTAGACATTCTTTTGCACTGTAGGAATTCTATGAGCCCTATTTTTAACTGGAATCACTCCTGGAGCTAAGGTTCCTTTCCTCAGTTTATAAAAAAGTAAAAGGATTTGACGTTCTTGTCCAGTATCCTAACATTTAAAAAAAAATTAGAGTGAATGATAGAAACTAACCTTTATTATAGGTAAAAGGGGTTAAAGGAAGAAATTATTTAAAGAAATCGTAATAACTAAGATTTTAAATTATTATATATCAACCATAACAGTGAGAAATAGCTGACGGCTTGAGAAAATATCCGATAAGAAAACTGCAAACGTTTGCAAGGCCGAACTGACAGAAAGACTCTTTGTGTTAGAGAGATGGGCTAGGATCCAGTTCCATGTCCATGGTAATCACAGAATCACCCCATGGAAAGGAATTTTTGCTGAATAAGCTTTTCATCGAGTAGAAAGTTATTGAAATGTTTCACCTTTTAACTTAACAGACCGACACATCAGTCGAATTAAAAGAATTATAGATTAGTCAAAACCAATCACTGCTGTAGAGGGGACTAAACTTTACAGATAGTAATCTTCTTAAAGGTTTAGTATCGGGACGAGAAAACCATTCTAGAATCAATTCAACCTATGCTCTAAAATCTGTTCTATCCTCTTGCTTTGCAAATCTCTATTTTGTTCTATTTTAAACTGCACAGTCCTTTTGTACTGTGTATCTTGACTTGAAGAAATTACTATGAGCTGTCATTGTATTTTGAATTCAACAATCTGTATTTGCGAAAGACAGTCATTCAGATTAGCTTGTTGCAGGGCTGGTCGGAACATTCTAAATTCTGTGCTTGGGTGAAAATTTAAAATTATCAATAGACACTAGAAGCTGACAAAAATAAAGGTGGCAAATTGCCTTTTACCCAAGAAGCCAGTCTTGAATCTCTGTTATTTTGTATGTGGTGTGGAGTTACTGGTATATGAATAGACACAGAGATCCAACAGTACCCAATCCATTTTTTCCAATTAAGGGACAATTTAACATGCCCAATCCACTTACCCTGCACATCTTTTTGAGTTGTGGGGGCGAAACCCACGCAAACACGGGGAGAATGTGCAAACTCCATGCGGACAGTGAACCAGAGACGGGATCGAACCTAGGACCTTGGTGCCATGAGGGACAAGTGCGCACAGCAAAACACAACACTGTGTTGCCTTTTAACATTTACACATAGCAGTACAACGATACATTTCCTTGGGGAATAAGTTAGTTTGGGGTGATGAGGAGGTCTTGTGGCGTAGTGGGCAGTGTTTCTACCTCTGAACATGAAATTTCAGGCTTGCGTCAAACCCCTGGACATGATGGATACGGAAGATGCATTTGTGACTTGGCCAAACAGATTGATTGTCAACCTGTAAATCCATCTGATACGGTGAAGACGAGTGGTAAGAGCAGGAATTTCCTAGTCAGTTAGAACCATGAAGTAGCTGCAGCATATTGGAATCATATCCTTCAAGACTGAAATTATTATATATTATAAAATTGTCGGGACTTTTGGATACTGACCTGCGGTTTCTTTTTCAAAAGGTCATAAGTTCATCTTGGAACTGTCAACAAGCAGGCCTCTTCCAAACAATCACCTGACCTGCACAGTACTTGAGAATGATGCGCCATGATTTCGCTTTCAAAAAACCATGTTGACCCTGGTTGATTACATTATAATTTTCCAAATATCCTGCTCTGCCCTCCTTATGAATGGATTCTAGCAATTTCCCTATGACAGTTATGGGTGGCACAGTAGCTAGCACTGGTGCTTCACAGCACCAGAGACCCAGGTTCAATTCCCGGCTTGGGTTACTATCTGTGTGGAGTCTGCACTTTCACCCTGTGTCTGCGTGGGCTTCCTCCGGGTGCTCCGGTTTCCTCCCACAAGTTCCAAAAGACGTGCTAATAGGTGAATTGAACATTCTATATTCTCCCTCTGTGTACCCGAACAGGGGCCGTAGTTTGGCGACGAGGGGATTTTCACAGTAATTTAATTGCAGTGTTAATATAAGCCTACTTGTGACACTAACAAAGACTATTATTATTATTAAGCCAACCAGCCTGCAGTTCCTGCTTTCTGTCTCCCTCCTTTCTTGAATAAAGATGTTACACTGGCTATTTTCCAGACTGTAAGGAAGTTTGGAAGATTAGAACCAATACACCTACTATCTCTGTAGCCACTTCTTTTATGATGCTCTGATGAAGATCATAAGACCATAAGATATAGGAGCAGAATTAGGCCACTCAGCCCATCGAGTCTGCTGATATTTTTCTCATCCTCATAACCCCTGATTTCTTTATTAATCAAGAACCTATCCATCTGTCTTAAAGACACTCTGTATTGGCCTCCACAGCTTTCTGCGGCAAAGAGCTCCACAGATTCACCACCCTCTGGCTGAAGACATTCCTCCTCATCTTTGTTTTAAAGGATCGTCCCTTCAGTCTGAGATTGTGCCCTTTGGTTCTAGTTTTTTTCTACAAGTGGAAACATCCTCTCCACATCCACTCTATTCAGGCCTTGCAGTATCCTGCAAGTTTCAATAAGATCCCTCCTCATCCTTCTAAATTCCAAAGAGTACAGACCCAGAGTCCTCAACCGTTCCTCATACAACAAGCTCTTCATTCCTGGGATCATTCTTGTGAACCTCCTCTGGACCCTTTCCAAGGCCAGCTTTCCAAGGGACCCAAAACTGCTCACAATACTCCAAATGAGGTCTGGCCAGAGCCTTATACAGCCTAAAATGTACATCCCTGGTCTTATATTCTAGCCCTCTCGACATGAATGCTAAGATTGCATTTGCCGCCTTAACAGCACGTTAACCTCAAGAGAATTGACAAGGACTCTCAAGTCCCTTTGTGCTTCTGATTTCCTAAGCATTTCCCCATTTAGAAAATAGTCTGTGCCTAAACTCCTCCTTCCAAAGGCCATATAATCCTTCAGACCTGTCAGCCTTCAGGTCTAATAGTTTTCCCAGCACCATTTCCCCGATGAAGGTAATTGGTTTGAACTTCCTCGCTTTCACCTCTTGATTTAGTACGTTCTTCATATGTCTTCTACTGTGAAGATGGACACAAAATATCTGTTCAACGCCTCCATCATTTCTTTGCTTTCCTTTATCAATTCCCCAGACTCAATCTTTCAAGGAGCAACACTCGTATTTGTTATTCTTTTCTCATTTAAATACTTTGTGGAAATTTTTAGGCCAGGATTCTCCAGGGCTGCCCGTTAGCCGTGTTGGGCCAAAATCAGGGTTGGCACCGGTTGTCACAAGTCTCCCTGCCCGCCGTGCTGGGCATAAATGGTTTCCCACCTTGTGTTGGAGGGAAAATGCAAAGCGCTCATCAACATTAATCTGAATGCTATTAATAGGTTGGAAGCCCAATTCAAGTGTTGCCTCTGTCGCTTCACCCTCCCCCCCCCCCCCCAACCCCGACTGAAGCCATGTGGGTGTGATTTGATGCAAGTATTTAAAAACAGGCAGCTTGCAGTCCAAAGGATGGAAAGGCAGTGAGTACCCTCTCTCTAATTGCCTCCAGGGTGCCAAAGGGGTCCTTCACGAGAGGTGGGGTCAGAGGGGCTTTTGCTGGCTGGAGGGGCTCAGGTCAGCGGTGTACCCTGAGATGGGGTTGTTTGGCTGTTCTCCCTATCTGCAGCCTTTAAATGCTTTAAACAGTCTGTCAGTATGCCAAATTCAAAGATCTGTGAGATGAAGGTAAAAGTAATCCCTTTGGTGGAAACATCTGAAGTGGGTTCTCACAGCCAATTTAATTGTCCTTTGAAGTATTGAGGAGTTTCTAAATGCCTCGAAGGCTAAAAGCTTTGAACTACATTGTTTACATTTAATTTCATGTACCAATGCCTCCTAAATGCTTTTTGATTGACAGGTCGAGGCAGTTTCTAAAAGAATCCCAGCCTCTATCTATATACCATTAATGCATTCTTGCCCTTATCTGTTGGTTCACTCTGAAGCGTGTACACTCTGACCTTCCTGCCACACTCCAGTTATCATTATTCAAATTGCTACACTCCACTAATACCTCATCATTTCCCTTTGATGTACCACATCTCCTCTGACATAATCCTTTCCCTGACTATTTAGTCTAAAACTCTCTTGGCTACCCTAGTTTGACCAGAACAATGGTCCCCGCACATTTTGTGTAAAGTCCATCAGTACAGGTGCTAGTGGCCCGAAATTGAAATCCATTTATCCCACACTAGTCTTTGAGCTACACATTTATTATTCTAATTTTATTTACACTGTGCCAATTTACTTATGGCTCAGTTAATAATCCAGCGATTGCTACCTTTCAGGTTCTGCTTCGTAATTTAACCCGTAGTTGCTCTTTGGATTTGGATTTATTCTTTGCCACGTGTACCGAGGTACAGTGAAAAGTATTTTTCTGCGAGCAGCTCAAACAGATCATTTAGTACATGAAAAAGAAAAGAAAAGAAAAAGAAATTACACACTAGGGTAGCACAAGGTCCACAATGCAAATACATAGACACCGGCATCGGGTGAAGCAGACAGGGACGTAGTATTAATCAGATCAGTCCATAAGAGGGTCGTTTAGGAGTCTGGTAACAGCGGGGAAGAAGCTGTTTTTGAACCTATTTGTGCGTGTTCTCAGACTTTTGTATCTCCTGCCCGATGGAAGATGTTGGAAGAGTGAGTAAGATGGGTGGGAGGGGTCTTTGATTATGCTGCCTGCTTTCGCAGGCAGTGGGAGGTGTAGATAGAGTCAATGGATGGGAGGCAGATTTGTGTGTTGGATTGGGCTGTGTTCACGACTCTGAAGTTTTTTGTTGTCTTGGGCCGAGCAGTTGCCATACCAGGCTGTGATGCAGACAGATAGGATGCTTTCAATGGTGCATCTGTAAAAGTTGGTAAGAGTTACTGTGGAAGTATAGGCGCTGCTGTGCTTTCTTGGTGGTAGCGTCGACGTGGGTGGACCAGGACAGATTTTTGGTGATGTGCACCCCTTGGAATTTGAAGCTGTTAATCATCTCCACCTCAGCCCCGTTGATGCTGACAGGGGTGTGTACAGTACATTGCTTCCTGAAGTCAATGACCAGCTCTTTAGTTTTGCTGGCATTGAGGGATAAATTGTTGTTGTTGCACCACTCCACTAGGTTCTCTATTTCCCTCCTGTATTCTGACTCGTTGTTATTTGAGATCCGGCCCACTATTGTCATGTCATCAGCAAACTTGTAGTAGGAGTTGGAACCAAATTCTGCCACACAGTCTTGTGTGTACAGGCAGTATAGTAGGGGGCTTAGTACGCAGTCTTGCGGGGCCAGTGTATTGAGGACTATTGTGGAGGAGGTGTTGTTGTTTATTCTTACTGATTCTTAATCCCTGTGCAGAAATTCTTTCCTAATCCTATCTAGGTTGTTAGTACCCATGTAGACCATGACAACTGCATTTTCTCCTTAGCCCAGAGCAGATGTCCTGAACACTGGCACCAGGGAATAAAGCTGCCCAGATTCACACTCTGAGCTGCAGAGAACTAATTATATTTCCCTGACTGTGTACCGAGGTACAGTGAAAAGTATTTTTCTGCGAGCAACTCAAACAGATCATTTAGTACATGAGAAAGAAAAGAAAAAGAAATTACATACTAGGGCAACACAAGGTCCACAATGCAAATACATAGACACCGGCATCGGGTGAAGCATACAGGGACGTAGTATTAATCAGATCAGTCCATAAGAGGGTCTGCTCCTACCACAACATTTTTATTTACTCCCCCACGTGAATGACTTCCTTTACCATGGTGCCATGGTCAGTTCGCTCTTCAATCTTGCAGTCCTCATTCCCCTTGATACAAGTTGCAAGAAACTTGAAGCGATTGGACACTTCCAAGAGCTGAGTTCCACTTTTTCTACCTTTACAATCCCCTCACCTGCCTCAACCACCATCACACCCTCCTGTCCCTGAACACTGACTAAATCAGAAGACCCTATCCTTAGGGGTGTGCGTGACTGTTTTCTGAAATAATATGCCTGGTAGCTTTCTCCCTCCCTGATGCATTGCATTACAGTGTCTGTAGCTCGGCCTCCACCTCATTTACTCTGAGCTGAAGTTCCTTGACCCCGCAGATACTTACTGCAGATGTGGTTACCTTGGATCACATTGGATTCCATCAGTATCTACATACTGCAGCTACAACACATTAATTTAATAATTAAACGGCCTCCTACTCTTAATAAGCCTTGCTAATAAAATCTTGTAATACAATTACGAATAAATGACCACCGTTTTGAAAGCCAGATGGAAAAATACTCAAAGCAATCACTTACCTGCTTTCTTGTGACATCTAACTTTGATTTCCTTCACAACAACTCCAGAGCCTTTGGCAAAATGAGGAAATGAGCATTTAAGGACCAGGTTCTCAAACCTGAGACTAAAATCATGGTTTACCAAGAAGCAGTGAACCTGCACGCCTATATGCATCAGAGATTTGATCAACCTATGTCAGGCACCTCAAAGCATTGATGAGGCACCACCAATAAAAGATCCTTCAAAAGATGCTCCAAATCCAGAAGAACAAAAGATGGTCTAACAGCAGTTTCCTCTCCCAGGGCACCATGCCCAGCATCAAGGGACTAAACACTCAAAACCAATTCCTTTGGGCTGGATGTCATTTATGTGCCTGACACCAGACTCTTGGAGCAACTGGTCTACCTGAAATTCTGTCATGGCAGGAAATTGCCAGGAGGCCAAAGGACGTTCTTTAGACATGTCCTTGAAGAGGTCAAACATCCCCACCAACTCATGGAAGTCCCTGACCAACCAAAATGGAGCAGTTGCATTCAGGAAGCCACCAAACAAATAGTCAGGAATGTCCAGACACCACGTTGAGTCATCTGAGACGAGTGTGGAAACCTCCAAACAATCCTTATATCCAGCCCTTCAAGCACTGTCTGCTCCACTTGTGGCAGAGCCTGCAGACTGCGCATGGGACTTATCAGCCATCTCAGAAGCCAACAAACCAGAATAGAAACAAACATCGTCGAACCTGAGACACTGCCTGAGAAGTAGACAGGCAGCAGGATGTTTGCAGGCCAGAATAATTAATCAGAGATCCAGCAAAAATATTCCACTTGATTTCTGCATGTTCCAATTATGGTGAAATAGATTGCTCTGGTTGGAAAAGTAGGTCCCATGCTTGAATAAGACCAAAATGAAGGTTTAATTATTTAGTTACTCACAACAAGGTAAGTAAAAACCCAACAGAAGGTTCCAAAGAGGAAGACCATAGAGTTATACATTATAAACATACCACCTTTTCCCAGCTGAAAAAAGCCCACTGCCCTGATATTATTCTTCTTGCAGGCACTGAGTTTAGCTTTTTGTGTAAATACTGCATCTCTGCTTCATGTTTCTTCAGCAAGTGGCCGCACAACTCCTAAAATGTTGCATTATTAGCGTGGTTGAATTAAATATCATGCGAGTAGATTTTACCTTTCTAGGTGAAAGCAGTTGTTTGGTAAACAGTGGTGGTTCTCCATTGTGTTTCAGTATCTTGCACGCCTCAGTGACCCAGTTTGTCATTACTGCCTCAGACTCGGGCCTGAACATTCAATTAAAACAAGAAAATACTTTGTGTCATAACTGTTTTAAAGACTGTGACTAATAAACAAAGTTTCAGCTATGGAAGTATTTATAAGCCTCAAAGATAGCCCAGTGGGTAAATGGGACTGCCCAATGTGAAAAAGATAGGGCCAGAATTTACTGCAGCTGCTGAACAGATGGTAGCCACCATTCATTTGACTTACACTTTCCCTAATTAATTTCCATGAGCTTTTTCACTGGAATTCGTTGGAAATTGGAGATATAAACAGTGCAGTGCCCTCTACAGAGCAATGTAAAGAGGTCAAGCAAGAATGCATCTCTAAAACCAATCACATTTCAGTATTGTCAATGAACTGCCCAGAATCTGAACCAGGTAAATTAGAATAGTCAATTCAGCCTCAAATCAGCTGTAGAATGTAAAATAGAAGGGGAAGGAATGGTTGGATGAAGAGACAGAGAGAAGGTAGATGAAGCAAAACATCTTAAAACTAAAATTTTGGTTATAACAATGATTAAAAGGAATGAGCCTCCAGACTAATTATCAGCTCTGGAGATTATCTGACAAAGCTCATCACACCATTAAAAGGTTACTTAGACTAAATTGGACAAGTTGTAACTTTCTGTTGTGAGTTTACTTCTTAACTAGAGCGTCACTAAAGGACCTTTCCATCGCTCCATACATTTAAATGGGGAAAAAGACATCAAGCTGCTGTTTTAGCACAGCACTCAAATGGGCAATACAATTCTCAATTCCAGATTTTCATGTTTAACTGCACATTTTCAATTGCCTGAAGTTGCTGTTTGATTGAGTATAAATAGCCATTAGCCACACAACATTTTTTGCAGTAAATTCTGGCCCAGTGTTTGTTTCTAGGTTTGTTTGGATGCCTAACTCTTTAAACCACATCAAAATACATGAGGACATATAAAAATAACTGAGGGTCAGATTTCCACATCAAGCCTGTTGTGAACCAAAGTTGCAAGTTTTGTTAGTTAGATGCTGGTCACAGAAATAGGCCATCTCCTGCTTGTACTAGGCTTTCCACAAGCCCAAGCTGTAGAGACTGCACATTCAAAATCATCAGGGGACTATAGTCTGAGCTGGCAGCTTAACTCAATTGAAATAGGTTTAGTTTCTTTAAAATGCATAGATACCTTTTGGGGATGATGCCTTGAGGTACCCTCATTTGCCCACTGAAACAAGGTCTAACGGGGCCATGGCAGAAAAAAGCCAACATACAGCAGGATACTGGAATGCCAAAAATGTGATTTCAGGTCTGGGAATCTGATGGTTTTAAGGTGTAACCCATATAATTTCACCTTGAAAGAAAACCATTGGAACAACAGCGGCTGATAGCAAGAGGATTTCATCATTAAGTCACCACTTCACATGAATGCTTCTCACCCCCCCCCCCCCCCCCCCCCCCCCCCCCCCCCCCAATCACTTCACTTGCAGTAACAGTCCTCCAAAACATTTAGCTAATAGTTTTTGAGTTAGAATTCCACCTTACTAGAAAAGGGTCTGGGAGTTAACCTTGCTTGATCTTTAGGAGGGGTTGGCTAGGTGGTATCAACTGTGGGTTTTTGTCGTGATTTTCAGGCAGTGCCAATTTTAAATTGCCCATGATCATTTTTCATTTTTAGAGTCAGGTTGATTACATTCATCAAAACTTGTTTGTTTTTTTTAGGTCCTCGTCCATAACTAGCTTGCATGCTCAGCAGGTAATTGGAAAGGCAAATGAAATGTTGGTCTTTATTCAAAAGGGAATGGTGTATAAAAATAGGGAGTCCTGCTAAAACTATACAAGGCACTAGTTAGACCACACCTGCAATACTGTAAACAGTCGTGGTCCCTTTATCCAAGGAAAGATATACCAACATTGAAGGTCATCCGGCGAAGGTTCGCTGGGTTGATCGCAGGTATGGAGGAATTTTCTTATGAGGAGAGGTTGCGTCGGTTGGGCCTGTACTCATTTGAGTTTAGAAGAATGAGAGGTGACCTTTTTGAAGCACATAGGATTCACAGGGGACTTGACAAGGTAAATACTGAGTTGATGTTCCCTCTTGGTGGGAGAGTCTAGGATCAAAAAGCATAATCTCAGAGTAAGGGATTTTAAGACAAAGATGAGGAAGAATTTCTTTCTCCGAGGGTAGTGAATCTGTGGAATTCTTTACTCTAGAGGGCTGTAGAGGCGGTGTCGTTAAGTATGTTCAAGGCTGAGATAGAGAGATTTTTAATCAGTAAGGAATGAACGGTTATGGGGATATGGCACCAAAATGGAATTGAGGATTATACCAGATGGACAGGACAGGCCTTGAAGTCAAGAGGTGTGTTATTCTCCACAGAATTCCCAGCTTCTGGCTGCTTCTGTAGCTCTTGGCTGGTCCAGTTCAGTTTTTGGTCAATGGTAACGCCCCATGATGTTTGTGGGAGATTCAACGATAGTAATGCTATTTAGTGACAAGGGGAGATGGTAGGATTCTTTCTTGTTAGAGGTGGTCATTGCCTGGTGCAAAATATTATGCCTACAAATTCAATACATTTAAAATGCTGCTAACATTCAGCATTTCTAATATATAATATATGACACTAAATTTGCGAAGAAGAGTAATTATTTACAATGAATGTGATGTTTTGATCCAATATTGGATTATAATTCTGACATATTTTCATATTAATTCTGTGCCTCAAAGGATTTTGGATTCAACACAATAAAGCAGTTCTAGTTGGTAAGTTAAAACACTTACTGGTCAGCTAGTTCATAATAGGAAAGGAGCAGCTGCTCTTTTAAATTTGCTGAAGGAGGAAGATGTCTGAAGTTTTCTTGAAGAAAAGAAAATAAGTTTTTATACAATGGTGTAGACAAAAGTATTTATTAGTTCAGTCAACTTCCTTTAATCTAAACAGTTAGTAAATGATGGTGAGAAACCATGCTTCAGTGGAAAAATCTAGAGCGCAATCTAACCAAATTGTAACAGAGTCTTGTGAAGAGCGGTTGAGCCGGGTGTTCCCTGTGCTCACAGCACCGTGAAACACCATGCTGGCGATCGGAACTGTGTTTCAATTCTGAGCCTCAGTGGGGATCGCTCTGCCGAGGCCGCACTTCATCCCGTTTCCTGCACTGAGGAGCTCTGCTCGCCAGAACATCTCCACGCAGGAAGAGATCGGGAGGCCATTGACCCACCATCTCCATCCTGACATGACCCCCAAAGCCCCAACTCACCTATAAGGAGTACCTCGGGAACCCCCCACCCAACACGCATCCAACCTCACATGCGCAGGGCAGCCCCCTGGGCCCAATCCTTGCCGTGGTAAACATGCCACCTGGGCACCTTAGCAGTGTCAGGCTAGCACCCAGGTGGAAGTGCCAGGATTCCACCCTGCCCAGAGGGCAAGCACCTGGGGGCCTCCGATCCTCTGGCAGACCTCCACAAGTGCCGTTCCATCTAGTCCCCATTTGTGGAGACCAGCACTGAAAGCGCTCGCCTGATGTCTCCGAGGTGAAGGCGTTAGATCCCAACACCTTGGGTAGACCAGGAGAGCGCATATTAGGGTGAGACGAGCAGATTTGCAAAATACTGAATGCCGCCCGCAATGGGCAGGATTCAGATCGCAACGTCGTGGGGCATGGCGAGCCGGGTCGATCTCTGTTGCAACGCGGCCAGTAGATCGCATCCCTGGTTTCTAATACAGTAATACATTTGTGAGTTTTTCTCCTTCAAGTGAATAAAGCAAAGAAAGGTAAATGAAGATTAGCCATCAGGTCGGCCTATGGTCAATTAAATTAGTGGTGAGCTTAGATCATCATTAACAGCAATTATCTGGAAAAAATGTTCTCCTTAGAGAAAGTATTGCTGACAGGCTATTTGCAAGACAATGTTCTACACTGATTATGCAAATCTTAGTGAAGCATCCAAAGAGTATTCACATTCAAATAAAAATTAATTACCACTGAAGTGGGCTGATTGAATTGTTGGTAAACAGGGGAGAATTTTGTTTTGTTTCTACAATTAGTCAGAGGGAACGAGAATAATAATTCACTGTTAAACAGGCAAAATATATACTTCAACAGAATGAGAAAACAAGTGGGCTTCCGTGATGTCAAATACCAAATAAACATTCCTACTTACTTCAACAGTCCCCTGGAAGTTATAATTAACATATTTTTCACTAAATTTCTGTTGAGAAATTTGTTGAGAATCCAAAATAGCCAGTCTATGCCCAGAGACTCTATAAAAGTTTAACTATGTTTTAAAGCAAGAAACGGGTGAATAGCATTTTAAAAAACCCAATATATCTACTGACACCTGGTTCAGTACCGGAATTTAACTTATGCATAGAATTTTTCCTCATTTTAATGTGACCACTTTATCCAAATAAAGTCCTACTCATCATTTCTATTGATGGTAATTAAACAGGTTACATTTATATTAGGTATGTGCGAGATACGGAGGTACAGATACATACAGACGACAGGTCCAGAACTGATCACAAAATAGCATATTCAATCTTCAAGGGGCCCCTTAAGAAAAGACACAAACCAGTGCTGTTAGATAGGGACCTTGCCCATCCAGTGCTGTTAGATATGGACTTTGCCCATTTAGTGCTGTTAGATAGGAACCTTGCCCCACCAGTACTTTTAGATATGGACCTTGCCCATTTAGTGCTGTTAGATAGGAACCTTGCCCCACCAGTACTGTTAGATATGGACCTTGCCCATCCAGTGCTGTTAGATAGGGATCTTGCCCATCCAGTGCTGTTAGATAGGAACCTTGCCCCACCAGTACTGTTAGATATGGACCTTGCCCATCCAGTGCTGTTAGATAGGGATCTTGCCCATCCAGTGCTATTAGATAAAGAAATTGCCTATCCAGTGCTGTTAGATAGGGACCTTGCCCATCCAGTGCTGTTAGATAAAGAAATTGCCTATCCAGTGCTGTTAGATAGGGACCTTGCCCATCCAGTGCTGTTAGATAAAGGACTTGCCCATCCAGTGATGTTAGATATGGATCTTGCCCATCCAGTCCTGTTAAGATATGGGTCTTGCTCATACTGTGCTGTTAGATATGGGTCTTGCCAATCCAGGACAGTTGGATATGGATCTTGCCCATTCAGTGTTGGCAGAAAGGTCTTTTGTCCATCCAATGCTGTTAGATATGGCACTTGCACATCCAGTGCTGTTAGATACAAGTATTTCCAATCTAGTATTGTCAGGTCTATACCCAGCCCCTCCCCTACCTGCTGACATATATTGAGAATTCACCAGTGAGCCAAACTTTAATACCACAAGAACTCAAGACTTAAGAGCAGGAGGAGGCTATTCAGCCCCTCAAGCCTGATCATGGCTGATCTGATTGTGGCCTCCACTCCACTTTTCGATCTATCCGCCATAACCCGTGACTCCCTTTCTCATCAAACACAGTCTGTTCAATTAACCTTCAATATCTTTAATGACCCTGCCACCACTGCGCCACTGGGTAAAATAATTCTACAGACTAACAATCCTCCGAGAGAAAAAAATTCTCCTAATCTCAGTCTTAAATGGTAGACTCCTAATTTCCCCCTAATGTTTCCTAGTTCTGCCAGATCTCAGTTTTGCCTTTCATGGTTCAAACTCCAAACTCCACCTCCATAGCAATATTAGACCAAAGGAGCTTTCACTGCTGACAAAATGCGGCACCCCCTATCCAATGCCGTTTAATTATTGGAACATCACTTAAGTTTTGCCAAGCCCAGAGACCATTCTCCAGTGTTCTTGAAGCGGTACAACCAGAACCACAGGACTCCCCATGTGCAGTTAAATCCCATTCCCCACATCCTATATTACAAAATACAATGGCCTTGTGTTTAATCTGGCCATGGTAGTTACACTGGGGCTGCATCCACGAGTGTTCTCCAGCACATTCCCTGCCAGAGTACACACTGACACTTGGAGTGCACTCACTTGCACACGGGCAGCAGATCCTTGCTCCATGCTGGGAACATCTGAGGCACCTACCTTGGCACTAGCGATGAAAGTTCTAGCACCTATTCTAGTTCCTATCCCTTCAGTAAAAACATATATGTAGCCCCACTCAGCCCTTTTTGTTCTGGGGTTAATCATGCCTATTTTTGACAGCAGTTTCTTCTGGGCTTTAGGTTCCAATCTTGGTTTGACAGGCATACTTGTGCCCTTCTGGATACTCGTCAGCATGCTTCATCTGACTTGCTGTACTGACCTGGATTTGTGTGTCCCATAGCCAAGGGAACTGGAACTCAGTGCATTACCAGTTCAGCCAGTGACCTTGTTTAAGGCGGCAAAGTCTGCAGCCTCAGCAAAAGGCCACTGGAAACTCAGATATAAGACTCAGACTGAGCATGCTTGGTTCTCAGCAAAGTTTCCAGGCATTTTACTGGACGACCACAGTTATTGTAATGACCACATAAATTGAAGTCTGACATATCTATCTTCAACTGAACAAGTGGATGACAAAGGATGCATTTCAAAGAAACCCTGAAGGCTTCCCTCAAGAAATGCAACAGAGATATCAACACCTGGGAGACCCTTGTTCAGCAGAGATCTACTTGGAAGAACCTATCGATTGAAGGAGCAGAATTCTTCGAGGTCACCCAGCAGCAAGAGGATGCCCAGAAAAGGAGCCTGATAAAGAAATACCTGCGATCTAGAGTCCAAGGACGGGTCCCACCTCCCGGAAACACCTGTCAAGTGTGCGGTGGAAGATGCAGCCCTAGGATTGGGCTCATCAGCCACGCAAGGACCCACAGAACCCATGACCAGTAATACGGAGTTTCTTAAATGGATAATCATACTCGTTAGCAAGCGATTGACGAAGAAGAAGACACCATCATCCTATGTATTATTATCAGCATAAAAATGCGACAGATAAAATAATAAATACAAATAAAGGTATAAGTATACACTCATGGCCATTCGTTTCAGTTTTCTCAGAATATAGGGCAGGGTTGCGGAATTCAGACGCAAAAATCTTGTAAAGGTACTAAATAAAAATGGAGTAATTCGTTTATTCATTAAAATATGAATGTTATCCCCTACACAGCATACACACTCTAATAAAACAGCAAATCTTCTGAAACACTGAGAAACAATATTGATTTAAAGTATACAGTAAACAGGACGCTATTGCAAAGATTAAGCCACAAAATACAGCATTTATGTCACCATGAGGCTTTCAGATTGAATCAGCAAACATCGATTGCGGAGTTATCTTACAAAATGAAAAGTCACGTTCAGACCACCAAATTCTAAACAACCCTCATAATAAACTTTAAATAGCAAAATAACAAAATAACAAAGACAGAGAGGCTCAATAGGGCTGAGACCTGTGCCTCAATCTGAAGCAACAAAGGGAGCCCACAGCCTCGGTGTATGTAATTGGCTGTGTGTTGTGTTGCTAGGCAACCTACAGACTCCGTCTCAATATTTGTGGGGTCAGAAATGTGCTTCTCCTATTTACCCAGGCTGGCAATCGCGCGAATATTTCATTGTTTAGCCACAGTGAGCCCAGAGACGTTCAGCACCACAGTGGCGTACAAGAATGTTCAAACACTTGTTGAGGGAGCGCACAAGTCTCTGAACTACCTTGCATATTAAGAACGATTCAGCTGACAGCACACAGTCCGACAGCAAACTAGGGATTCCCAAAATTATACTCTCAATTTACAGAGAACTCCCCAAACAAAACATTGTAAAAATTATGAGTGGTACATTGTTGAATGATTTCTGAGACAGTGACCAGGAAGCCAGAAAGCCAAGCAGTGACAGGAGATTTGAAACCTCTGGTTGTGGTGAATTGCCATGTGTTAGCATTTTAAATATTCATTCTTCTGCAAGGAAAGATCCATATAATTCAATATTTTTTTCAATATATGGAGATTATACAAATCAATTTCGGCACAGGGGAAACTATGAGTGATTTTCACGCAAGGTAAAGCATTGTGAGAGTGAGGGCTGGATTCACCGTGCTAGCATCTGGTGGGACTTGCATCTGCTTACGTGATTCAGTCATCAAACAGGTTGAGTTTGCTAAGAAGGGCCAACTTAGTATTGCTGTGCAGGACAGCAGTGCTAAAACCACTGGTCACTGGAACACCACCGCTGGGAAGAAAGTATATTGGGCTGGATTCTCCATTTTTGGGACTATGTCCCTATGCCATCGTAAAAACTGCGGCCTTTCACGCCAGAAAAACTGGCATCAAGGGGCCATATAGTCATAGCCCGGCACAGGGCTAGCACTGAACCGTCAGGAAGCTCGCAGCTTTTGCTGCAGAAATGGGCCCCCACACTTCCGGGTCAAAGGCCATGCATGCCTCCAGCAGCCGTGCTCAATGGCAGACCTTAAACATAGTGCCCCAAATTGGCCGGGCGCCCGACCCAGACCACCCGCCCAAAATTAGCCGGGTGCCGTATAAGGCTCCCCCCCCCACCCCCCCCCCCCCCACACACTCTCCGATCTTCCCACCCCCGACCATGGCAGCCACAGGTCGAGTCCGCAGCCGCCATGCTAGTATCTTGACCGGCAGGAGCATGTTAGATCTACGCCGTCGGCGGGTTGGGGTTGGAGAATGGCGGGGCGGGCCTCCAACAATGGCGCAGGTAGGGGGATACATGGCATACTCTCTGAGTACGCCGCTTTTCAGGGCCCGGAGAATCGAGGAACCAGCACCGGTCCTGATTCCATGCGCGGAAATGGGTTCTCCGCCCTGGCGCCGGGGTGCAGAGAATCCAGCCCATGGAGTCTCGCTATATCATTTAAAACATCTTATAAAAGAGCCATATATTGAACAGCAAGAAAGAGCAACAGTAACCAACAGAGAATCTACGTTCGTCAATGAAGCAGAATCACTCCGAAGAGAAGTTGCAAAGGTTTTCTGCTCCATCTACTGATGTGTTACGAACAGAAATCAGGAAGAGGGATGATTTCTCAGGGACTGAGAACAGGAAATCACACACAAGGGGCAAAATTCTCCGACCCCACGCAGGGTCGGAGAATTGGCGGGAAGTGGCGTTATTTCCGCTCCCGCAGGTTTTTCAATTCTCCCGCCGGTCATAAACCGGCGTTGTGCAAATCCCGCCGGCAGCCTGTGAAAACAGCTGGCGCCAGCGGGATTTCATTTTTTAAAAAACTTACCTTAAATCTCCGACCCGGATGGGCCGAAGTCCCGCCGCTGGGAGGCCTTCTCCCGCCGCCGAGGTTTAAACCACCTTGGTGGCGGCGTGCTCAGCGGCGCGAGCGGGCCCCCGGGGTCCTGGGGGGGCGGGGGGCGAACGGACCCGGTGGGGTGCCCCCACGGAGGCCTGGCCCGCGATCGGGGCCCCCCGCTCACTCTGCGGGGCAGTGCCGTGGGGGCACTCTTTCTCCTTCCGCGCCGCCACGGCCTCCTCCATGGCGGACGCGGAGGAGAACCCCGCATCGCGCATGCGCCGGCAGTGACGTCAGCGGCCAGCTGCCGCTGACGTCACTGCCGGCGCATGCGCCGACCGCCGAAAACCTTTCGGCCAGCCCCGCTACAGACGGCGCCGGGTGTTTGCGCCAGTCTACCGGTGCAAACTGCTCCGGCGCGGGGCTGGCCCCCAAAGGTGGGGAGAATTCCCCACCTTTGGGGAGGCGCGACCCCTGAGTGGTTGGCGCCACTCCCCTACGCCGGCACCCTCCGTCACGCCGGGTAGGGGAGAATCCAGCCCAAGAGGGGTGATTCTCACAAAAAATGACTAAGTGCCGGCTGTTCCTGCACAATTCTCATCGCAATCCACCACCATTTAGGCCGGGCTTTTCCATTGCGAGTCCGCCCCACTACCGCTGCTAGCGAGGATGGAGAATTTGGCACTCAGCCAAATCTCTTATTCACTGTAGTGGGGCCGGACAATCCCGCTGCCATGAACAGATGGAGAATCCCGGCCTGAGTCATTTTTTTCGAACTTGCAGAGATTTTCACTGAATCCTCCCATACTTAGAGGTGAATTCTCCGCCTCTCCAGCCATGTGTTCCTCGGTGGCACGCCGGCGTCGGCAGCAGGATTCTCCATTCTCGCAGCCGGCCAATGGGATTTCCCATTGTGGCCACCTCATGCCACCAGTAGACCCACTGGCAGGACTGCACTGCCAGTGGAATGGAGAATCCCGCTGGCGGAGAATTCACCCCTCAGAATCTTATCTGAAGTGGGGACTAAAGACCCCAGCAAGACCGGCTCCTCAGAGATCAGTGAGCCCTTTTTAAAAGGTGAACGGATCTAAAAGTTAAGTTGAAGGTTCTCCACCCAACCCATTGGCATCGCGACCCCCCACATACATCCACAACCCGGGACCCCGGAAGGGTCAGCCCCAACACCACACAGGTATGAGTGTAGCCCAATTCCCCCAAGCATTGGGGCACTGGCCCCCCTTCCAATGAACGATACCCCACTATGGGGTCGCCACAGACCCCCCTTTAAGGTCTGCCCCTCCTTTCAGTCACCCTGCCATTCACCCCCTTAATTTCACCCCCACCCCCCATTCAGTCCCTTTATATCCCTGCCCTCCATGCACCCTGTTATATTCTTTGTTGTAGCTACAAAGTGAAGAAATCAGAGATGGCACATGTCGAGTTTGTACAATACAGTGCAAAGGGCTTATTTACAAGTTGCTACTCAAACTGGGTACAATTGTGAACTCCACAAAATCCTGTGAAACGCTCTGATGATGCCATTGCATAACATGTGACATTACACCAGTCAATGGTGATACTCTGATACATTAGACACCTTCTTCGTTATTCCTTTCATGCCCCCGGCATTTTTACTTAATCAAATATATCAACATAGATCCAACACATTACGCCATAACTAACATTGTTATGTTATGGACACATATGTAATTAGTAAGAAACAACTTTACCGCTTTCTGCGGTCGTGGAGCATCCAGGATCTCTGACATCTTCTTAGGTTTTTTGTGAGTACCATCTTGGTTGATGATGTGTCCAAGGTAGTGAATAGAAGATTTAAAATTCTCACTTCTCTTTCTTAACCCTGCGATTATGTAGTTGCAGCCTTGCAAGAGTAGCTTCTAAGTTCTTTACGAGGCTTGTTCGAACCTGTATACAAGCCTTGTTCGAACCTGTAATCAACATGTTGTCCAGGTGGCATTGCAACCCAATAGCCCACTCAAGATCTGATCCATAGATTGTTGGAACAGAGCAAATGTTGACATTATCCCGAATGGAAGCCTCCAATACCAAAACAGACCCTTGTGTATTACTGTGGTAACGGTTGAGACTCAATAGCTATGTTCATTTGCAGATAGGCTTGGGAGAGATCAATGTTGCTAAATTTTTGGCCGCCTGAGAGGCCTGCAAAAAGATCTTAGATAAGTGGTAGAGGGTACTGATCAGCACATAATATGGGGTTAATGGTCGTTTTGAACTCCCCACATATTCCTACTGAGCCATCCTCCTATAAGACTGGGATGATTGGGGTTTCCCAATCGCTGGTGGTTACAGGCTCAATGACTCCTGTCTTCAGTAACCTCTCGCGTTCTGCTTCCACTTTAGGTTGAATAGCATAGGGTATGGTACACACTTTCCAAAAACTTAGGCATGCTTTTATCTTGAGTTTCACTTTGACCCTTGTCATGGATCCAACAGTTTCTTCGAATACCTTTGTATACTTTCCCAGAAGTGATTCAAGATAGATTGTAGAATTACCAAGTTGGTTTCTGATGGCTCAGTTTAGTTTAATTTTCCTAACCAAGATCTCCCAAACAATGCTGGAGAGTTTCCTTGAAAATATGAAGAGGCAACTCTATTTTCTGCTTGTTAAACTTCCACAGTCACCCTGATGAAGACCTTCAGCGGCACAACCTTCTCAATGTATGTCCTTATCAGATCAGATGATTGCAATGGCAGATATTCAATTTCTGAGGTACACTGATGTAGGGATAAGTGATGCAGCAGTACCTGTGTCCACTTCCATCTCAATAATGTTCCCATTTAATTTTGGACAGACACAAAATTGTTGCTGTCCTCCTTACACTGCTAGAACGCCAAACTTAAATTCCTGAAGCTGACTTGACATGGCACTCAGTGAATTCTAAATTGGATGAATTAACTGGTAAGTTGAACACCAATGTACGTAGGCTTCTGAATGTTTATAATGATGTCGGCGGTAGAATGGGTGGCGGAGATAGTGGTAGCATTAGACATGGAGAAGGCCTTTGAAAGGGTTGAGTGGGGGTACCTGTGGGAGGTACTGGAAAGGTTTGGGTTCGGGGAGGGGTTTGTCAGGTGGGTGAGGCTGTTATATGAGGCCCCGATGGCGAGTGTAGCCACGAATAGGAGGAGATCGGAGTACTTTCGGTTGTACCGGGGGACGGGGCAGGGGTGTCCCCTGTCCCCTTTGCTCTTTGCGTTGGCAAATGAGCCCCTGGCCATGGCGTTGAGGGAGTAGAGGAAGTGGAGGGGTCTGGTGCGGGGTGGGGAGGAGTACCGAGCGTCATTATATGCAGATGACTTGTTGCTTTATGTGGCGGACCCAGTGGGGGGAATGCCAGAGGTGATGCAGATCCTTAGGGAATTTGGGGGCTTTTCTGGGTACAAGCTCAACCTGGGTAAGAGTGAGCTGTTCGTCGTGCACCCGGGGGATCAAGAGGCGGGGATTGATAGGCTCCCGCTGAAAAGGGCGGGGAGGAGCTTTCGGTACCTGGGAGTCCAGGTGGCTAGGAGCTGGGGGGGGGGGCCTTCACAAGCTTAACCTCACTAGGCTGGTGGAGCAAATGGAGGAGGAGTTTAAAAGATGGGACATGTTGCCGCTGTCGCTGGCGGGTAGGGTGCAGTCCGTCAAGATGAATGTGCTCCCAAGGTTTTTGTTTCTGTTCCAGTGCCTCCCCATCCTTATCCCAAAGGCCTTTTTTAGGAGGGTCAACAGGAGTATTACGGGATTTGTATGGGTGCATGGGACTCCGAGGGTGAGAAGGGTGTTTTTGGAGCGGGGCAGAGATGGGGGGGGGGGGGGGGGGGGGGGGCTAGCGTTGCCCAACCTCTGTGGGTACTACTGGGCTGCCAACGCAGCGATGGTGTGTAAGTGGGTAATGGACGGGGAAGGAGCAGCATGGAAGAGGATGGAGATGGTGTCCTGCGTGGACACGAGCTTGGAGGCGCTGGTAAAGGCGCCGTTGCCGCTCGCTCCAACGAGGTATACCACGAGCCCGGTGGTGGCGGCTACCCTCAAAATTTGGGGGCAATGGAGACGGCATAGGGGGGAGGTGAGGGGCTCGATGGAGTCGCCGATACGGGGTAACCACCGGTTTGTACCAGGGAGCATCAATGGTGGGTTTCTTGGCTGGCACTGGGCAGGTATTAGGAGGTTGAGTGACCTGTTTGTGGATGGGAGGTTTGCGAGCCTGGGTGAGTTAGAGGGGAAGTTTGGGCTCACCCGGGGAACATGTTTAGGTACATGCAAGTTAGGGCGTATGCCAGGCGGCAGGTGGAGGGGTTCCCTCTGCTGCCCCCATGTGGGGTACGGGACAGGGTGCTCTCGGGGGTATGGGTTGGAGGGGGGAGGATTTCGGATGTGTACCACGTCATGCAGGAGGTGGATGAGGCCTCGGTGGAGGAGCTGAAGGGTAAATGGGAAGATTGAGGAGGGGACGTGGGTGGATGCCCTGGAAAGAGTGAATTCCTCCTCTTCCTGTGCGAGACTTAGCCTCATACAGTTCAAGGTGCTGCATAGGGCCCACATGACCGGGACGAGGATTAGTAGGTTTTTTGGGGGGCGAAGACAGGTGTGCTAGGTGCTCGGGAGCCCAGTGAACCACGGCCATATGTTCTGGGCATGCCCAGCGCTGGGGGAGTTTTGGAAGGGGGTAACAAGGACAGTGTCAAGGGTGGTAGGATCCAGGGTCAAGCCAGGCTGGGGACTCGCAATTTTTGGGGTTGCAGTGGAGCCGGGAGTGGAGGAGGCGAAAGAGGCTGGTGTTCTGGCCTTTGCGTCCCTAGTAGCCCGGCGGAGGATCTTGCTTTAATGGAAGGATGCGAGACCCCCAAGCGTGGAGGCCTGGATCAATGACATGGCAGGGTTCATTAAATTGGAGAAGGTGAAATGTACCCTGAGGGGATCAGTACAGGGGTTCTTTAGGCGGTGGCAGCCTTTCCTGGACTTCCTGACAGAACGGTAGGAAAATGGGAGGGAAGGAGGGAGGGACGGAAATCTCAATAAAAAAATTTTTTTTTAAAAAAGAATTAACTGGTAAACTCGCCCTCTAGACGTTGCAGTATTTTTATTGATAGACTTCTTTTGTGCGAATGATGCTTGGCATGACGAACATGCCTTGACAATGCAACCAACTGCAACACAATTTTTGCATTTGTTCTCCTTGCTCCTACAATCTCCATCCAACCTGATTGCAGCAATGACATGGTAGGTTCTTGGTGGACCTGCTTCTCACAGACTCCATCTTATGGATTTTAACACAAACATCGATCAGTGAAGCTTCTCTCGCAGCAAGGTCTATGGAAGTTGCAATTTCTATAGCAAATTTTAGGGTTAAGCCCCTTCAGTTAACAATTTCCTTTGGATGGCTTCATTCCTAAGGCAACAAACTAATAAGTTGAAAAGTGTATCATCCAAAGTCTTCAAATTCACAGTACTTGGCTAGCTTTCTCAATGATGCAACAAATTGTAAAATGGTTTCCTCTTCCTCCTGTGCACAACAGTGAAAATGGAATCTTTCAACTTTCAATAGTGGATGGGGACAGAAATGTTGTTGCAAGACTTGGAAGTTGACAATATTTCTCCTGACCTCACTTCCAATGTTGCATGTGTCCAAGGCCGGGATTCTCCCCTACCCGATGGGGCGGGGGGTCCCGGCGGGATGGAGTGGCATGAACCACTCCGGCGTCAGGCCGCCCCAAAGGTGCCCAAAGGGGCCAAGCCCTAACCTTGAGGGGCGAGGCCCACGCCGGAGTGGTTGGCGCCCCGCCGGCCGACAGGAAAGACCTTTGGCGCCACGCCAGCCAGGGCCGAAGGGACTTTGCCAGCCGGCGGAAGTCCGCGCATGTGCCGGAGTGTCAGTGGCTGCTGACATCATCCCCGTGCATGCGCAGGGGACGAGGTCGCTTCCGCGTCCGCCATCATGAAGACTATGGTGAACACGGAAGGAAAAGAGTGCCACCCCCCCGCCCCCCAATGCTCATCCCTTTCAGGCCCCCCTTTCATGGCAATGAGCTCCTTCAGGCCCTGTCCCTTAGCACTGCCCCGGCACCCTGGCAGTGCCAATACCAGGTTGGTGGTGCCAGAAGTGCACCTGGAGGCTCTAATAGCCTTCGAACCCCTGGCATGGCCACCGTGACTGGTTTCCATTCCATCTATGGGAGCGGCAAATCCCGAAAGCCCGGTGACTTGGGCTTCGAATGGGCTGAGCATATTTAAAGGCTCATTTAAATATGCTCATCTGCTTCGTGTCTAGCGAGCACATGAACCAGATTGTGTTGGGGGCCGTGGGCATCATGCTCCATTCGGCACCTGCTGCAAACTCAGTTTAGAGGCTCTCCCGTTGTTCCGGGAGTAGCGGGAAGTGTGCCGGACGGAACGAGGTGGGGGAGGAGGGGTGTAGTATCGTGCGCAAAGTTTGTCTCCTATGAGAGGGCATGAGTTTGGAAGGATAGGTGTTAGAGGGGGCTATACCTGCATGCAGTGGCGTGCAGAAGGGGGGGGGGGGGGGGGGGGCGACGGTGCATTGGCCCCGGGCATCCATTGGATGGGGGCATCCAATCAGAGAACGAAATAATTTTTTTTTTTTTTAAATTTAGATTACCCAATTATTTTTTTCAATTAAGGGGCAATTTAGCGTGGCCAATCCACCTACTCTGCACATTTTTTGGGTTGTGGGGGCGAAACCCATGCAGACACGGGGGGAATGTGCAAACTCCGCACGGACAGTGACCCAGAGCCGGGATCGAACCTGGGACCTCAGTTCCATGAGGCGGTTGTGCTAACCACTAGGCCACCGTGCTGCCCCAGAGAAGGAAATAAGAGAGTAATTTTAAAATTTCAGCGGTGATAAATCAATTTTTGGAGGCTCACAACACTGCAGAGGCAGTTGTTAGCCCTTTATTCCTTTAACATGGTGTATCCTTTCTGTCTAGAGAAAATGGTGCTTCTCCCCATCCCCCCACATGCATGCGCATGATGTACGTGGTGCAACCATCAAAAGCAACAAGCAGACGTGGCTGTTCGTTCCTGCGTTTCCTCGAGTCATAACTCGACTTTTCTTCAGCTTTTTGTGCATCTAGATTAGTTCTTTTACCTACTCAGGTCAGTGAATAGCTCTAGAACGGGTGCAACTACGTTTTTTATAGGTTTTATTGGTGATATTTAATGAAATATTTACATGGGATGTAGTAAGAGTGAAGCCTGGATGATCAGAGGACTGCTATGTCATTTAATCTCGGAATAGGAGACATTTATTCCTTAACATGCTAATATTCGAATACAGATACCACTAATTTGCAAGTCTATGATATAAATTGCACAAAATTATCAGTGGAGAATCAGTGTGAAATAATTTGATACGAAGGAAGAAAGAAATGAAATATGGTTTATCTGTCTGCAACTGACCGATTGTTTACCATTTTCTTCCCATTTTCTCATGCGTCTTATGGTTTTTGAGATAGAAAATGAAATGTTACGAGTATTTCGTGTACAACCGAGTGGAGCACAGAACAGGGAAAAAAAGAGGGCCAGAGTCAAAGAAGAGTCCCATCAAAGAGGGGCATTAGATGCATGGATAAAAAGAAGTAAAGAAGAAGTAGGAGAACCTGGAGAAGTAAAAGATGATGTGGGTGCAGAGAAGGATTTTTCTGATACGGATTCAGCTCGGTCAGAACATAATACTCTCTCCTCAGTCTCGTTGTCAGGATGGTGATCCATGTGAAGAAAATAAAGAAGATTTTAGCATATTTTTGCAAAGAAGCGATTTTGGCTGTTTGAAGAAACCGATTCCAGATCATTTGAAGATGACAATATTACAACATGGCCCTGAAAGATATCAGAATAAAAGTGGTCCATTTGCTGAGAAGGATGGGAGATCATTTTCCAAACAGTGGTTTGATAAAGTTTCCACAAACGGAGAAATTGTGGAGAGAAAATGGTTGTTATACTCTCCATATCGGAAAGCATGCTACTGTTTTGTTTGCTTTTTGTTTTCAAAGGAGCATTTGTCGTCTGTGTCAAACTTTGGAAAGGAAGACGGTTTCTCCACTTGGAGAAAATTAAATCCAAGAATACCTGACCATGAGAAAAGCCCTTCTCATAGAGCTCACATGAGGGAATACCTGAACCTCGTAGTTTGACTCCATCATTCAACTACGATAGATGCTGAACTTCAACAGCAAATGTCTGCTGAAAAGAAAAGATGGAAAGCTATAACTGAACGGATTGTCGAGGTTATATCCTTTCTGGCAAAACAGAATCTGGCCTATCGTGGACATCGAGGAGAAGGAATATCTGGGTTATCAGAGCCAGGGGAGACAGTCAGTGAAAATAGAGGAAACTTTCTAGCAACAATCAGACTTTTGGCCAAATATGATGACATCTTAGCAAAATACTTGCAGAGAGGGAAAGAGAAACCAAAAAGTGCCACCTACTTGTCCAACAGAATTCAAAACGAAATAATCAATCTTCTTGGTGAAACTGTCAAGAAAAATATAATTTCCGAAATTAAGGACGCAAAATATTTTAGCATAATGCTGGATTCAACTCCAGATATTGCCCATGAAGATCAGGTTTCTGAAATTCTGCGTTACGTTCATATTGATGAAAACAGTAAAGTAGAAATAAAGGAGACATTTCTGGGATTTTTTTCAAGTCAACAAGAAAGATGCAGTCAGCCTGGTAAATAAAATTCAGGAAAAATTGGAAGAAGACAAAATTTCCATAAATGACTGTCGTGGTCAAGCATATGATAACGCAGCAGTTATGGCTGGAGTGAGAGGAGGTGTTCAACAAAAAATTCTTGAAGTTAACCCAAAAGCTGTGTTTGTGAACTGCGAGAACCACAGCCTCAATTTGTCCTGTGTCCATGCAAGTGAGGTGCAACCTGTTGTTGTTACATTTTTTGGCATTCTAGAAAAACTCTTTACTTTTTTTTCTTCATCTACTTCTCGTTGGGAAGTGTTAAAATCATTTGTCACTCGGACTGTGAAAAGACAGTGTGACACAAGATGGAGTTCCAGCCATGATGCTGTGCAAGTAATCCACGAAGAGTGTGACAACATTATTGCAAGCCTTCAACACCTGCTGGAAGGAGAATTTCCAAGGGAAACTAAATCTGATGCAGGATCGCTACTGAACTCTATTCAACAGTTCCCGTTTATAGCTTTATTACATTTTTGGTACTCAGTTTTATCATCAGTGGAGAAAGTCTCAAAACGTTTGCAGGATCCGAAAATGGGGTTCCATGAAGCTTCTTGTGATCTGAGAGGACTTTTTCATATCTTGAATTTGAAGAATGACGAAATTATCCACAATGCAATAGATTTAGCCAATGAATATTGTGAAAATTGGGGAATACCAATTGCACGAACAAGGAGAAGAAGAATAATGCCTGGAGAGTCAGCAAGAGATAGTGGACTGATGGCACAAGAAGAAATGAATAGAGTAATGGTAGAGATTGTGAACAGATTCAAAACTGAAATTGAAGACCGCAGTGTCCGTCTTCAAAGACTCAGTGACCGATTTTCTTTTCTTCTGAACTTGAATTCAGTAGTGATTGAAGATGAACAAGAAAGAGAGAAATTAAAAAAGGAATGTTCAGACTTTGCAAATTATTATGACAATGATGTGGTTGCAATTCAGTTATTTCATTTTCATTTTCATATGACAAAATTATTGATTTTGTGATGCTCCTTCGAGCTGGAGGGAATAGAGTTCCCCCTGATCCTAAAGATGCTCTGGAGTCTTTACTGCAGTATGGGAGGGATGTCTTTCCGACGCTGTGTGTTTCATATAGATTACAGCTTACAATCGCATTTTCAGTCGCAAGCTGTGAAAGGTCATTTTCAAAACTGAAATTAATAAAAACATATCTGAGGTCTTCTATGTCACAGGAGCGACTGACCAACCTGGCTTTAATAAGCATTGAAAAAGAATTTCTCACAGCTGATGTAAAAAGTGAAGTAGTTCAGGTGTTTTGTGACAGGAGGTATCATTTGGGGAAAATAACTTAATAAATTTGATTGATTTATATTAAAATCGAATAAAGCATTTATTTCATATTTCATCTGTGTTTATATATTCAAAATGTTTTCCTTTCTCATAATATTTCTCAGTATATTAGGCCTTATACTTGAGTCTTTGGGGCATACAATCAAGATTTGCCCCGGGCATCACCAGACCTCTGCACGCCACTGCCTGCATGCAATGGATTATTTTTTCTGTGCATTTTAACTGATCCGGAGCAGAGCTTCCACATCCTCTGCCTCACAATATCTGCCTAATTCCCCCTCGATAGCATCACCTGTTCCAACCCGTGATTCATCCCACCTGTTGCCAAAACCTTTAAACACCATCTCCAGATGTAACAATTTCAATGCCACCCTGGCTAGTCTCTCTTTCCCCACACTCCATAAACCTCAACTGATCATATCCCCTGGCGTCCATATCCTATCCTGCACCAAGTCCCTCTCATCCATCATCCCTCTGCCTATCTATAGAATGGGACTGCTCAATCTCTTTATTTTTCCATTTCTATTATGAAGCTAAGATCTGAAAAAAAATGTTGCACCACTGCCTGACTAACAAAGTTTAACTGCGGAAATGTGGAATGACCCTCTGGAAATGCAATTAAAAGGATACTGCTTTTTCCAGGACTGAAGACTTAATTACTGTTTGGGTGGTTTCAGACCCCAGGCCTGATTTTTAATCCTGTGTAAGTGAATGGGATTTGAGTTAAAATCAGGCCTTATGTATTCATCCAGCAGCTGGTATAACTTTGCTATAGTTTCCAGGGGGACGTACAGAGTTCTTAGTTATTAATGGTCAGAAAAACCTAAGTAAGACTTTCTAGGTTAAGATACTGTAGAGAGTGAGTACTGACATGTCGGAAACAGATGTCTTTGGTGATATCTCACTCCAGAATCCCAGACTTATTCCCTGTCATATCCTCCTCCATATGAATCGATGGTTTCCAACTGGGAAATTCCACCCGCCTACTCCTTAGTCCTATGTTCCTATGCCCTAAACCTATTTGCCCAGTTCAAAAATGCATTTTCTCAAGTGTGCACAAAAAGAATCAGGAGAAACTTTGCAAGGAATTACAAAGCAAAACCCAACAGGAAATTACTGTGAAGGCAAAGTTCCTGCATGCTTCAGTCACAACATCCAAACAAACTCCTCAATGCAGGGCCCAGGTAGTCACCTGCTGCTTATCTCTCAGAGGTCAAGTTAGAAGTTAAAGATGGGAAGGGTAGAGGAATGTCAGCTATTCCCACCGGCACATATGCGGCATGGTGGACAACAATAACAATGGACCAGCTTGCCAACTGACAATGTTGGTCACCATTCTTTGGACATTCTTTGAAGGTAAATTGGATTTTATGCTTTATAACCAGCTGAAAACAGATATATTTTCCTGGAAAATCCAGCATAACTGTACTTGTCAAGGCACTGATACCAAAGATCTTGTATGATATTTAAATTGTAGAAAGTTTTAAGATGTTGTTTGTAAGTTTTGAAGAATGACTGTGATATTTGAGTAGTGTTGCTAGATTTAATTGTTTGAAACAACACCCAGATAATCTGCAAAATAAAACTGCAGGTAATTAAGGAATGTATAGGAAGCTGAGTTAAACTATTCCACTGAACTAGTTTGGCCACAGTAAATGTACTTGAATGTTAAGACCTAACGTGGAACCATATCAAATTCCAAGTCAGAGGCAGGGGTAACAGCACCAGAAAAAGAACCAGTGTCAAATTACATTTTGTATTTCATAACTTCATCAGCAGGGAACATGGGTGTCCCTGTGGTGGTAGCAAATGGAGTAGGCTTGATTTTGTGTGTGACAGAAGTGATATTGTTTTTGTCAGTTACTATTAGTGTTACAGGAGGGTTCTGGCTACTTCTTGTTCCTTTCTTCATTCGCTGGAAACACATCATACTGAAAGTCAAGAATCTTTAGTCAATTACAAATTGTAAGTAAATCACAATTTGAATGCCTCGTCATTTTAAAAAAAATTATTTTTATTCTCCTCCTTTTTCACATTTTCTCCCAAATTTACACCCACCAACAATAAACAGTAATCAGTAACAAATACGTCAATCCCCATATCAATAGCAACAATCCCATCCTCCCACCAAACCCCAAACATTAGCCTGCATGTTAACACAAACAACTGACAAAAAGGAATTAGGGCTCACCCATAGTCGCCATTAACACACATACGCCCCCCTCCCCCCAACCCTCCCACCCACACGGCCCAACTAATGTTCGATGTTATCCAGTTCTTGAAAGTGCATAATGAATAATGCCCATGAATTGTAGAACCCCTCCATCCTTCCCCTCAGTTCAAACTTAACCTTCTCAAGAGTCAAGAATTCCAACAGGTCCCCCCGCCACGCCAGGGCACAGGGTGGGGAGGTTGCTCCTCAACCTATCAAGATCCGCCTTCGGGCGATCAACGAGGCGAAGGCTACAACATCTGCCGCCGCACGCGTTTCCAACCCTGGCTGGTCCGACACCCCAAATATGGCCTCCAGTGTGTCCAGGTCCAGTTTCACGTGCACCACTGTAGAAATTGGCCTAAAAACCTCCTTCCAGTAATCCTCTAGCTTTGGACAGGACCAAAACATATGAACATGATTAGCACCCCCCCCCCCCCCCCAACCCCCCCGGGCAACGTTCACACACATCTTCTACTCCTTCAAAGAATTGACTCATCCTCGCCCTCGTGAGGTGTGCTCTGTATACCATTTTCTGCTGCATCAGCCTCAACCTTCCACACGAGGTGGAGGCATTCACTCTCCGGAGCACCTCACACCAGAACACCTCCTCTATATCCTCTCCCAACTCTTCCTCCCTCTTTGCTTTGATCCCTTCTAGTGGTGCCTTCTCCTCTTCCAAAATAGCTCCGTAGCTACTGCATGTATCTAAACATTTCCCCCTGCTCCAGCCCATACTTCTCTGCCAGCTCCTTCAATCCTGCAAACTGACCCCTCAGAAAGAAACCTTTTAGTGTCTTAATCCCCTTCGAGTAAGGGCACAGTGGAGGCTGTGAGAGGGACCAGCATGGCTGGTGTTCAGAGCAAGGTGCCGACAGCCCAGCCCACAATGGAGCAGACTATGCAGGAGGGCTTTTTGGCTCTGAAGCGTGACAACTTGGAACTGCTACAGAAGTCGATTGATCGGATGGGGAAAAAGGCTAGATGATCAGGCTGAGAAGCTCCAGCAGTTGGAAAGGTCAGTGGAGGAGCAGGCTGACTTTCAAACGGTGGCGGATGTGGAGATTCGGAGGTTGAGGGACCAGCAAAAAGTGCTTCTGGAAAGGTTGGAGGACCTGGACAACAGATCTCGTTGGCAGAACGTGAGGATTGTGGGCTTCCCGGAGGGGGCAGAGGGGCTGGACGCTGCTGTGTATGTGGAGGGTATGTTTCAGAAGTTGCTGGGGAACGAGGTGATTCCGCGTCCACCGGTGGTGGACAGGGCACACCGAGTACAGGTGAGGCAACCGCCACAAGGGGGACCCCCACGAGCGACGGTGGTACACTTTCACAGGTACCTGGACAAGTAACGGGTGCTGCAATGGGTAAAGAGCACACAAAGGTGTACTTGGGACAATACCACCCTGCGTGTTTACCAAGATGTGAGTGCTGAGGTGGCCAGGAGGAGGGGAAGCTACAGGCAGGTGAAGGAGATGCTGTATAAAAACAAGGTGAAATTCAGGCTGCTTTTTCCGGCGCGACTGTGGGTTACGTACGAGGGTCAACACCACCATTTCGAGGAAACCGAAGAGGCAATGAACTTCGTTAAGAAGCAAGGGCTGGCACTGAGCTGAGGGCATTTGGACTCATGTTAGATCTTTTAAGTATATGTGGTGTCTCTCCCGTTTTGAAAATTGCCTGTATGTTTGGGTCCGTTTTTGTCGTTCCTTTGCATGATTTTTGCGTGGTTTACCTGAATGTTTTCTTTTTTGGGCTCTCTGATTAGTTGGAGCTTGGCTGAGGGGAAAATAATAAAGGAAACAGTTAAAAGGGTTGGGTTAAGAGGGATGCTTCAGGGGAACTTTCTGCAATCTTTTCTGTGTCTGTATGGCTAGGACAGAAGAGTGCCTGTTATTTCTTATCTCTTTCTTTTTTTTTTGTCTTGTTTAACTTGAATTGTGCTATTGTGGGTGTTGTTTATGACTTGTATAGAGTGTTTGCTTAAGTAGAGCTGATCTGGCAAAGTGGTATGGATGGGTCGGGGGAGGGGTGACCAGGAACAATGGGTGGAAGACGTGCTGGCGCCGAGGCTGGGAGGCCCAGGCTAGCTGAGTGGGGCTAGTCAATGGAAGCAGAGGAGGGGGTGTGCATATAGTTAGATTAGATAGGTGATAGGATGGTGTTTCTGGGGGGGCGGGGGGGGGGGGTGTCATTCTGCTGACGGGGATGGAAACTGGGCATGGCAAGAGTGAGGAGGTCATGGGTGGAGCCGGTCAGGAAGTGGGCCAGATGAAGCGCGACACATGGCTGGGGGGCTGGCCAAGGAAAGGGGATGGCTGATCGGCAAAGCGGGGGAGCGAAGTGCCCCTCAACCAGGCTGATCATCTGGAATGTTAGAGGGTTAAACGGGCCAGTGAAGAGGGCACGTGTGTTTGCACATCTGCGGGTTCTGAAGGCGGACATAGTCATGCTGCAGAAGACGTACCTGAAAGTGGCAGACCAGGTTAGGTTACGGAAGGGCTGGGTCAGTCAGGTCTTTCATTCGGGGCTTGATTCTAAGACGAGGAGGGTTGCGATCCTGATTAATAAAAGGGTACAATTTGAAGCGGAGGACACAGTCGTGGATGGGGGTGGCAGGTTCGTTATGGTGAGGGGTAAGCTCGAAGGGGTGAGAGTAGTCCTGGTCAGTATGTATGCCCCTAATTGGAGAAATGTGGACTTTATTAGGAGGATGCTAGGGAAGATCCCCGACTTGGACTCACGTAAGCTGATCATGGGCGGGGACTTTAATACAGTTCTGGACCCGAGCCTGGACCAGTCATGTTCAAGAACGAGCAGGTTGCCAGCGATGGAAAAGGAACTGAGAGGGTTCATGGAGCAAATGGGGGGAGCAGATCCCTGAAGATTCAGCCGGCCGACGCCGAGGGAGTTCTCGTACTACTCCCACGTCCACAAGGTGTATTCCCGAATTGAATACTTTGTTGTGAGTAGGGACCTATTGGCCGGAATGGTGGGGGCAGAATATTTGGCAATTGCCATATCGGACCATGCTCCATACTGGGTAGACCTGCAGTTTTGTAAGGACAGCTTTCAGCACCCAACATGGAGGCTGGAAGTTGGATTACTCACAGACGAGGCGGTGTGTGAGAGGCTGAGGAAATGCATGCAGAATTACCTGCAGGTGAACGATACTGGAGAAGTCTCGGCAGCGGTGCTCTGGGAGGCGCTGAAGGCAGTGGTGAGAGGGGAGCTGATTTCAATCCGGGCATACGGGGACAGGACGGACAGGGCAGAGATGGACCGACTGATTAAGGAAATTCTACAGACGGACAGGAATTAGGTGGAATCCCCAAGGCCAGAGTTACTCAGGAAACGACAGAGGTGCAGGCCGAATTTGGGGTGCTGGCTACAGGCAAGGCTGTAGAGCAGCTTAGAAAGGTAAAAGGCACGATTTATGAGCATGGGGAGAAGGCCAATAGAATGCTTGCGCAACAACTAAGGAAGAGGGAAGCAGCTAGAGAAATAGGGAGAGTCGTGGATGGGGAGGGTAATCTCATGGGTGACCCGGCAGGGCTGAACAAGGTCTTTAGGGACTTTTATAGGAAGATGTACACTTCGGATCCCCCCCCCCCGGGGGACCGGGGGGGAATGAGGCGATTTTTTGGACGGACTGACCTTCCCAAGAGTGGGGAGGGGTTGGTGGACGGACTGGGGGCCCTGGTCAGGATCGAAGAGGTAGTGGGGGGGGGGGGCCTGAAGGTCATGCAGTGAGGTAAAGCCCCTGGGCCGGATGGGTATCCGGTGGAGTTTGACAAAAAATTTGCAGGGATAGTGGGGCCGGTGCTGGTCAGGGTCTTTAACGAGGCAAGAGACAGAGGGAGTTTACACGGGACGATGTCGCAGGCCCCCATCTCGCTCATTCTGAAACGGGATAAGGACCCGGAGGCTTGTGGGTCATACAGGCTGATCTCTTTGATCAACATAGATGCCAAGTTACTGGCCAAGATCATGGCGACCAGAATTGAGGACTGTGTACCGGATGTAATTGTGGAGTATCTGTGGGAAGTACCCGTACGGTTTGGGTTCGGGGCGGGGTTAATCGACTGGGTTAGGCTATTATATCAGGCCCCGGAGGCGAGTGTAAGGACAAACAGGACGACATTGGACTACTTTAGTCTGCACCGTGGAACAAGACAGGGCTGCCCTCTCTCCCCACTGCTGTTTGCGCTGGCCATAGAGCCACTGGCAATTGCACTGAGAGCTCCTAGGGGCTGGAAAGGGCTGGTCCAGGAGGGGGAATGGAACATAGAGTATCGTTGTACGCAGACGATCTGCTGTTATATATATTGGACCCAATGGTGGGGATGGACAGTATTATGGAAATCCTGATGGAATTTGGCCAGTTCTCAGGATATAAATTGAATATGGCTGAGAGCGAGATGTTCGTAATTCAGGCGAGGGGGCAGGAGAGTAGGCTGAAGGGGTTGCTGTTCAGGCTGGTAGGAGAAAGCTTTCGATACTTGGGGATCCAGGTGGCACGAAACTGGGGCAGGTTGCGTAAGGTCAACCTGTCCCGACTGGTGGAATGAGTGAGGGAGGAGGTCCGGAGGTGGGATGCGCTCCCGCTGTCATTGGCGGGGAGGTGCAGAATGTTAAGGTGACGATTCTCCCGCGGTTCTTGTTTGTGTTTCAGTGTCTCCCCATCTTTATCCCGCGGTCCTTCTTTAAGAGGCTGAATAAAATTAT
This sequence comes from Scyliorhinus canicula, assembly GCF_902713615.1. Taxonomy (NCBI): domain Eukaryota; kingdom Metazoa; phylum Chordata; class Chondrichthyes; order Carcharhiniformes; family Scyliorhinidae; genus Scyliorhinus; species Scyliorhinus canicula. Next base: position 91,431,664 of record NC_052158.1, read on the forward strand.
TCTGGGATTTGTATGGGCAGGGAAGTCCCCGCGGGTGAAGAAGGTGATGCTTGAAAGGAACAGAGAAGAAGGGGGGCTGGCATTGCCGAACTTCAGCAACTATTACTGGGCGGCCAACATAGTGATGATAAGGAAATGGATGGTGGGTGTGGGGTCTGTTTGGGAGCGGATGGAGGCTGCTTCATGCAGGGGCACTAGCCTACAGCCCTGGTCATGGCGCCTCTGCCCAATAGTGGTGGCAGCTCTTCGGATCAAGGGCCAGTGGAGGAGGCATGTAGGGGAGGTAAGAGCATCGGTGTGGACCCCAATCTGCGGCAACCACCTATTTGCCCCAGGGAACATGGACGGGGGATATCGACTGTGGAGGATGACAGGGATTGTGAGGATGGGGGAATCTGTTCCTGGAAGGGAGCTTTCCGAGCATGAGGGCGCTGGAGTTGACGTTTGGGCTGGCGAGAGGGAACGACTTTAGATACTTGCGGGTGCGGAATTTTGTACGCAGACTGGTGCCGTCTTTCCCACGTCTCCCGCCGAAGGGGAAGCAGGAAAGGGTAGTTTCTAGGGGAGAGGTGGGAGAGGGTAGAGTCTCAGACGTCTACAAGGAACTAATGTGAGCTGAGGATACGCAGACCGAGGACCTGAAGCTTAAGTGGGAGGAGGAGCTCAGGGGGGGAGCTGAAGGACTGTATTTGGGCAGAAGCCCTGAGCAGAGTAAATACGACCGCAACATGCGCCAGGCTCAGCCTGATCCAGTTTAAGGTCGTGCACCGGGCCCACATGACGGGGGTCCGGATAAGCAGATTCTTCGGGCTGGAGGGCAAGTGTGCTTGATGCACCGGAGGGCCGGCTAACCATGTACACATGTTCTGGTCGTGCCCTAAACTCAGGGGGTTTTGGCAGGGATTCGCAGATGTCATGTCCCGGGTATTGAAAATTGGGGTGGTAATGAGCCCTGAGGTGACAATCTTTGGGGTTTCAGGAATCCAGAAAGAGAGAGAGGCCAACATTCTGGCCTTTGCTTCTCTGGTAGCCAGGCGATGAATACTGTTAGCATGGCTATTGGACATGGCGAGCTTTCTTAGCCTGGAGAAAGTCAAGTTCGCCTTGAGAGGATCGCTGTCAGGCTTCGCCCGGAGGTGGCAGCCATTCATTTACTTCTTTGCGGAGAATTAATCGTCAGCGGGGCGGGGGGTGGGGAGGGGGGGGGGTGGTTAGGGTGGCGCAGAGTAGGGGGTTGCTTAGGCAGGTTCTTGCGAGAGGGGAGCTGATGCTTGCATTATGTCTTATTCGCTTTTTGTACACTACGGTATAATGTTGCTGTTTTATATGCCAAAAATACTTCATTAAAATTGTTTTTTTTTTTTAAATCCCCTTCTCCTCCCATTTCCGAAAATTTCCATCCCACCTCCCTGGCTCAAATCTGCGGTTTCCCCAAATCGGCATTTCCCTTGATTCTGCCCCCAACCCGAAGTATTGGCAAAACTGCCTCCAAATTCTCAATGAAGCTATTATTACCGGACTCCCTGAGTATTTCCCCGGGGCTATCAGGAGCAATGCTGTTGCTAGTGCTTTCAATCCCGACCCCCTGCACAAACTCTCTTCCATTCTGACCCACTGGAATCAACCCCTCTGACTCAGCTCCGCACCTTCTCCACATTCGCCGCCCAGTAGTAATACATCAGGTTCGGGAGACCCAAACCCCCTGCCTGCCTTACCCTCTGTAGCAGCACCTTTCTAACTCTGGCCACCTTCCCTCCCCATTTGAACGAGGTAATCCTTCCTTCAATCTCTCTGAAAAATGACTTTGTCAGGAAAATCGGCAGGCATTGAAATATAAACAGGAATTGCGGCAACACGTTCATTTTAACCGCCTGTACCAGACCCACCAGTGACAGAGGGAGACCATCCCATCTTACCATATCAGCTCTCACTCTCCCCAGCAGTCTAGAAATGTTGAGCCTGCGGAGCCCCCCACGCCCACCCCCCTCCCCCCCCACACCCCCACCCCCGGGCAACCTGCACCCCAGGTACCTAAAGTGAAGAATGCCTAGTCATTTAAACGCCTTTTAAAAAATCTCCACTTGAGAATTATTTTCTCTTTGTTCAGATGCTGTGCTTCCCTTGGGAATCACAATGTAAGCAACACCTATACCCAGTACATGTATTATTTTAAAGAGTTACAGAACTCTTCTATCCTAGTAATACTGGAAGTGCATGTCCAGTATATTTTCAATGCAATACATGCATACTAAATGGTATTTGACAGCTGTGTTCAGCCGAACAATACTATTGGGCTATAAAAATTGTAATATCTACCTTTGCTCCAGTAATGTCAACCTTTGCTCAAAATGTTAATTGATAACATCCAATCAATTCAGCATCATATTTTTCTCCATTACAATAAACAAGTTAGCATATGAAAGAAAACTATGCCAAAAGCTCCTCAGGTTTAAAGATTAACAACATGGTGGTTCTAATGCACCAAAACTAGCTCATTAATTATTACCAACAACACCCGACTCTTTTCTTATTGCAGGCATTAATAATAACAAACACAATCTAATTTAGCACAAAATGTAATCACTCACTGAATGAAATGTTTTCACCGAATTCAATTATAAAATTGAACAGAAATATGTGTGGGGATACAATGTTTGTGGAGTTGATCGAGTGTGCTACTGAAATAAGCAGTATATTATATCAAAGTACAGGGCCTCCAGATCTCAAGAAAATAGAAATGACTTCTGCATGACTGACACCTGAACGTATAGTTGCAATGTAATTTTTTTTAAATTGGGAAATTATGGTAAGAAAAGAAGCATGAAATCTCCCAAGAAAGACAGAAGTGCATGTTTATTACTAAGAAATAAATAAATCAATGCAGTTTTAAAGCAGGTGGTAAAATTGAGGGGGTTTAGGGTGTTACAAGTTGAAGGATGAAACTAACAAAAGTTGAATGGATTCAAATTGTCTTTAAAACATGATTGTGTTATTCAGTGACTTGAAAGCTAATATCAGACATCAGATTTTTCCCCACATGTATAACTAATTATATTTCAGATAATTTGTTATAAATTTAAAAAATATTTATGTCACGTCCTGCTTCAATTATGCTTGAATAAAGCAATGATTTTTTTAGAAGAGTCAAAACAGTCAAGTTACGTCAGTCACTATGTTTCTTCAACTGCAAACTGAAGTCTCAAAATATATTTGAAAGAGATATCTTTTTACTCATTTTCTTTCTGTCTTGCTTGCTTTTATTCAGACTTCCAAAAACATACAATAGTATATAAACAACTGGGACAGCACATCTCTTTATGCAGTTTTTATTAGATTCAGTGCTTTTTGTTCAAGACATTCTCAGAACTTCACTATGACAACATTAGATCAAACTGCTTTAAGTTATACAATAGTAATGGCCTTGCTACATAGTCTCTTCTGCATAGTATCTATTAAGTATGCAGCCTGCATTCAAAATAACTGTTAAAGTTTTCTGTATTTTTACAACAATGGATGCCTAACTTACTTGAACAGCTCAAAGATATCAACAGTGGCCTGACCTCAGATCACTGTCAAAAGAACAGAACTGAATAAGGTATAATACCATTTTAAAGGTTCTGCCAGTGTTTTCCCTTAAGGGCTTCATAGATACTGATCTATTTTTTATTGCAACATGTATCCTTCAACCAACGGAGTTTTGGTTTTAGTGTTAGATACTAGGAAGGTAAGATCTTTAGAAAAAAATTGCTGTCATGCATTTAATATATCTTCCCTTGTCTCTCACTGGTTGATATTTATACTTTATTTTATCTTTATATAACTTGTTCTTTTTCAAGAAAAAGAAAAGAGCCTTCCTTTATGAGTAAAATGCACAAATGCTGCTCAGTTACCAGGGCCTTTGGAGGACCTCAAATTAACAACCTGCCACATTCAAAGAAATGTAAATATAGTGATAATACACTTTTAATTCAGAGAAAAATCATGACTCCATTTTTATTACAAGTATTTTCCAAACTCAGTACTTCTCATAGATAAAGCAATTGGTAAAACATAATCAAGTGATTTGTGAATAAGTTTAATCACAGTATAACCTAAATAGTTTACAGTTTTATAAACTACTAGCCGCATAAATCCTATCACCATTATTAATAATGCTCTGAATCTAATCATAATGATCAACACAGACACAAGAAATTCATTGCAAGCAACAAAAGTGGCGTCTCAGCAGCAACTGAAAGATTTGATCTCATCGGTCATATTTAGAAATTAAACACAAATATTAAAAGGCGAATATAAAACCAATGTTTAAATTTTGCTAATTATAAATGCTATACAATTTGCTAAATACAAGGGTAGGTTTCCTTTCTTTGCCAATGGAAATGTATCAGGCTTTGAATAAGGACTTGGAATTATAGAATGATTTTTACTTCAAGAACTGTTTCTGCTAGATTATTTTTATCCTTTGGACAAACATTCCAGATCATGCTGAACTTTGGAACTAAATTCCTCTTAAAACCATGCATGACTCAAAAACCGTACAGTAAACTAACATTTGTCAACAACTACCAAAGAATAGATAAAGAAATCCATAATTAGTTAGTTAATACTTGTCTAAGCATGCCGACACCTCCATAGGAGCATATGAATATACACAATTAGAAACTGCCATCGCTGTTTAACCAGCCACTCACAAAGTTTTAAATATGTCACACTATATTCCAATGCAATGCACCATCAATCACTTATTTCACCATAAAAAAATCCAGCTTGATTTTGCCTCCTTTGACTCAACCAATTTTTAAACCACTCCTGAACTTCTATCCTGTGGTACTCTTGGGTGAATTGCCCTCTAAGAGTTCTGCTATTACAATCCAAGACCAGACCCAACAGTGGCTAGGATACAGGTCAGAAACCCCAATATTTTATTTTAATTTTGTAATACTGTGAGGAAAGGAATTCTCAGTCCAGGAGTGATTGCACAAAGAAATAGGGATATGTTTTATTAAAACAAACTTTATTACTAACACAGTATTAAAATCTTTAACATCACACTGGAAAATAACTTACAATTACACCTTAAACAATACTGCTCAATATAGTGACTACAATACCCTTAATTGCTATCTTTATTCCCACTTAAACAACAAGAAAACAACCATCTCAGCTCTCTATCCACTGTAACGACCAACGGAACATTTGTTTTACAGGGATGCGCTTTGAAGACAGAATCTGACTGTTGTCAGACCCATAAAGACACTCTGGCTTTGTGTCTTCAGAAGCTGTTTCTCAGCTTTTTTCAGCTCCTCCTTGTTCTCGGACAAGTCTGCACTGCTTTAAAGACTGTGAATCTCTTTTAACTCAACTGCAGAGAGCAAACTGCCTGACGTGTAGTCATAGCTTCATAGCACTGAGCTGCTTTTTCTATGCCTGATACCTTAGCTCCACCCAGCAACAACATAATCTTATCAAGCTGAAATCTAATTCCACAAGGAATTCTCTTAATCAAAACAAAATTCCATTAGCCCAAGTGTTTTACCATGGTTTCATTGCATGCCTGGCTCCCAAACTTTCAAAACCAATATTCTTTTAAAACATGATTGCAGCAGTTAAGCGCACTCTAACTCAGGCTTTTAACCCTTACTGTAACAAATACCTATAATACAATATATCTGAAATTCCTACATGTATCACGCCAAACAGTGGTGGTTTTAGTTGCTTCTGTTCTTCTATTGTTGCAATAGCTCTTCCTCCTCCGCTTCATCCTCTTGCACTTCTTACTGCTCAGACAGCGGGAAGAGCTTCCCCCTAATTATCTCCAAAGGTAAGGCATGGCATGGTGGCACAATGATTAGCACTGCTGCCTCACAGTGCCAGGGACTTGGGTTGTATTCCAGCCTCGGGTCACTGTATGTTTGGAGTTTGTACGTTCTCCCCGTGCCTGCGTGGGTTTCCTCCGGGTGCTCCGATTTCTTCCCACGGTCCAAAGATGAGCAGGTTAGGTGGATTGGCCATGCCAAATTCCCCCTTCGTGTCCAAAATATTAGGTGGGGATACTGGGTTACGGGGTGAGGGTGGGGCTATGGGCCTAAATCGAATGCTCTTTCATAGGGTTGGTGCAGAGTCAGTGGGCCAAATGGCCCCCTCTGCACTGTAGCGATTCTATGATTCTATGATACACACCTTACAGCAGTCAACACAAATATAAATACAGAGTCAGGACTGCAGTGTAAAGCTCTTCCCTAATTGTCCAGCAACGGACGCCGATGCCTGATCAAAGCTCTATTTCTCTCTCCACAGATGCTGCCTGACCTGCTGAGTGTTTCCTGCATTTCCTGGACTTAGTTCACATTGGAGGCATCTGCAGTATTTTGCTTTTGTTATGGGATGAATTAATTTTGAACGCTGCCATGAAACCTAAAACGGCCTACGATCGCAAACAATCTTTTTGACAAATACTTGAAACAATATTTATGATGAGGTTATAATTACAAAAGAGCAAAAATAGAATCATACTTAGAACATAGAACATAGAACAGTACAGCACAGAACAGGCCCTTCGGCCCTCAATGCTGTGCCGAGCCATGATCACCCTACTCAAACCCACGTATCAACCCTATACCCGTAACCCAACAACCCCCCCTTAACCTTACTTTTTATTAGGGCACTACGGGCAATTTAGCATGGCCAATCCACCTAACCTGCACATCTTTGGACTGTGGGAGGAAACCGGAGCACCCGGAGGAAACTTGTTTAATTTGTTAATGAAAAATTGTATTGTTTAATTTGTTGTTGTTTTGCAATTAGCTATTGTTATTTAGGTCTTATATTGTGCCGTTTACCACCAAATTCTGTAATCGAGAATAGAGGCAGTCCAATGTGCAGAGGTACAAAACAGACACTAGCAGTTTAACCATTCGCTATACTCTCATTTTTCTTTTCCATTGACCTCAGAAGGGAAATTAGTCACCTTGTATAACGGACAGCCCATTCTCTACTGCTCAGTTTGCTACCCAACTGGAGATTAATTTCATCCCCGGAATATTTTTATTTTTGACAGGCACACATGCAAAGTCATAAAGTTACCAATAACTCTGGATGCGAGCAAAACATCAAAATTACAAAATAACCTGGCAGGAACAGCCAATATTGAAGCAAGGTAAATTAGAAACAAGCCATGATATCTTCACAAACAATAAAGCATTGGACTGGGTGATTCACTGGGTTAGCAAATCTAGTTTGAATTGATGGTTGAAAGCCTCCTCTCTCTACCGCATGTGAAATTAATTTTTCAAAATAGAAATCTAATTTCCAGTGGATGTGGGCCTGTCACACAGAAATACTCAAAATTCAGTACAATTTGGTAATCTCCATCGGAAAGACGTTAAAGATATTTGTAATAGGAAATGGGAAAAAAAAATCACATTGCTGGAATAAGAGGTGGTTTTTGAAATCATAGATTTAAAGCACATATTGAAGACATGTTATGAGAGATTTTACCTTCCATGCAGCACATGCCATACCAGCTAAGGTTTTTACTTTCCTTGCAACTGACTGCAAAAAGAAGAGAGTTTGAATAACACAGAATATAATTATATATATATGTAGACTTTATATTTATTTGTGTTATTTTCAAAATGTTCACCAAACATTCATTGGAATGGAATGTTATCTGGAATTAAGAATTATTATAAAATGTTAATATAATTATCATTAGAATGGAAGATGGTTTATGATCTTCTTCACTTAGCTGGTTTCACTTTCCTTGCAAATATTAAAATTTTCACCAGTATATTTGACAAATCAAAATGATGAAAAATCATGCAGCTGAACAGGACCAGGGGCACACAACTTTGGAATATTAGCTCAGAATTCACCAATGCACTGCAGTAAAAAATTGATTTTTCGTTGTATGCAATGTGTATCTAAACAACCAGCAGAAGATTGTATTTGTGCATAAATCTATATTTTAAAAAAGCAACGTGTCCATCCCGTCCATCTTTCCCTTTCAGAAATCTAACTGATGTGCAAAATCACATGTCTCCTAAATCGGAGCGTATAATGGTCACAGAGCTATCTTCTGATTGATTGCTTTGGGGTTGGTCCTCTTGCATAGATCTGAGAATCACAATAAAACACAGACGGCAACCATTGCAGTTCCACACTAAACTGAAATTTTAGATAGGGTGATATGAATAAGGCTGGGAGGAGCATAAACAGCAGCATCGGTCTGTTGGACTGAATGGCCTATTTCTGAGCTGCAAATACATTGGACTACTTTGTACTCGTATGTGCAATTCAAGTTCTAACTGGAATGTTAATAGGTTGGGGGGCCTTGGCATTGCTTCGTCCTTGGTACCCTCGGCTGCTCTGGGATTCAATTTATGAGCAGGCCAACATCAAAACTGTAGGTTGCTCAGGCCAACCCAAGTTGAAATTGAGATTGTTTTAAAATATTTTGTATTAAGCAGAACAGTTTGCTCATCATCTTTATTGCAATGTTGCCAAGTGGTGAGTAAATCTGACCATTGTTGTAAATAATAAATTCCATGAATTGTAACTATTCACCTTGGGTTGCATCATTGTCAGTATCATATTGAAGTCCATTTATTTATGAAAAGTGACTAAGTAAATCAAAGCACAATGTGCGTTTTCATTGCTAGAGTGGATCTTACACAATGCTTCATCACACAAGTCTCAAACCCATTCTGCTTGGAAAACGATTCAAATATATTTCAAATTCTTCTGGACTATTTAAGAGAAGTTGTTTGTGCACATTTCCCCCTTTTCTAACTGTCTTTGCCACACTTGATGTAAAGTTTGGCTAATCGTTGAAATACATTATCTAAGAAAAATGCAATACGTTGGCTTCTAAAGTCCAAGAAGATATCAGTTTTAGAATGTGCCATTTATCAACTTCATTCTGGAATGCAATAAACTGATATGATAGAATTATGCAAATCAAAGAAATCTGTGGGCGGATGAAACTGGGTAACCTTGGCAACCACAGGTGCATATACCCAACTGCAAGGCAGCTGTCAAGATTCTACACAACAGAGATAAAACACTAAAAACCTTGTGGTTGTGGGGAGGAAAAGGATAAAATGATTAGGCCAAAGAAACTAGGGAAGCTATTATTTAAATATGTGGATAAATTAGAAGCACAGCTGAATAGTGGAACAAATCAATTATACAGTCGAATTAGGATGCTTAAATCTCAAACCATCTACGAATTGTAGTACAATTCAAGCCCCCTGATCAGATCTGGGATTCTTGTGCAAGACTGTCTTGTCCTTCTTAGCCCAACATGACCGTGGTTATATGCATCAGATTGAAAGTATGATATCCCCTGACAAGCTTGATATGTAATATTAGTCTAAAAAATACTCAGAAGGAAATACTATCCTTTCCACTCCTCTGTATCAGAATGAATGTTTTATTTTCCAACTTCCTATCACTTACTGGAACAGCTAAGAGATGACTATGTATCATGTAATCAAATAACAAGATTTGCTTTCTTTTTCCCTTCAAATTTTATTTTGTAACTAGGTTATTACATTTAAGTACATTTATCCACCCTTCTTCTTTCATTCGCAAATTACCTGACAAGAAGAAATAATCATTCTCTCCTTTCTGCTAACTGACCAACCATTTTATCCGAAGACTCGTATGTTTGCATCATTTTCTGCTCGATTGGTCGCATGGCCGCACTTACACCTTTTTACACGAAATGAAGCTTGAAATATTTGCAAAACAATCGAAAATAAATAATGACCAATTGAATTGAATTATCTAAGACTAAGAACAGCAAGATTCACATTTCCAAAAACAAGACTCCAGTCAACGCAAAATCCCAAAAGGGAGAGAAATTCAAAAGTGAGCCAACTTGAAAGTGGTTGTGAGCATACTAGTGGCTCAGACCAAAGAAATGAAGGCAATGTACCCGAGATAAAAATAAAAGACATTTTGTTCATCTCTCCAAAGTACAAAGGAAGAAATACTGGCTGAAAAATCAAGTTATCAACTTGCGAGACAAAAATGTTTGTTTTTAAAACTGGAATAAAGAAGTATTGAAAAAGACAGTTCCATTATAACATGGATATATTTAAAGCATACTGCTTTAAGACAATTTACCTTTCACCTCAAACTTAAATGACACTAGGTTTAATTCAGCAGACTCAAGTTAAAGTCCACTGACCTGTGCATTTAGCGGGGTGTTTCTCGGCAGCTGCAGCTATTCAATGGCACTTTGGCTGAAGCTTGCCAGCAACTAAAGGTTCCTCGCAGATCCGGGCACCATTTTGTCCTTTTTAGGGTGGCACTGCCAGGATGCACAGATGGTACTGCCAGAATGACAAGGTACCCAGATGCCAGAGGAAGTACCAGGGTGCCACACTGCCCTGTCCTCGACCACCGGGGGTCTCCAATGACCTGGGTGACCCCCCCCTAGGTGCCGTTATGCCTGGGCTACGCTTGTGTGGACAAGGTCTCCCAGGCGCAGCTAGTGAGTACTGGGCACCGGGTGAATATTCAGCTCTGGACCTCGCCAAGTGATTCACCCATTGCACCCAGATCCGTGTTGGGCGCAACTGGTTCATTGAATCTCATCCACTATGAAGAATGTAAAAAATACACAAATCTACATTTGATTGGTGAATCTAAGATGTCATTTGGGCGATTTTGAGCCCCCTCTCTCCATCCGTGACAATTTTGGTGCGGTCTGGAGCAAAATGAAAAATGTGATTGGCTTTTGGAATGTTACCTCCCCCGCGTGTCAGTGGAGTGATGTGAATCGTGCCCTGCGAGCCTGGGAATTTCATTTCGTGGGAAGCATGGTAGTATAGTGGTTAGCACAATTGCTTCACAGCTCCACAGTCCCAGGTTCGATTCCTGGCTTGGGTCACTGCCTGTGCGGCGTCTGCACATTCTCCACGTATCTGCGTGGGTTTCCTTTGGGTGCTCCGGTTTCCTCCCACAGTCCAAAGATGTGCAGGTTAGGTCAATTGGCCATATTAAGTTTTCCGTAGTGTTCAAAGAAAAAAAGGTTAGCTGGGGTTACGGTGATAGGGTGGAGGTGTGGGCATAGGTAGAGTGCTCTTTCTAAGGGCTGGTGCAAACTCGATGGGCCAAATGTCCTTCTTCTGCACTGCCAATTCTATAATTCTATGATTTTAATACATCAGCATGTTATTAGCATGCACTCTCTCCAGACCTTTACCCCTGTCGTGTGAGAGTACCGTTAAGAAATGTGGGTTTATAAATGGGTGTGTATATAAATATCTGTAGTGAGAGTACCTTTAAGAAATGGGTGTTTACTACTACAGTGATGTCAGAGAGTGGGTGGAGCTGGGCTGTCTGTCAGATTTTTACTTTAGTTTCAGGCTGTTTGCTGCAGGGTGTGTTTTAGTTTTGTTTTCAGTGTTGGAGCTGAAGTCAGTCAGAGCAAGTGCACTGTTGATCTCTCTACCATAAAAAGACTATCTCTTGAACGTTTGGTGAATTCAGAAATATAAATGTTCTCAGTAGTGAATGTAAACCTTATGTGCTTCTGTTAAAAGGTGTTTCCTTTGTCTTCTGGGTGTTGTTTCGGAAGTTGTTAAGGATTACTTAGTGTTGTATTCTTTGGGGGTTGTATTTGAATTGATGGTTGCTAAGATGTTCACTATGTTTTAAAAAGGTTAACGTGAGTTCATAGGATAAACATTGTTTTGCTTTAAAAAATACTTTTCCATTTCTGCTGTACCATATCTGTACAGTGGGCCATGTGCTCCCCATAACACAATCTATTAAACGTTGTGGGTCAGGTGAACTCCATGATACACTTTGGGGTTCTCTAAACCCTGGCCCATAACACCACTTACGGAATATTCACCAGGCACTGGTGCAACAGCGTGCCAGCGTTATTTACTTAGCGTTATTACTACAGTCCTACATAAATGTGAACCTGAAGCTGTTGGCGGAGGATGATATTGGGGAGGGGAGAGTGTCAGATATCTACAGAGAGTTAATGGAGAAGTGTGGAGGAGATTAAGTGTAAATGCGAGGAAGAGCTGGGTGGGGAGGTTTAGGCTGGGACATTCAAGGAGGCCCTGCGGGGGGGTGAACGCATTCTTGTGATGTGCGAGGTTGAGCCTCATCCAGTTTAAGGTGGTACATAGGGCGGACATGTCGATTGCAAGGGCGAGTCGGCTCTTTGTGGGAATGGAGGATAGGTCCGGCTGATGTGCGGGAGATCCCGCACATCACGTTCACATGTTCTGGGCATGTCCGAGGTTGAAGGGGTTCTGGCGGGGGTTCTCGGAGATGCTGGAGGTGCCGATTTTCGAGGTGTCGGACGATCTGGGAGTCCAGGTGGGGAGAAAGACTTCTGTATGGGCTCTTGCCTCCCTAATGGCCCGGAGACGGATCCTGCTGGGTTGGTGGGACTTGAAGCTGACAAATGCAGGGTTATGGGTGAGTGACCTGGCAGAATTGTTGCATTTGGAGAAGGTCAAGCTTGACGTGCAGGGGTGGAGGAGGGGTTCACCCAGAGGTGGAGATGATTCATTGATTTCTGGAAGGTAGATTGAGTGGTCAGCTGGCCGGGGGAGTGGGGGAGTGGGGGGGAATAAGGGGGGAAAAGGAAAAAGTAGGAAGGTGAGTTATGGTGGGGTGTTGGTATCGGGGAAGGTTGGGGCTGGTGGTTTCTGTTCATGTGGATGTTTGGTCTTCTGATATTTTGATGTGTATACCTATGCCATGAATAAAAATATTTTAAATAAATACATGTGAACCTAGTGGCTTCACCTCCACTAGGAGGATATCAGAGGGGAACGCTCAGGCAGCCATGACTCTCCAGGCTGTTCACTGCTCAGGGTGCACCGGAGAGGACATAGGGTCACAGATAAGTTCAACTCAGGGTAGGGACTGGTGGTTCAGTCACTCATTATTGGGGGAGGGGTCACTAGCAGGCCTTACCTTCCATTCACTTCATTGCGCACCTTGCTTTAAGTGGGTCTGGAGGCTGGCATGCAGGCATCGCTTCCTGTGTCCTCCTTGCTGGGCATCTGCTCAAATCACTGCTCAGGGAGAGCCTGTCCTTACTGGGAGCTGGAAAGGGGTGGCAGGAGTGAATACTGAGGGTTAGCACTGGGGGAAACTGTGAGGTAACTGGCTGGAGTCCCATGAGAGTCAAAACTGCAAGGGAAGAGTGGACAACACAGGGATGGCTTGCTACCCTGCCTCATGAGGAATGAAGACCCCATCACTTGGGGAAGCGCAACTGAATGTCAGTACAACTCCCCACTCAGGCAGATCTGCTGACTTATTAAGTCTTATTTACAACAATTGCATTTGTTTTGGAAACTTATCTCTCAGGAATAAGTGTGTAGGCTTTGTGAAATGGGAAAATGTGGGTGCCCTCTCAATGTGTGAATGTTTTGCTCATTGCAGGCTTTACTCTAATCAGTTGTCTGTCAGAGCAGGCATTAGATTTATTGAAACGCAATTTTGCCCTTCATTGGCAACTCAACAATGCCAATGAAATATGCAAAGCTAAAGAGAAATGCCACTGATTTCAATCCCAACCGGGGCTTTGTGGAATCCATGACCATGTTTATATGGTTTGCCGCAGACTGCACTCCCTGTTTCGTTGTTTAATAAATCTTTTGTTGGTGTTTTATTTGCTTGTCAGCCCCAAGCTCCTAATTCATGGGCACCCGGTATGGAGAGTGGCGGGTCAGGAGGACCGCCTTGTGAACCTTTTCCAGGGCCTTGAACAGATCTAGGCAACGGGTGACTGAGAGGTTATCCAACCCGACTATCCACCCCACTTCCCCGGTTTCATTCGCAGCCGGGTGTCCCTGGAAAGGGAGCATGCGGTGTCCATGGGCATCATCGAGGCCTTCAGTGCCGGTGGGCACCACAGGGTCTGGGGTGTTTTATTAACCCGTTTAATCACCTTCTGGTTTGATATTTAAAATTTCATTTGCCCCTCAGTTTGTTTGATTTAGTGTAACTGGATGAACAAATTAGTTCAGTCTCAACCCTCCTGGTCAAACTTGCCATCTACAGGCAGTGGGTGATCAGATTGTCTGCCCCTAGTCCATGGCTTCATTCACAGCTGGGTGTCCCTGGAGAGGGAGCATGTGGTGTCCACAGGCATCATCGATGGGTACCGCAAGGACTAGGGTGCTTTATTGACCCTTTTAATCACATTTTAGTTTGATTTTTAAGTTTAATTTATGTTTTGTTTTTGTTTAAGGCAGTGTCCCTTTAAGGGGCTGCCCCTTTTACTTTGGGCGAAATTCTCCCCCCCCCCACGACGGGTGGGAGAATAGCGGGAGGGCCTTCCCGACTTTTTTGACGCCCTCCCGCTATTCTCCCCCCCCCCGCCGAAATCCCGACACGAATCGCTGCCGCCGTTTTTTTACGGCCGGCAGCGATTCACAGCTGTTAGAAGGGCCGAAGTCCCAGCCCTTTACGACCTTTTTACGAACGGCAAACACACCTGGTCCTGCCGTTCGTAAAAACGTCGTGACCACCTGGAAAAAAATAACCATGGCACCGATTGGCACGGCAGTACCACGGCCGTGCCAAGGGTGCCATGGGCCCGCGATCGGTGCCCACCGATCGCGGGCAGCGGGCCCGATGCCCGCGCACTATTTGTCCTTCCGCCGCCCCGCAGTATCAATACGCGGGGCGGCTGAGGGGCAACCCGGACCGCGCATGCGCGGGTTTCGCGCAAAAACGCGATGACGTCACCCGCGCATGCGCGGGTGGAGTCTTCCCACCTGCGCATGCGCGGCTGACGTCATATGACGCGTCAGCCGGCGCTAAGTCCGACAAGCGGGCTTAACGATTTTCGTTAAACCCGACTTGTCGAAGCCTCCGACGTCGGGCTGCTAGCCCCGACGGGGGACCAGAATCGGTCCCCCGTCGGGAAGGGGCGCGATGCCGTAAAACCCGCCCGGGTTTTACGGCAGTTTGACGATTTCTCCCGTTTTGGGAGAATTTCGCCCTTTGTCTCTCAGTTATTTTAATTAGTTTATCTGGTTTTACACAAGAGTTCAGTCCCGACCAGTGCTCGCTCCAAATGCACATATACTAAAATTGCAGTAATACGGAGAAGATTAGCATGGCCCCTGCGCAAGGGGCCATGCTAATATGTAGCATTCCATATTTGTTTCTTTAATTTAGTATAATTGGTTTTACTCAAAATAGTTCAGTGCCAACCAATGAACCTCAATGCTTAATCAATAGTTTACATCACACATGATAAGGGCTTCTGTGAGATTCCACGTCAGGATGCAGACACGGGTCCCATGCATTCACTCAATAGCCTTGTCGTGGGCGAGTGTTTGGGCTTGAGGTTGGGAAATGGCTGTGATTGTCCTGGAAAGGGTAGGAGTGGGGATATGCCAGTGTGAGAGGAGAGGGTGTGAGGCTGAGTGGAGAGACACTCATTAAAAGGGGACATGCATGGTGGAGGTCCCAGAGGAGTAAATGACTGAAGGTCTTTCTCAGGAATCCTCACTACTCACTTTGGTTTCTTTCTCTTTTCAGTGCGTGATTCTGGAGAAGCTAGTCAAGCTAGCGTTTCAGCTCATGGCAACTGAGTAACAACAGAGACATAGACGTGCTGCTGCATACAGGACAGCCAGGATCAGTGCTGAGGAGGGGCAGCCTGGGCCCTTAGCTGTACAGGGATCAGCACCACAGAGGGCGGAGCCCCATTGGTGGCCGTACTGGCCAAGGGTTTCCAACGTCAGTCCACCTATCTTCAGATGGTGGAACCACAGTACCCAAGAAGACTGCGCCTGTCCCAGAGGTCACTGGAGCACCTTTCCCAAGTCTTGCAAGAGCTGGCACCACATGGCATTGGAGGACACCCACTGCCAGTGGCCCTTAAAGTCACCGCCGCTCGGAATCTCTATGCCAGCAGTTCGTTTCTGGGTAGCATCTGTGTGGCATCTCCCAGTCAGCCACACACAAATGCTTTAGTGAGATGACAGATTACCTCTATGTTAGGGCCCATATATATATACATAGAAAATAGAAGCAGGAGGAGGCCATTCAGCCCTTTGAGCCTGCTCCGAAATTCATTATGATCATGGCTGATCAAGTTCAGTACCCTGATCCCGCTTTCCCCCTCATATCCCTTGACCGCTTTAGCCCCAAGAGCTATAACTAATTCCTTCTTGAAACTACACAATGTTTTGGCCTCAACTACTTTCTGTGGTGGTAAATTCCACAGAGTCACTTTCTCTGGGTGAAGAAATTTCTCCTCACCTCAGTCCTAAAAGGTTTACCTCTTATCGTCAAACCATGATACCTCGTTCTGGACTCCTCACCATCGGGAACATTCTTTTTGAATCTACCCTGTCTAATCCTGTCAGAATTTTATAAACTTCTATGAGATCTCTCACTCTTCTAATCTCCAATGAATATCATCCTAACCGATTTAGTCTCATATGAGCGACCCGCCAT